>NC_054473.1:9778711-10149961 GCF_017639515.1 Carcharodon carcharias
CACTTCTGACTGCCGCGCATGTCCTCTGAGCGAGATATCGTGCAAACACGAGATGACACCGCCCGCCCATGGGACATGAAATCCTGGCCTGTGAGAAGGGAGGGAGCTTAATGAGGCAAATACCCTTTACCTGTGCCTAAGAATGTTAAGGAACTAAGCGTTCAGAAGGAGCATAAGGTGCCTTATATATTGCAAAGAGCGGACCAACTACTACCGTGTTTAATAAAAGCAGGAAACGCTGGAAAAACTCAGCAGGCCCTGGCAGCATCTGTGGAGAGAGAAACAGAGTTAATGTTTCGAGTCCGTATGACTCTCCTTCAGAGCTAAAGAGGAGTAGAAATGTGATGTGATGGATTTTATACTGTTTAAGAGGGGTTGGAGCAGGTGGAGCAAAATGGGAGGTCAGGGAGAGGTGAGAGCTAAGGAGAGCTTGACAAAGATTTCATGGACAGAAGACAAAGGGAGCGCTACTGGGTAGTGTTAAAGATTAGAGGAGGTGCTGACAGTGGCATAAAGGTAAGATAGCAGAAGGTGTTAATGGCAGAACAAGGGTCAGTGCTCTGTGAAAGCAAAACATAGAAACAAGCGACAGACGGCATTATGGGGGCAGTTGCAAGCGATTGTGAAAAATGGATAAAAAAGGGATAAAAAATACATATTATAAAATGAATAAATAAATATAAATAAATAAAAAATTTACAAATGGATTTTAAAAAAGGGATAATGGTGGAGGAGAGTGTTTATGGTCTGACGTTGTTGAATTCAATGTTGCATCCGGAAAGCTGTAAAGTGCCTAATCGGAAGATGAGGTGCTGTTCCTCCTGCTCGCGTTGGGCTTCACTGGAATAATGCAGCAGGCTGATGTTTATCCCATTCTCCAGTCAAGATATCAGCAGTGTTGGGACAGAATAGCTCATTGCTGCTCAGAACTGGGTTTTCCCTCCCCTAACCAGACGGGATGTTGGCGGGCAAGGAGCAGGTCAATCACTGCATTCCTGCTTCATGCTAGATTCAACCCCCTCCTCCCCTATTCCACACCCATTCCCCACTGGCGAGGGAAGAACGGAGATGGGATCTGGGTTCTCAACAGATTTCCACCCGCTGTACTGCAAATCCCTTGGATTGTCCTGGGAATGATGGTAGTAACCTGTGATAGTCTTTGAATAGAGTGAAGAGTCCTAGGAGAGGCCCCTAAGCCTTGCTTAAGAGCTCAGTCAGGGGTCAAAATTTAAAGAAAAATGATTCATCGCTTTCTACCTGCGAGGCCTCTATCCCAAGCTGAGTTTAATCCCCGAACCACGTTCTTCTGTACAGCCAGGCTGCTACCGTCTCACAAAGGCCTGTCCTCCCTCTTGGTTGTAGGGATGCCTTTGGCAGGTTGAACTGACGTGCAAACAACCCCTCGAACTGACCAGTAGGGTTTGAAGGTGGGGTCTCATGGGAAGAACTGACCCCGACAGAAAGAAGGGAAATCCATCCCTCACCATCTGGCTCCCACGTGAACAGCTGGGTACCGGTGGAAGCGAATCCCACCAACAAGTGGGGGCCTTCAACAATAGGGAATGGGAATTGGTGAAAATTGTCCCAGGGGTGGAATTCTTTTAATGAAGTGTAGGGGGTGTTTTTACCTTCATAGGCGTTGCTGACTCAGGATTCATTAACACCAAGGGCGCTACAAAAATAACTCCAGCAATGTCGTCGGGTCTCTCATGCACAACGTAGATTGCCATCAATCCTCCCTGAAACGCAAGACGAGGCAGAATTACAACAGCAACACGATTAGGCAAAGCCCTTGATGTGCTCAGTGGGTGTAGGTGCAATTCAATGCGGTGCAAGGCCACAGGGGTGTGAAAGGTCCAGCTGCGATTTCAGGTCCGTACTGGGATAATTCCGTCCATGGCAACAATTTGATTCAGTGGCAGGTGAAATTTGTCCAGTTGACAGTGAGGAAAAGGACATTAGAGGACTGACAGCCCAGATTAACACCCCACACAGTTACCTTCTCTCCTTAACGATAACTTGCATTTATATAGCACCTTTAACATAGTAAAATGGGGGGAGGTGCTGGCATAGTGGTTGTTATGAGACAGCCTTTCGGTAAAGCTAAGTTACTTAACATTCCCAGAGGGAAACTTTAAATAACTGTAATAACCTATGTTTTTAAGTGTTATGTTTGAGATGCAGCTCTAAATTCAGGAATCAGACTACCAGTTCTCGAGAGGTTTTATATTAATCTAAATGAAACATTTCATTAATTTACACAAGTTAAATACATGTACATGGCTACAAATCACCACTATCATAACATTTAACAAATTCCCAAACTAATCTCCATTAAAGCAACAGCAACCCATAGACTTAACCAGACACCAGGCAAAGCATTTTCATCTTTCGAGTTCCAAATGAGGTTCCTTTCACTTTGGTTCCTGTGGAGACAGTTGTAGGCTTACAGCTACTTCGATCTTACATTGTCTCTGCCCCACACACACAAAAGCTGCTGAAGTTATACCCAGCACGTCTCACTGAATCTAAATTCTCATTGTATCACCAGCCTCTTTGAACTCCAACTCTTCTAACAATAAAACCCCTTTCATAGTACCAATTTTATTAGCAATATAAACATTGCTTGGTCTCTGCTAGTTAGGTGCTAGAATTCACTCCTCTTCTTGAATGCTCTATTCAGCAAAGTACAAATGCACGCTACATCTCTTACATCTCAAAAGTAGGACACATCAAAGCACCCAGACTAGCTGGCTTTAATCCAATTAAGACATATCCACAGACCAAATCTCTATATTGAAAGAAAAATATTTTCCAGTCATGTTATGTACATTAACAGCTTCATGACAGTGGCATTGACACTGAACTGCTATTCCAGAGACCCAGCGTAATGCTCTGGGGACCAGGGTTAGAATCCACCACAGCAGATGGTGAAATTTGAATTCAATCAAAATCTGGAATTAAAAGTCTGATAATGACCACAAAACTATTGCCGATTGTCGTAAAAGCCCATCTGGTTCACCAATGTCCTTTAGGGAAAGAAATCCTTACCTGGTCTGGCCTACACGTGACTCCAGACCCACAGCAATGGGGTTGGCTCTTAAATGCCCTCTGCACAAGGATAATTGGGGATGGGCAATAAATGCTGGCCTTGCCAGCGATGCCCACATCCCATAAACAAATAAACAAAAACATGAGGCACAATTTAGCCCACGCCAGGCGGACTCGGTGGGAGCCAATTAAGGCCTGCTCAGCGTGAAATGCAAGCGGCAGCACTCAGCGCTGCCTGTGTGGGGGCAGGGGGTGAACACAAACTTCGCCTGTACCCGCTTCAGAATCGCCCTGAGATACGGAGAGCTGCCTCGGGGAGATGAAGAGGTTTCCTTTAAAAAAAAATACAGGACTGAAAAATGGAATAAAACACGTCCCCTCATGCGACTCTGTCACGTGAGCAGGGACATGTTATGAATTAAATTTTAAAGCTTTTATTTTGTCTTTATTTGCTTTTGGAAACCTCATCCCGCCCGTGGATGAGGTTTTCAAAGAAAATGCAAAGGCCGCTTGGTCTTTTTGCCTGCCCCCAACCATAACTTAATTGATTCTTTACTGGCCTTAAAGGGCCTTTTAATTGCAGGCAGGCACACTGCCGACTCCGGCACGCGCCCGCTGATTGAGCTACCGTGCGACTGCGCCCGACATCGGTGTGCGTCATTTCACGCTCAAGCGGGTAGGGCGCATGCCCACCCGCCAAGCTACAAAGTTTGCCCATGAGCGTAATCGAACAAAACACGACATTGAGTTTCACATCAAAGCTTGGTCAGAGGAGGTTTTTAAGGAGGTGAGAGAGTTAGAGAGACACAGAGGCTTAAGGAGGGCATTTGAGAACATGGGGCGCAGGGCAGCTGGAAGCGCAGCCACCAGTGGTGAGGTGAAGGAAGTGGAGAATGGACAAGAGGCCAGAATTGGTGGAATGCAGAGTTCTCAGAGGATTGTAGGGCTGGAGGAGGTCACAGATAGAGGCTCTTAAGTCAATGGAAAAGCCAATGTGCTGCCACTCATTTGGTGCATTTGCCTTCCTGGACATATACCACCCACGCTGATGCTGATGCAGGTTAGAGTCAGCTTGGCAGTGACTCCTGGGAGGCCTGGACTGGCCTTGGCTGAGACACAGTGTCCAGTATTGGGTTTGAGTGAGAATCCGAGGGACACTGACCACGTCTAACACCCCTGATCGGCACCTGCAGAAAAGGAAGGCTCATCACCAGCTTCTCAAGGACAAAGAGGGATGGTCATCCAGCCATTTCACACCCCAACCCCACCCACTTCCCTCCACCACCCCCTCCCTCACCCAAGAGATTAAGACTAGGGGGCAAAAAAATTGGAGGCAACATTTCAGAAGTGTAATTTGGAACATTTCTACATACAAAGTGTGGTAAAATTCTCTTCCACAAATGGCAATTGAAGCTAGATAAATTGTTCATTTTAAATCTGAGATTGACAGATTTTAATCCAAAGATATGAGGGATTCTTTTTTCATGGGACATGGGTGTCACTGGCTAGGTCAGCATTTATTGCCCATCCCTAATTGCCCTTGTCCTGAGGACATTTAAGAGTCAACCACTTTGATGGGGATCTGGAACCACATGTAGGCCAGACCAGCAAAGGATAGCAGATTTCCTTCCCTAAAGGACATTAGTGAACCAGGTGGGCTTTTAGGACATTCAGCAACCGTTTCATTTTAATTCTAGATTTTTATTGAATTCAATTTCCACCATCTGCCATGGTGGGATTTGAACCCAGGTTCCCAGAGCTGGATTACCTGTCAGTAACAATACCACTACGCCAGTGCCTTATGGGGCAAAGATCAGTATATGGACACAGATCACCCAATATCTCTTTTTAAATTCATTCATGGGATGTGGGTTTCGCTGGCTGGGCCAGTATTAATTGCCCATCCCTTGTTGCCCTTGAGAAGGTGGTGGTGAGCTGCCTTCTTGAACCGCTGCAGTCCATGTGGAGTAGATACACCCACAGTGCTGTTAGGAAGGGATTCCAGGACTTTGACCCAGTGACAGTGAAGGAACGGCCGATATAGTTCCAAGTCAGGACAGTGAGTGACTTGGAGGGGAACTTGCAGATGGTGGTGTTCCCACGTGGCTGCTACCCTTGTCCTTCTAGATGGTAGTGGTCGTGGGTTTGGAAGGTGCTGTTGAAGAAGGCTTGGTGAATTCCTGCAGTGCATCTTGTAGATGGTACACACTGCTAATACTGTGTGTCGGTGGTGGAGGGAGCGAATGTTTGTAGATGTGGTGCCAAACAAGCGAGTTGCTTTGTCCTAGACAGTGTCAAGCCTCTTGAATGTTGCTGGAAATGCATTCATCCTGCCAGATGGGGAGTATTCCATCACAGTCCTGATTTGTGCCTTGTAGATGGTGGACAGGCTTTGAGGAGTCAGGCGGTGAATTACTCGTCGCAGGATTCCTAGCCTCTGACCTGCTCTTGTAGCCACAGTATTTATATAGCTAGCCCAGTTCAGTTTCTGGTCAATGGTAACACTCAGGATGTTGATAGTGGGGGATTCAGTGATGGTAATGCCATTTAACATCAAGGAGCGATGGTTAGACTCTCTTGTTAGAGATGGTCATTGCCTGACACTTGTGTGGCACGAATGTTACTTGCCACTTGTCAGCCCAAGCCTGGATATTGTCCAGGTCTTGCTGCATTTGGACATTGTGCAATCATCAGCGAACATCCCCACTTCTGATCTTATGATGGAAGGAAGGTCATTGATGAAGCAGCTGAAGATGGTTGGGCCGAGGACACTACCCTGAGGATCTCCTGCAGTAATGTCCTGGAGCTTGAATGACTGACCTCCAACCACCACAATAATCTCCCTTTATGCTAGGTATGACTCCAACCAGCAGAGAGCTTTCCCGTTGATTCCCATTGACTCCAGTTTTGCTAGGTCTCCTTGATGCCACACTCGCTCAAATGCTGCCTTGATGTCAAGGGCACTCACTCTCAGGAGTTCAGCTCTTTTGTCCATGTATGAACCAAGGCTGTAATGAGGTCAGGAGCTGAGTGGCCCTGGTGGAACCCAAACTGGGCATGTGAGCAGGTTATTGCTGAGCAAGTGCTGCTTGATAGCACTGTTGATGACCCCTTCCATTACTTTACTGATGATCAAGAGTAAACTGATGGGGTGGTAATTGGCCGGGTTGGACTTGATCTGCTTTTTGTGTCCAGGACATAACTGGGCAATTTTCCACATAGCCGGGTAGATGCCAGTGTTGTAGCTGTACTGGAACAGCAGGAACAGCTTAGCTAGGGGTGAGGTAAGTTCTGGAGCACAAGACTTCAATACTATTGCTGGAATATTGTCAGGGCCCATAGCCTTTGCAGTATCCAGTGCTTTCAGTCATTTCTTGATATCACGTGGAGTGAATTGAACTGACTGAAGACTGGCATCTTTAACGCTGGGGACCTTGGAAGAGGCCGAGATGGATCATCCACTCGGCACTTCTGGCTGAAGATTGCAGCAAATGCTTCAGCCTTATCTTTTGCACTGATGTGCTGGGCTCCTCCATCATTGAGGATGGGGATATTTGTGGAGCCTCCTCCTCCAGTGAGTTGCTTAATTGTCCACCACCATTCACCAACGGATGTGTCAGGACTGCAGAGCTCAGATCTGATCCATTGGTCATGGGATTGCTTAACCCTGTCTATTACTTGCTGCTTATGCTGTTTGGGATGCAAATAATCATGTTATAGCTTCACCAAGTTGACACCTCATTTTTAGGTATGCCTGATGCTGCTCCTGGCATGTCCTCCTGCACTCTTCATTGAACCAGGGTTGATGGTAATGGTAGAGTGGGGGACATGCTGGGCCATGGGGTTACAGATTGTGTTCAAGTACAATTCTGCTTCTGCTGATGGCCCACAGTGCCTCATGGATGTCCAGTCTTGAGTTGCTCACTCTGGTAGAAATCCATTCAGCACAGTGCTAAATTTAGCATGCAACACAATGGAGGGTGGGACAGGACATACCCAGTGATAGCGATGTCTGGGACATTATCTGTAAGATATGATTTCATGAGGATGACTACATCAGGCTGTTGCTTGACTAGTCTGTGAGACAGCACTCCCAATTTTGGCACTAGGCCCCCGGATGTTAGTAAGGAGGAGTTTGCAGGGTCGACAGGGCTGAGATTGCTGTTGTCGGTGCCAGGTGGTCCATCTGACCAGTTTCATTCCTTTTTTGTAACAACTAAGTGCTTGCTAGGCCATTTCAGAATCAACCACATTGCTGTGGGTCTGGGGTCACATGTAGGCCAGACCAAGTAAAGATGGCAGATTTCCTCCCCTAAATGAGCCAGATAGGGTTTTTACAACAATGGTTTCATGGTCATCATTGGACTTTTATCCCAGATTTTTTATTGAATTGAAATTACATCTGCCATGGTGGCTTTCAAACCCCGGTCCCTAGAGCATTCCTAGTCTAGCAGCAATACCACTATGCCATCAACTCCCCCTCGTTGAATGGCAGAACAGGTTCAAGGGGCTGACTGGCCTCCTCCTGTTCTACGTTCCTACGTGGAGACTTGAAGGTGCAAGGCTGAACCCCTGGACCATGGTAATTTCGCTGCTAGTTGCTGTGAGGTGTTAATGTAAGTCTCAGCATTCCGTCAACCCTGAGGGACAGAGTTGGGGGTGAGGACTGGGCAGCTGCACCCAAAATACTTTTCCCTGCCGAAATTTAACGTCTTCAGGAGATGAGGAAAGACAAGTGAGGGAAAATACTGACAAAAACGAAATCTAAGATTTTGATCCAACAGGATCTCAATACAATGCTGTAACACAACCGTGTCAGCTGACTCAGAGGCAAAAAGGTCAGCTAAGGTCATTTGCATTTGTTTTTCTTAAAGGGACTTTGCCACCACCCATTAGGTAAATATTTTGCCTGCACCTTGCAATGCTATCATTCACATCGATGGACATTTTTGCAGTGTTTGCCTGTGACAAAATTGGAAGATTTCCCATCTGGTACTTGCGCCAGCTTAGAATAGAGTAATGACTGCGCTGAGGGGGTGCTACACTGTTGGAAGTGCTGTTCATGCCTGATTCAGGTGGACACTAAACATCCTGTGGTAGTATTTGAAGGTAAGCATGAGTATCCAGGCCAATATTCCCCCTTCCATCAATGCAATTGGCAAAGATCACCCAGCTGCTGCCACTGGGATCCTGCTTTGTATAATATGGCCTCCTCATCTGTCTACATACCACACAAAGTTGTTGCGCTTCAATGTCATCCATTGGGCACAAGCACTTTGCAAAGTTTGCAAGGGTGAAACACGATACCGTATAAACCCACATCTTCCTTCAAATTGTTTTCAGAAGGAATCGGATTTTCATTCACCTCCTTCCCTACCCCCCAGCATCTTTTCCCCTTTTCAATTTATACCGAGTCACATAGAATTTACTAAACAGAATAGGTCACCCGATCCAGCAGGTTCCCATGCTGGGCCTTTTCACACCCCTGTTAACCTCAACGCAAGCAGCATAATGCACAAATGGACAAAAATACAGCATCCATTCCCTGAGGATTAACAGTGTCGAGGCATAAATCTATAACCGGACCTGAATTAAAGAGCCTTGGGCAGCAGTGTTCGACGATCACATGCTGGTAGCTCGTTCCCAGGCTCTGCCTGAAATTGCCTTTACTGTAATTTACACTTTAATGACCTGGTCTCGCCGGGAGGCTTTAATCGATGATTCCTGTGCAAAGATTTTGCAATGAAGCACAAAGGTTCTAATAACGTGGATCGGGAAAGACAATTCCCACTGCCTGGCGAATTGGCAACTCGAGGACACAAACTTCAGGTCAGCCTCAAAGGAACAAAGGAATCAGGCGAGGAGAAATGTACCTTACACAGAGGACTGTTAGGGGTAAAATCGCAGACTCATATCTATGTCCGGAACTTTCCAGCCCCAACCGCGGCGGGTTCCTCTGTGGCGAGCCATTCAGACTCCCGTTCACTTCGGAGGGGCCGGAAAATCCCGCCCGTAGAGTGATTGCAGCTTAGGAGGTCACTCAGCTGGTCCTGTCGATGCCAGTTCTCGACAAGAGCAGCTTACCTAGCCCTGCGCTCCTACCCTTTCCCTGTGGCCCTGCAAACTTTCTCTTCCGATATTGATCCAATTTCCTTTTTAAAGCCATGATTGAATCTTCCTCCACACAGTCTCTGGCAGTGCATTCTAGACCCTAGCCACTCGCTGCGTGAAAAGATTTTTCCTCAGTCACCGCTGGCTCTTTCGCCAATCGCCTTAAATCTGCGTCCCCTGGTCCTCGACCCTTAGGCCAACGGGAACAGTTTCCCTCTATCTACTTTGTCTAGACCCCTCACCACTATCAAATCTCCTTTCAACCTTAACGACCAGAGGCCTATACAGGTCTTGAGTTTGCTTTAACAGTTTGCAGAGAGAGTTGGATCAAGACGAGGGCTACATTTCTACCCAGGAAAAATGAGTTAATTACGTTCATTTCTCGGTATGTCTACTGCTCAAAGACAGGTCTTGTGTCTGGACTTGTATAAAAGTATTTTGTTGCAACCATCGTTCAGGTTGGAATTGTTTTACAATATGTTATGACTATAAGAGTTGATATCATTTGGAATGCACAGACTTCAAGGGTGGTGGAAATAGATTCAAAGCAACTTTCAAAAGGGAATTGGATAAATATTTCAAGGGTAGATAATTTTCAGGGCTGTGAGGAAAGAGCAGGGGGTGGGGCGTGGGAATGACATGGTTTGTTCAAAGAGTCGGCACAGGCATGATGGACCAAATGGCCTCCTGCTGGCTTGTATCATTCTCCAATTTGATATAAATAGGGCAATATGTGTCCACTCTCTAGCCAGGAGATGAGTGTCAATGGACAGGTTTGGATAATCCCCAGTTTTAATACTTATCCTGGTTGCAGACATACATTGCTCAGTTGTTTCTCTTACTCAACCACCTTTACACTGAGAGCGCTTGATGGGGACAACATAGAGAGTGCTTTACTCTGTATCTAACCCTGTGCTGTACCTGTCCTGGGAGTGTTTGATGGGGACGGTGTAGATGCAGCTTTACTCTGTATCTAACCCTGTGCTGTACCTGTCCTGGGAGTGTTTGATAGGGACGGTGTAGATGCAGCTTTACTCTGTATCTAAGCTCGTGCTGTACCTGTCCTGGGAGTGTTTGATGGGGACAGTGTAGAGGGAGCTTTACTCTGTATCTAAGCTCATGCTGTACCTGCCCTGCGAGTGTTTGATGGGGACAGTGTAGAGGGAGTTTTACTCTGTATCTAACCCCATGCTGTACCTGTCCTGGGAGTGTTTGATGGGGACAGTGTAGAGGGAGCTTTACTCTGTATCTAACCCCATGCTGTACCTGCCCTGGGAATGTTTAATGGAGACAGTGTGGAGGGAGCTTTACTCTGTATCTAAGCCCATGCTGTACCCGCCCTGGAAGTGTTTGATGCGGACAGTGTAGAAGGAGCTTTACTCCGTATCTAACCCCATGCTTTACCTGCCCTGGGAGAGTTTGATGCTGACATTTACTGATGAAATTGTTAAGTGTTCCATTTCAGAGAGCTAACAGCCCCCACCTTGATGAACACAAAATCTATTTGAAAAAACTGACACCATCAATTGGAATGAAAAACAATTAACAGTTTGAGCTCATATGTAAATTCAAAGTGGAATGTGGGTGTAACCTGGGAATGAAACCAACCCTCCTCTCCCAAGAAACCTCGTTCACTCTCCAGCCCTCAGTTCTCACTTTTTTAACCGAATGCATCCTTTCAGTAATTGAGATTCCTGCTAAGTCTGCATTGTATAGTTTTACATTGATTTTCTCTTCTTTCCTCAGAGATTAAATGCTGTTCTTCAAAGTGAACGAGTCGGGCATCCCAAACAGGATTCCAGTCTGCACACAGCCACCAGCCAATTTTATACTGTCCGCACTGTGAAAGCTCTCTGTCTTTGGAAAGTGATTTCTGTATGACACTCATTCCCCTTTCCCTTATAGTCAGATACTAGACCCGCCGGACACCACTTGTGCTCCTTGTTTGGGCCCAATCCCTTGGCTCTACTTCAGGCTCCATATAAATACAACACTTAGTTATACTGCTTTATAAGGAGCTGTTTGAAATACATGGCCATTTAGAGGGATGGTGGTTCGGGGGGTGGCTGGTGTGGGGGTGGGGTGGGGCGATCAAAGTATTAGTGACCTTTCACCTTTGCGATTTGGATACAAAAACCAATGGCACGTGAGTGGTCTCTGTCTGCTCGCTCCTGCAGCTGAAAACCACATATGTTGCATCAGCCCAGTTTGTTTCAATTCAGTTCCAAGTAGGGATTAATCCTCAACTCCTAATGCTACACAGGTCTTAAACCTCATTTAGAAGGTGCTGTCAGAGTGGGAGAAATATCACAATCAGAAAGTCAGGGTTGAGGGGAGACACAAAAGGAAGGGTTTTTCCTTTTCCTCCTCCGCATACCCCAGTCCAATTGTGGCACGAGCTAATAGCACATCTTGGACAGGAATCAGCCACCCTGACATAGACTGGAGGTCTCACCTGGAATATTGAATGGCATTACCATCGCTGAATTCCCCGCCACCAATATCCTGGGGGGTTAACATTGAGCAGAAACTGACCCGGACCAGCCACATACTTACTGTGGCTACACAGGTCAGAGGCTGGGAATTCTGGAGCGAGTAACTCACCCCCTGACTCCCCAAAGCCTGTCCTCCATCTGCAAGGCACAAGTCAGGAGTGTGATGGAATGCTCCCCACTTGCCTGGATGAGTGCAGCTCCCACAACATTCAAGAAACTTGCACCATCCAGGACAAAGCAGCCCACTTGATTGGCACTCCATCCACCACCTTAAACATTCACTCACTGTCAATGTACAGTGGCTGCGGGGTGTACAATCTACAAGAAGCACCCGCTAATCTTCCTTCGACAACACCTTCCAAGCCTGCAACCTCTACTGCCCAGAAGGATAAGGGCAGCAGATGCGTGGGGAGACCACCACCTGCAAGTTCCTCTCCAAGCCACTCGACACCCTGACTTGGAACAAAGGACTGAATTATAAAGCTAAGAAGTTTGGGGGGAGTGGGGGGAGTTTGCCCAGCGGAATTAGTCCCCACACTAATTTAACAGCGTACTGGCCACTAGTAGGCTGGAGGCAGGATTTCCATCCCTCAGGGACAGAAAGTCCTGCCTCAGCAATCTGAGGTCGGCAGTGCTCAATGTACCAGCAGTGCCACCTGATGAGTGGTGATCGTAGCCAGTACTGCTCTCGGGCAATGATGAGGTGAGCTGCAATGGATTGAAACTTTGTAAGGGTTTTGGGGTTGGTGAGGGGGCATCAGTGAGGCAGAGTGGAGTCTGGGGTTTGAGAGGACGTGGGGAGGGTAACATGGGGTGTTTACACCTTTGGGGCGGTGGGGGGGGGGGAGGGTGGGGGGGCCTCTTATGAGCCAGGGGGCCACCACACAGGAAAACACGATAGGCTAACCACTTGGCATGGGCCTCATCTGCCGCTGGTTAAATGCCACTGGTGCAGGATGAGGCCCTTATGTGGGCATTAATTGCCTGCTTAAGGGCCTTGATTGGTCCACTGATGGGTTGGCCACCCAGGTCCACCCCAGACTGTTTTGCAGTGCCGTGAGGAGCAGGCGGGTAGGCGATGGGCAGGCCACCTGCTAGATGTGAGGTGCCCTCCCACTTTGTCAACCATTGGTGGGGGAGCGTTAAATCCAGTCACATATCTCGCCTTTTCTGTCGCTGGGTCAAAAACCCTTCCTTATTATCGCTGGGGGTGCACCTACACCACAAGGAGTGCAGCAGTTCAAGAAGGTGGCTCACCACCAGCTTCTGAAGAACAGTTAAGGATTGAGAAAAAAATTTTGGCCCAGCCACCGACTCCAGATCCCAAGAACGAATTTTTAAAATCGTCCTATGCTGGCGGGCACAGCTACACACAGGGTGGGTCAGGTACCCACTTTGCCATTGGAAACACCCAACAGTGTTTCTGCAGTGGGGTTGTGGAGAGAGAAAGGAACGGGCACTCCTTGTGTCATCCTCATTGTTCAAGGTCTGTTTTCGAAGTGAAAAGTTCAGATTTATAATGGGCCATTGTATCACTCCATTGGGGAAGCACCAAGCAACACATTAATGTTGTATCGTCAGTGGCCTGAAGGCTAATTGGAAGATAAGTTAATCGTTAAGTGGTGGCTCCCAGTGGCAACTGGCTGTTAATTGAATACAGAGTTAATTTCATTTGTTGCTTCCAATTGCTGCATATGCCAAAGAAAAAGGCAGGTTGTCAGTAACTGACGGATGGTCTCTCTTGTGTACCAACCCAAATATCAGGGGTCAACCAGTCCGGGCAGAAGCGAGTGATCATGGAAACCAGATTGCGGAATAATTTCAATGTCACAATCACTGTACCAGGCTGCTTTCAGATATGTAATTAGTGTGGATGTATGGTAATTAATGCTTTCGAACACATACACGCATGCTTGTGTAGCACTGAGCACCGAGGGATCAAGGTGTTTCAAGCCAAGACAATGCATTGTAGTGTTACTCCATTATTTGCAAAATATAAGTTCAGTCACTCAGCAATGTTTTTTTACTCGTTCTTGAGATTTGGGTGTCACTGACAGGTCAGCTTTTACTAATTGCCCTTGAGAAGGTGGTGGTGAGCCGCCTTCATGAACCACTGCATCCTATTTCATGTAGGTACCCCCACAGTGCTGTTAGAGAGGGAGTTCTGGCATTTTGACCCAGTGACAGTGAAGGGATGGTGATATATTTCCAAGTCAGGATGGTGTGTGGCTTACTTGGGGAACTTGGAGGTGGTGGAGTTCCCACGCATCTGCTGCCCTTATCCTTCTAGGTGGTAGAGTTTAGAAGTTGCCGTCGGAGGACCCTTGGTGAGTTGCTGCAGTGCATCTTATAGATGGTACACACACTGCTGCTGCCACTCTGCCTCCAGACAAGTGGAGAGTATTCCATCACGCTCCTGATTTGTCCCTTGTAGATGGTGGGCTGGCTTTGGGGAGTCAGGAGTGAGTTACTCACCACAGGGTTCTTAGTCTCTGACCTGCTCTTGTAGCCACAGTATTTATATGGCTAGTCCAGTTCAGTTTCTGGTTAATGGTAATCCCCAGGGATGTTGATAGTGGGGGATTCAGCGATGGTAATGCCATTGAATGTCATGGGGAGATGGTTAGATTCTCTCTAGGTAGAGATGGTCATTGCCACTTGTGTGGTGTGAATATTATTTATCACCTATCAGTCCAAGCAGAGTGTTTTCCAGGTCTTACTACATTTGGACATGGACTGCTTTAGTATCTGAGGAGTCGCAAATGGTGCTGAACATTGTGCAATCATCAGCGAACATTCCAACTGCTGACCTTCCCTAAAGTTTCCTGCTTGATTTCTATTGACTTCAGTTTTGCCAGGGCCTCTTGATGCCACACTCGGTCAATGCTGACTTGACGTGAAGGACATTCACTCTCACCACATCTCTTGATTTCAATTCTTATGTCCATGTTTGGACCAAGGTTGTAATGAGGTCTGGAGCTGAGTGGCCCTGGTGGAACCCAAACTGAGCATCAATGAGCAGGTTATTGATGAGTAAGTGGTTCTTGATAACACTGTTGAAGAAACTTTTGCTGATGATCAAGAGTAGACTGGAAGATAATTGGCCCCATTAGATGTGTGCTGCTTTTCATGGACAGGACATTCCCTTGCATGTAGATAAAAACATAGAATGGTTACAGCACAGAAGGAGAGCATCGTTTCTGTGTCAGCTGTCAGTAAGGGCTATTCGCCTAGTCCTACTCCCTGCTTTTTCCCTGCAGCCCTGGAAATATTTTCTCTTCAGATGATTATCAAATTCTCTTTTAGAAGCGATGATCGAATCTGCATCCACCATGCTCAGGCATTTCATTCCAGATCCTAACCAGTCATGATGTTAAAAAGCTTTTTCCTCATGTTGCCTTTGGGGGTTTTTTTGCCAATCACCTTAAATTGGTGTCCTCTTGTTTTCAATCCTTCCACCAATGGGAACAGTTTCTCTCTCCAGACCGCTCATGATTTTGAACACCTCTGTCAAATCTCCTCTCAACCTTCTCTTCTCTAAGGAGAACAATCCCATCTTCTACAATATATCCCCCTAAATGTAGTCCCTCATCCCTGGAACCTTTTCTGCACTCTCTCAAATCCTTTACATCCTTCCCAAAGTGTGGCACCCAGAATGGTTGCAATACTCTTGTTGAGGCCTAGCAATGCTTTCTAAGGAATCATTTTAAAAGATAAACTTCTAAAGATAAACATTCCCTTGCCTATATGTATAAAGCCCAGGATTCCATATATCTTATTTAACTAATTTAATTCTCAACCTGCCCTCCACCCTCAGCAATTTGTGCACTTCTACCCCCAGGTCCCTCTGCTCCTGCACCCCTTTTAGAATTGTACCCTTTAGTATATATTGTCTCTACTCTTTCTTCCTACCAAAATGTATCACTTCATATTTCCTCTGCATTAAATTTCATCTGACCTATGCCCGTTCATTCCTCCAGCCTGTCTATGTCCTCTTGAAGTCTATCGCTATCCTCCTCACAGTCCACGATACTTCCAAGTTTTGTGTCATTTGCAAATTTTGAAATTGTGTCCTATTTACCCAAGTCTAGGTCACTAACATAGATCAAAGGAAGACAGTGGTGTGGTGGTAATGTTACTGGCCTAGTAATCCTGAGGCCCAGGCTAATAGTTTGGGGACATGAGTTCAAATCCCACCACAGCAGCTGGTGGAATGTGAATTCAATTAATAAAATCTGGGGCAGAATTTTGCCCTTGGCGGGTGGGGGATGGTCGGGAAGAGCTCAGGCCCGGAAGGCAATGTCATGCTGGTGGGTCAATTAAGGCCCACCCAGCGTGAAACGAGAGCAGCAGCTCTGAGGGCTGCCTGTGTGGGTGGGAGGAGGGCAAGCCGGGCAAGAGGGACCTTGAAGATATATGAAAAATATGATTAAAAAATAAAAATGTAATGAAACATGTCCCCTCACGTAACACTGTCACATGAGCAGGGGCATGTTAATAACGGAATAACAAAGTTTTTATTTGATTTTTATTTGCTTTTGGAAACCTCATCCTGCCTGCGGATGAGGTTTCCAAAAAAAGTGCAAAGGGTTGGCCTTTTCACCTGCCCGCCACCCGTAAGGTTGGACGGGCAGCAAAAAATTTATTTTAATTGCCTTGTTCATGGCCTTAATGGGCCTTTTAATTGTCGGTAGGCACACTGCCCACTCCGGTGCACGCCAGCCAACCGAAATATTGCACGAGTGCGGGGTGAAGTCGGGACACACTCCCCACGTCATCGCGCCTCATTTTACGCTCTGTCAGGTTGGACGCGCACCCGCCCACTGAGTTAAAAATTTTACCCCGGGCATTGAAAGCTAGTTCAATAATGTTGGCCACGAAACTATCATTGATTATTGTAAAATCCCATCTGGTTCGCTAACGTCCTTTAGGGAAGGAAATCTGCCGTCCTTACCTGGTCTGGCCTACATGTGGCTCCAGACCCACAGCAATGTGGTTGACTCTTAACTGCCCCTCTGGAATAGCTTCTCAAGCCACTCAGTTCAAGGGCAGTTCTGGGTGGGGCAATAAATTCTGGCCTTGCCAGCAACACCCACATTGCATGAAAGAATACATTTTTAAAAAGCAGTGGTCCTCATACCAACCCTGGGGAAGCCCAAAGTCTGAAAGACAATTTTTATTTATACTTAATACATATTTATTTATAAAGTGTCAATCATAACGCTAGTATCCCACAGCATTTACAGCCAGTAGAGTACTTTTGAAGTGTCATCATTGTCACAGATGAAATGCGGCAGCCAATTTGTGCACAGCAAGATCCCACAAGCAGCAATGAGATAATTTCCAAATAATCTGTGTTTGTGATGTTGTTTGATGGCCAGAGCACCAGGGAAGCTTCCCGGCTGTTCTTCGAATAGTGTCGTTGGGATCTTTTGCACCCATCTGACAGGGCAGATGGAATCAAAGAATGTTACAGCACACAAAGAGACCATTCAGCCCGTTGTGTCTGAGCTTGCTCTCTAGCAGTTCACCTAGTGCCAATCCCTGACCTTTTCCTTCTAGTCCTGCAAATCTTTCCTTTTCAGATAATAATCTAATTCCCTCTTGAAAGCCTTGATTGAACCTGCCTCCACTACACTTTCAGGCAGCGCATTCCAGATCCTAACCATTCACTGTGTGAAACTGTTTCACCTCATGTCTCCATTGTTTCTTTGGCCAATTACCTTAAATCTGTGTCCTCTTGTTCTCAATCCTTCCACCAATGGTAAGGTTTCTCCCTCTCTACCCTGTCCAGGCCTCTCATGATTTTGAATACCTCTATCAAATCTCCTCTCAGCCTTCTCTTCAAGGAGGACAGCCCCCCCAACTTCTCCAATCTTTCTACGAATTGAAGTTCTTCATCCTTGGAACCATTCTCATGAATCTTTTCTGCATCCTCTGTACTGCCAATACATGCTTCCTAAAGTTTGGTGCCCAGAAATGGACACAATACTCCAGTTGAAGCCCAATCAGTTGCTTATACAAGCTTAACATGACATCCTTGCTTTTGTACTCTATGTCCCTATTGATAAAGCCTAGGATGCCAATGTGCATTATTGATCAATCTCTCAACCTTACAGTTACTTACAGTAACTTAACGTCCGAAAGATTGCACCTCTGACAGTGCAGCACTCCCTAGGTACTGCTCTAGGAGTGTCAGCCTAGGTATCTGCTAAAGCCACTGGGGCAGGATTTGAACCCATGACACTCGGACTCAGAGGCTGACCAGCCATGCTGAAACCTGTTAATTCACATGGTAAAACAGGATAACCGGCAAATTAGTCCCCTTTTTTTCCCAATGGGTCACTTACCATGGAATGTGCAAATAGGAAAACCTGTAGGCCCGGGTGACGGTTCCTCATCAAGTCAATGTGCTGCAGGCAGTCTCGGATGTATATTTTAAAATCAGACACAACCATGCGCTTGCCTTCACTCTGCCCATGGCCAACTGTGTAAGGAGGGAGAAAGAAGAATTTCTGAATAGTCGCTTGGTAGTACAGAATTTGAGCATTGCTGAAAAGTGAGACATACTGTTGAAGCTTTTCATCTTGCACTCACCAGGACAGATGCCAAGAATGCCAAATTTCAAAGGGAGCAACAATTTACACTGCACAAGAAAAGGTTGCTGATTGGTTGGCACGTCGACTCTGATTGGTTGAGGTGTTGTCATAGGGAATACCCCAGGGATCTATTGTTCCGCCATGCTTTTGTTTAATTCAAAAAAGGCACAATGCCTGGACATGTTCCTTTTGCCTGCCAAAGGCAGGTCCCTGCTTACAAATATATGTAGCTTCTCGTAATTTCAAGAATGTCTGAGAGGAATTGAACAATTGGGTGGAGAGCTCGTTCAAAGGCTCATTGAGACTTATTGTTCGGAAAGTAATATAAAGAAAGAAAGATTTCCCTCTTACACAGCACCTTTCATGACCTCAGCACATCCCAAAGTGCTTCACAGCTAATGAAGCACTTTTGAAGTGTAGCCACTGCTATATTAACAGGAAACACAGCAGCCAATTGGAGCACAGCAAACTCCCACAAACAGCAATGTGACAGTGACAAAATTTTGGCCAGGACACCCGGAAAACCCTCCCATTAGTATTGTCATGGGATCTTTCACATCCATCTGACAGGGCAGGTCAGCCCTTGGTTTGATGTCTCATCTGAAAGACAAGTATCTCTGACAGTGCAGCACTCCCTCATTGGCAACCTAGATTTTGCGCTATGATTCTGCATCAAATGATCTTCTAATTCAGAGATGAGAGTGCAACCACTGAGCCACAGTTGATACAGCTGTGTCATTTTATGACAAATTGATATTCTAGTTAATTTGAAAGGGTAACCTGACTTGTATTCATGTTCTCTATACAGGACTGGTGGCTGTGGCCTATCATTTGAGGGAAGTTTTTTGGCAATTTTATTTTGCAATAGAAATTGGCCTGCCCTGGGTCAACAAGCAGCGCAGGGCTCGAATGAAGCATCCCACAATGTAGTGACCTCGCAAGGGTCACGGAGAAATTCTGCCACTTTCAAGAGAAAATTTGCAAGTATTTGGCGTCCTCATGTTGCCCTCACAGTGAGGTAGGCAGCCTGAAAGGAAGAGAACAATTCCAAGCTCAACATCTGCCGAGTTAGCCATATCAGCCTAGGAGGCTGCTGCCGCTGTCCAATCAGATTTAGTGCTGCCAGGATTCCTGCCCAGTGACCTCTGCTGGTAGGGATGTGTCTCAGGGCACTGGGGTGGAGGACATGATGGTTGGAGAGGATACAGAAAGGATTTACAATAATGGTTCCAGGCATGAGGGATTCAGTTTTACATGGATAGGTTGCAAAGGCTAGGCCTGCTCTCCTCAGGGAAGATTGAGAGAAGATTTGATAGAGGCATCCAAGACCATGAGGCATCTAGGCAGAGTAGATAGGGAGAAACAATTCCCATTAGCGGACAGGCCGTGAACCGGAGGACACTGATATAAGGTGATCAGCGAAAGAACTTACAGCGACATGAAGAAAAACGTCTTTGCGCAGCGAGTGGTTAGGATCTGGAATGCACTGCCTGAGAGTATGGAGGAGGCTGATTCAATCACTGGTTTTCAAGAGGAAATCATAAAAGCTGCAGAAGAGAAAAGAAATTGCAGAACTATGGGGAAAGGGTGAGGCAGTGGGACTAGCAGAGTTGCTCTTGGAATCAGCCAGCACAGACATGACAGGCCAGGATAGGACAGGACAGGCTTGGGCTGACAAGTGGCAAATAACATTTGCACCACACAAGTGTCAGGCAATGACCATCTCCAACAAGAGAAAATCCAACCATCACCCCTTGATGTCCAATAGCATTGTCATCACTGAATCCCCCAGTATCAACATCCTGGGAGTTAACATTGACCAGAAACTGAACTGAACTAGCCACATAAATATTGTGGCTACAAAAGCAGGTCAGATGCTAGGAATTGTGTGATGAGTAACTCACCTCCTGACTCCCCAAAGCCTGTCCACCATCTACAAGGCACAAGTCAGGAGTGTGATGGAATACTCTCCACTTGCCTGGATGAGTGCAGCTCCCACAACACTCAAGAAGCTTGACACCGTCCAGGGCAAAGCAGCCCACTTGATTGGCACCACATCCACAAACATTCACTCCCTCTCCCATCAATGCACAGTAGCAGCAGTGTGTACCATCTACAAGATACACTACAGGAATTCACCAACACTCCTCCGACAGCAACTTCCAAACCCACAACCACTACCATCTAGAAGGACAAGGACAGCAGATAGATGAGAACACCACCACATGGAACTTCCCCTCCAAGTCACTCACCATCCTGACTTGGAACTATATAGCCGTTCCTTCACTGTCACTGGGTCAAAATCCTGGAACTCCCTTCCTAACAGCACTGTGGGTGTACCTACACCACATGGACTGCAGCGGTTCAAGAAGACAGCTCACCACCACCTTCTCAAGGGCAACTAGGGATGGACAATAAATGCTGGCCCAGCCAGTGAAGCCCACATCCCGTGAATGAATAAAAAGAAATGGCCTCCTTCTGTTCTGTAAGCCTTTTATGATTCTATTCAAGCATATTATTCACTTTTGGATATCTAATAAGCAACTCTGAATGCATGAAGTTTTGATGTTGTTAGCCTGTTTAGAGATTATCATTATGAAAATGAGAATGCTGCGTAAGGATAGAGTTTACCAAAATTCAGGCTGATCTGATCAGTTATCCTGTTTTAAGAGTCCAGGTTTTGCAGATCGAATTCAAGCTAAACGACATGCTAAGTTTGCTGTTGAAACCAGGTACCTGCAAAACTGCAAAACTGCAAAACTGCAAAAAACAACACTCAGACTGTGGTGCACAGATCAGGAAGATCCCAAGGCCCAAGGTGCTTCTTCTATGCGAAACGTTTCGAGTCCGTATGACTCTTCAACAGAACTAAGTAAAAATAGAAGAGAAGTGAAATATAAGCTGGTTTAAGGGTGTCCCAACCCCCCCTTAAACCAGCTTATATTTCATCTCTTTTCTATTTTTACTTTGTTCTGTTGAAGAGTCATACGGGCTCGAAACGTTAACTGTGATCCTCTCTGCGGATG
This sequence comes from Carcharodon carcharias, assembly GCF_017639515.1. Classification (NCBI taxonomy): domain Eukaryota; kingdom Metazoa; phylum Chordata; class Chondrichthyes; order Lamniformes; family Lamnidae; genus Carcharodon; species Carcharodon carcharias. The sequence goes on from NC_054473.1 coordinate 9,799,994, forward strand.
CTGCCAGACCTGCTGAGTTTTTAGAAGATGGATATGTTTTGGACTTTTTTAATTCAAGGTAAAATGAAGAAGTGAAGAGGGTTATGAGATCTATTATGAGTTCTGCCCGACAACAGGCCTGTGTCGCTTGGTTACCATGGACTCTGTGGGCCTAGGTTGAGACTTAATGAGACCAAGATGCAAAACGTTTGCGTCTCCATAAGGCAAGAGCAGCTGGGTGCACTGTAAACAGACTTTCAGTCTTCAAGTTTTTTTGGACAGAAAGAGAGAGGCCTCACAGAAGGCTACAGCTGATGTGCTCTGTAAAGGGAGAATGGCTGCGAGTTCTCTGTGAGCTACCGGGCAGAGTTTGGGAGGAAGGATGCTCTTTGATCAAAGGGACACACCTTGTGGCAATCTGAACTCTGGAATATTTGCCCTGGTGAGGTTGGCAGGAGAAATCACCAGAGTGAATCCTACTGCTGGTCGTCGGTTTGGGAATTCTCCAAAAACCAAGGGAAGACCCTTTCAATGGTCACTCGACATTACGACTCAGCGAAGCAAGGAGACGTGATCCCATTGGAAGCTGGGAATGACTGTGGACTGTTTCCGATAAAGAGTGTAATCCTATGGAGCGCATGTTGTAATTCATATGCGGTGTGGGGTTATCGGTCGTGTTGAAGTAGGAATAAGAATTAACTTCTGTATTTAGAGTATTAGTTGCTTACTAGGGAATGTTTAGTCGAATTTGTTTTTAGTTGCTTTGTTACAGTAAAAGTCTTAAAACTTGAAATCTTGTCATGCAATTCCTTTAAGTTAGTCACTGGGAATTCAAACTTGTTGTTTAAAGTTATTGGTCTCTATGGGGATTGTAACAGTGACATCTCTGCAGCGAGTTCTCAAGTGAGTGCAGTGGTTGGATTCTGCTTTAGTGCTGCTGTTAATCATGTCAGGGATTGAACCATGTTCATGCTGACAGTTGGAGTTTGTTTCTGCTGATGTTTGTGATCCCTATAACTGAGCTGGAGCTTAATATGTGGATAAATGTCAAATGAACTAATATTGTTAGAGGCACACTTCATTTCTCCAACATAAGAGGAGATTAATTGATGTCCTGTTGATGACTGCTCCATTTTTGGAGCCTTTTCTCCTTTCTAACTAGATTATTTCCGTTCTCATGCCTTCAGTTACTCTCATGGACAGGTCCCAGCTCCCTATACCTTCCAGATTGTCTCTCCTAGCCTTGGGATCCAGGGAAGGTATCGGTAACACTCCCAGGATCACTAAACACATAACCCAGTCTTTTGTACTGATGTGCTGGGCACACACATCATCGAGGATAGTGATGTTTGTGGAGCCTACTCTTCCTGTTAGTTGTTTAATTATCCATACCTTTCTTGACTGGATGTGGCAGGACTGCAGTGCTTTGATCTGATCCATTGTTTTGGGATTGCTTCACCCTGCCTCGAGTATGCTGCTTCCACTGTTTAGAATGCATATTGTCCCATTGTGTAGGGTCACCAGATTGGAATCTCAGCTTTAGGAATACCTGGTGCTACTCCTGACATGTTCTCCTGCAGTTCATGTTCAACCAGGGTTGGTCCCTTGGCTTGATGGTAATGGTAGAGTAAGGGATATGTGGAACATATGGTTACTGATTGTGGCTGAATACAATTGTGCTGCTGCTGATGATCCACAGCACCTCATGGATGCCCATGTATATCTAGATCCATCTTGAATCTATCCCATAGTGATAGTGCCTCACAACATGATGGACGGTATCCTCAGTGTGAAGATGGGACTTTGTCTCATAAGATCACAAGAATTAGTAGCAGGTCATTTGGCCCCTTGAGCCTGTTCCAATAAGATCATGGTTGATCTCATTGTGGCCTTAACTCCACTTTCCTGTCTGTCCTCCCCACCCCGCCGATTAACTCTTGATTGCCGGGATGAAGAACTGTAGCAACGAGGGTAGATTGGAGAGGTTGGGTCTGTTTTCCTTGGAGAAAAAAAGGCTGAGAGGAGACTTAATAGAGGTATTCAAGATTTTGAGGGGTATGGACAGAGTAATTAGTGAGAAACTGTTGCCACACTCATGAGTGCATCAAGAGCTAGAGGGCACACATTCAAAATAATGGGCAAGAGGAGTAAAAGTGATGTGAGGAATTTTGTTTTTTACCCAGCGGGTGGGTGGAGTCTGGAATGAACTTCCTGAGAGGCTGGTGGAGGCAGGTTCGATCGAGGTATTCAAAAGGGAATGGGATTGCTACCTGAAGAGAGAATGTGCGAGGTTACGGGGATAAGGCAGGGGAGTGGGATGAGGTAGAATGCTCTTTCAGTAAATCAGTGCAAACTCGATGGGCCAAATGGCCTCCTTCTGCACTGTAAAGATTCTACGATTCTATAACGGCAACCCTGAACTTTTGATTGCGTGTCATTTTAATTCTTCGCCTTGCTCCCACGCCGACCTTTCTGTCCCCGACCTCCTCCAGTATTCCAATGAAGATCAACATAAGTTTGAGAAACAGCATCTCAATTAGGCACTTGACAGCCTTCCGCACTCAACAATTTCAGACTATAGCCTATGTAGCCATTTTGTTTCCTCTCTCTTTGCTGCTTTTGGTTTCTCAATTTTTGTTTTCAAACAGCAGCTGATCACGATTTTGCCATTCTTCCTCCTCTAAACATATTTTTTGTTTCTTTACTTATCCTATTATCACTCCATCTGGCCTTGCATCGTCAATCTTTTTGTCATTTAACTTCACCTGCCTTCCCCTCTATCATAGACCATTGACCAGAAACTGAGCTGGACTAGGCATATAAACACTATGGCTACTAAAGCAGGTCAGAGGCTAGGAATCCTGCGGCGAGTAACTCACCTCCTGACTCCCCAAAGCCTGTCCACCATCTACAAGGCACAAGTCAGGTGTGTGATGGAATACTCTCCAGATGCCTGGATGAGTGCAACTCCAACAACAATCAAGAAGCTTGACACCATCCAGGACAAAGCAGCCCCGCTTGATTGGCATCCCTTCCACCACATTGCAACAGTGTGTACCATCTACAAGATTCACTGCAGCAACTCACCAAGGCTCCTTTGACAGCACCTTCCAAACCTGCGACCTCTACCAAAGAGAAGAATAAGGGCAGCAGACACATGGGAACACCACCACCTGGAAGTTCCCTTCCAAGCCACACACCATCCTGACTTGGGAATATATCACCGTTCCTTCACTGTCGCTGGGTCAAAATCCTGGAACTCCCTCCCTAACAGCACTATGGGTGTACCTACACCACAGCTACATGGTTTAAGAGGGTAGCTCACCATAACATTCTCAAGGGCAATTAAGGACAGGAATTAATGTTGGCGTTGCTAGCAACGTCCTCATCTTAGGAATGGACTGAACATTCGATTGGCTGCCTTCAGTAGGCAGAATGTTCTGTCCTTGTTTTGGTGGGGGTGGGGCTGGAAAATGTGGCGAGCCATTCAGGAGTCTGTTGACTTTGGCGGGACTGGAAGATACTCCAGGCAGGAGGGGCTGGAAAATTCCAGCCAATGTCTAGACTTATGATCAAGGAGTGGAACCATAGCAAGGATCACTGCTTTCACGGGCTGCTTTGGATCGTGGAAAGAGCCAGACTGTAGGGGGGGGTGGGGTGTCCAATCTCTGCTCTCAGCCTGCAGGATCCCAAAGATAAACTCCCTCAGATCGGTTAAGGCAGCCATCCAAAGGAAAGACCCATTGCCTGGGAGCTGCTGCCAATTCCTGGGGGGTTTTAGTACAATCACTGCTGTGAGAATCACAGAAAATTACAGCACAGGAGAAGGCCATTCAGCCCATCGTGCCTGTGTCGGCTCTTTGAAAGAGCAATTGTGCTTGGTCCCAAATCCCTGCTTGTTTTTCCATAACCTTGTTAAGTTCCTTATCCTCAAGTATCTGTCAAATTTAAAATTATTTACGGAATCAGCTTCCACCACCTTTTCAAGTCGAGCGTTCAAGATACTGACAGTTCTCTAAATGATGATTTCTTTCCTTTTCAACTCTTGGACCCAATGATTTTGAATCTATAACCCCTGATTATTGACCCCTTCACCAGAGGGGACAGTTCTTTAATTCTCTACCCTATCAAAACTTCTCATCACCTTGAAAACCTGGAACAGGTCACCCTTTTTTATCCCCCCTGTTCCAAGGAGGACAGTCTGAACTTTTCTAACCTTTCCTCATAACTGAGACCTCTCATCTCTGGTAAAGGTCTGGTGAACCTCCTCTATATCCTTTCTAAGACCTTTACATCTTTCCTGGAAGGTTGTGCCTAGATACGTCCCCATTACTCCAAATGAGGGAAAATGTCTTTTTAACACAGTGAGTTTGATGATTCTCTTTTTTTTTATTCTAATTTTTTTTAATGTATTACTTCTAAGACATTGGTGTCACTGACAAGGCCAGCATTTATTGCCAATCCTTAATTGCCCTTGGGAAGGTAGTGGTGAGCGGCCTTCTTAAACCGCTGGTGTCCACTTGGTGTAGGTGCTCCCATGGTGCTGCTCAGTAGGGAATATAAGTCCACTTGCCAACCAATCAGCACTCTTTTCTCATGAAGTATAAATTGTTGTTCCCTTTATATTTGATATTCTTGCATATCTGTCCTGATGAGTGCAAGGTGAAAAGCTTCAACAACATGTCTTTTTTCAACAATACTCAAGTTCCATACTACCAAACAATTATTTGTATATATAAATTATTGTTGCTGAGTTCCAGGGTTTTGACCCAGCGACAATGAAAGAACAACCAATATATTTCCAAGTTGGGAGGGTGTGTGGCTTGGATTGGAACTTGGAAGTGCTGGTGTTCCCATACGCCCAGGGAAAGAGTAGGGACTAATTAGATGGACCTTTCAAAGAGTTACGCTGGGCTGAATGGCCTCCCACTGTGCTGTATGATTCTATGAGTGTGGCAGCAGGGGCAGGTTAGACAAAAAAAATTGCATCTCCGATTCCCTTCAGAGACCTTTTCCTGAAAGGGATTCATTAGTTTGGACCCTGAACTCCAAACCATCACTAACCTGGAACCGTGCATCTGAGAAAGTTATGTGCAAGTTGGCAGGCAGAATGTCACCGAGGCAAAAATAGAATCCAGCTTCCAAATTAGGAACAAAGTCGGGTAAAAAGCCTTTTGTTTAACTTGAAATGAGTGGGGCCAAGGAAAAGATTAAACTCAGAACTGAATCTTTTTCACTCTGTGCAAAAACGGTTGCTGACAGAAAACGTAACAAGCAGTTCAGATTTATAAAACCCAAGTACACCTTCCACATGAGCAGTTCTCATTCATACCAAAGAAAAAGAGGTATTTGCAATTTAATAGAAGAAAACTCTGCAAAAGAACAAGGAGGGGAGATGAAGAGATTTTGTTTAACTCAGTGAGATGCGGTCAATAATGAAAGCAGATTCAACAGTAACTTGTTCAAAAAGTGAATTGGACAGATACTTGAATGGGGAATATTTGCAAGGCTATGGGGAAAGGGCATGGAGATTTGGGGCTCTTCGGACAGTTCTGTCAAAAGTCAGGCACAGGCACAATGGGTCAAATGGGCTTCTTGTACTGCTTCACTTTTACTTCATCTCCATACTCCACACGCCAAGCTCTGACCATTGCCAACCTGACTCAGTTGGTATCTGGGTCTCCTCAAAGTCAGAAGGTTGTTGGATCAAGCCTCGGGGCCAGGGACCTGTGCAAATAATGTCGATTAATATTGCAGTGCAGTGCTGAGGGACTGCTGCCTTGTTTGAGATGTTAAACTGAGGCCTGTTCAACCCAATGGTGGGAAGTTATGCGTCAGTTGTGGCTCAGTTGATAGCACACTCTGAATCACAAGCTTCGGGGTTCAAGTCCCACTCCAGGGCTTGTGGACAAAAATCAAGGCTGACACTCTAGTGCAGTACTGAGGGAGTGCTGTACTGTCAGAGGAGCCGCTTTGCTGGTGAGATGTTTAAACTGAGGCCCCACTTGCCTGTCTGGATGGATGTAACAGAATAATTGGCACTATTTGAAGAAGAGCAGGCAAGTTGTCCCCATGTCCCAGCCAATATTTATCCCTCAATCAACATCACAGAAAAAAGATATTTTCTGGTCATTATCAAATTGCAGCTTGTAACCTGAACTCGAAATGGCTTCTGCATTTCCTACATTACAGCAGTGACCACACTTCAAAAAACAAAGGGCTGCTTTGGCTGTGAAGCTTTTTGCGACATCTGGCGTAAAAAGAGTGATTAAAACCCAAGGCCTGAATTTCACGCTCCCCCACCAGTGGGTTTTTAGGTGGGGGTGGGGGTGGGGGGGGATGCGGTGGAGAATGGAGCATAAATTGCAGGGATGGGGTTCCCTCTGGATTCCTGCCCACACCAACCATACAGCGATTTTACGCTGGGGCGAGCAAGGCCCCAGATGGGGAGCCCACCCTTGTCCCAATTGAGGCCCTTAAGTGACCAATTAATGACCACTCAATGGCCATTCTCTGCCCAGCCTCAATATTTAGGTTGGCGGGAACATTGAACCTCTGTGGAGAAAGGCTGGAAAGAATCAAAGTTAGATCTTGGGCGTGAAGGGGGATGCTGGGGGTGCAACTGGAACCCCCCCCTACCCCTGGTCTCTCCACCGAGATATCAACCGGGCCCCTTAAGACCCCCCCCACTACCTCCAAGCCTTTCCTACCCTCCACACCATAGGGCCCCTCACAATTACCTTGTCCTCTGGCTCCAACACTTAGGCTCATGCCTCTTCTGTCCAATGCAGCATTGTCGTTGCAAGGACTGGAAAGCTGCCAGCCAATCTGATTGGCCGACAGCTCTCTAAGGCAGGACTTCCTCCTGAATAAGGGGAGGAAGTCCCATCTGCAGCCAATCACTGGAGCGTAAATTGGCCACGGGGCTGTTGGGCTTGGCAGGAATTTGTTCCCCACCGACACTTCGGATGATGGGAGGTGAGCCCCCACTATCCGAAAAGTTCAGGCCCAGGTCTACCTTTCCTTTGCTGTGCATATCTTAAAGTCTCCACGTGCTATCCAAACAGTGAGTTCTCCTGTTGTTCTGGCCAACATTCCTCCCTTAAACAAAGTGCTCGAAAAAATGATTAAGTAGACACTCATCTCATTTCTGCTTGTAGAATATTTGAAGAATCTTTAAAGTTACTCCTTATATTGATATAGCCTCTAATTACATTCCATGTCCAAAGGGTGAGGTAATACAGTATACAAATGATCCCATTCTAATTAAGCTACATGCACTACCTACCCCTCCCCCGGTGAGTCCAGTTCATGCAGTGATAAACTATTAAGCTGATTCTGTGAAACCCTGGAGAGGGTGCAGAAGAGATTTACCAGAAGGATAAGCAGGGACAAGGAACTTCCTTTATGTTGAGAAACTGGAGCTGACACTATCCATATAAATATTGCCAGAATGTGGATATTAGTCTGTGATGCTGACACACCCGATCCAGAAGCAAAAGAGAAAAGGGTACCTGCATGCTAACTTTTTATGATTCATGTACCAGGACACGCAGATCCCTCTGTGCTTCAGCATTCTGCAGTCTCTCTCCATTTAAATAATATTCTGCTTTTCTGTTCTTCCTGCCAAAGTGGACAAGTTCACATTTGCCCACGTTATACTCCATCTGCCAAATTTTTGCCCACTCAAGCTATTTATATCCCTTTGCAGAGTCCTTGTATCCTCCTCACAGTTTGTCTCCCTACCTCCTTTCCTATGATCAGCAAGTTTGGCTGATCCCTGTGGCCTGGCCCTTCCCGATGTTGGCTACCCATCATGGACCCATCCCCCCCAACCCGGCCAGGAATTGTTGGGCAGTCTTCTGAGAACGCGGGAAAGCCATATCGCCTCGCCCCCCTCATTTAATCCCTGAGCCGCCACTAAACTGCAGTGAGCTCAAGGATAATGGCTATCAATTGGCTCATTAATGAGACTAATCGGTATCCACCGGCAGCCAGGAGCCCCTTCCGCACTCCGGATTAACCCGCCCCTGGGAGACTGACATGGGGCCTCTCCTGTGGGTGAAGGGGACTTGGCGGCCATGGTCCCCATGGTGACAGGCTGCGTTAAATCCAGCTCTTTATCACTGTGTCACCACCACTGCTGGATCTGTCCTGAGGGTGGGGAACAAGACATTCGGACAGAGTTGGCGATCGAAAGCAGAAAATGCTGGGGACGGTTAACATTTCAGGTCAATGACCTCCCATCAGAAAGGACTTTTGATGAAAGTGCATTGACCTGAAACGTTAACTCCTTCAATTTCTCCACAGACACTGCCTGACCTGCTGAGCTTTTCCAGTATTTTCCATTTTTATTTCAGGTTTCCAGCATCTGCTGCAATTATCTTTTGTGATGCCGTTGGTGGTGTCTGGAAGGTTAGCTGTAAGGTATGATTCTGTGAGCGTGATTATGTCAGACTGTAGCTTGACGAGTCTGTGGGTCAGCACTCCCGATTTTGGCACAAGCCCCCACAGGTTAGTGAGGAGGACTTTGTAGGGTTGACAGGGCTGGGTGTGCTTTAGCTGTTTCCGTTGCCTTTGTTGATGCTGGGTGATACGTCTGGTTTTATTCTTATTACACCTGTTCCTGGCAGTTTGAAACAACTTGCGTGACTTGCTAGGCCATTTCAGAGGGCAGTTAAGAATCAACCTCATTGCTGGGAGTCTGGAGTCACATGTAGGTCAGACCACTGTATAGACAGAAGTTGTTGTAGCTGCTGATGTTTATTTAACAATGGCTGATTTCCTCCTTTAAACGTTTTGAGGTTTCACTCTGCTAGTGTCACACATCATGAATCTTTTCCACTGTTTACATAGATGCATCTATTTGTTTGTAAAGCCTCCATGGAAACATTAATCTGTCTTCTATCCCAATAGTTTATGAAAGTTGCACATCCCAGCTGTGACCAATGCCCCAATTTACATCAGTGGTGGAAATCCAGGCTTATTTTGCCATCTATGGGCATTGAAGCTAATTATAGATGGCTGGACAGCAACTTGCAGCACAATAGGCTTTACTCTCTGTATGGATACTCATTTGAACCCCTGCTAGATTCTTACAGTTAACTCTCTACTCTTATGTCACTGTACTGCTGACACGATGTCTTTGAGCTGCTCCGTACAGTTGTGCATTACAACACTAAACTGTGAACTGTTTCAATTTCATCATCATCCTGCATTAATATAGCACCTTTAACATAGGAAAGGTATTGCAGAGTTGATTAAATGTTGGGTCAAGGGAATAGGACTTTAAGGAGGAGAAGGGAAGCATTGGAGAAGTTTAAGGAGGCAATTCCAGAGTTAAGTGCCAGACAACAGAATCGATGGGAGGACAGTAACAAAGAAAGATATTTAATAATTGAATTTGGTACAGAGATGAGTTTTGAGTTATTGGAGGGATTACAGGAGAGAATATTCAGTTGTTGCAGGGGCTACCCAAATGGTGAGTGCATAAGGAATTGCAGGAACCCAGAGATCTCAGAGAGTTATAGGGCTGGAAGAGATCACAATGAGGTGGAAGGGACAAGACCACGAAGGGATCTGAATGTTGAGATAAGAATTTTAAATTGGAGATGCTACGGGGAATGGGGACAAATGTAAGGCAGTGAACATAGAGGGAATAGGTGAATGGGACTTGGTATCGGCTTTCCTTACAGTTTCACTGTCAAGTTAGAAACAGAGAAACATTCATTGTAACACCAGAAGTGTTTGCAACATTGGGTATAACTAGGTTTCCGTATAATTTTCCACTAAGTCTGACCTAACATTTTAGCTGCTTATTTTCAACCACCTACAATATTTACATACACACCCAAGCTAAAATATCAATAACAACTTGGCACTTATAACAGTAAAATATCCCAAGGAGCTTAAAATGGGCGTTATCAGGTGCAAAATGACTCTGAGCCACTTAAGGAGATATTAGGACAGATGAGCAAAATCGTCGTCAAAAAGATAGGTTTCAAGGAGCAACTTAATGAAGGAGAGTGAGGTAGAGAGGCAGAAAGGTTTAGGGATAGAACTCCAGAGCTTAGGGCCCAGGCACAGCAACCAATGTTGGAACAATTAAAATTGGGGATAATCAAGAGGCCAGAATTAGAAGAGTGCAGAGACCTTGGAGGGTTGTAAGGCTGGAAGGTATTACAGAGATAAGGTGGGGGACAAGGCCTTGGACAGGTCTGAATGCACAGATAAGCATTTTAAAATTGAGACATTACTTAACTGAGAGCCAGCAAGCGCAGGGCTGATGGGTAAACAGGACATCACAGAATAATAATAGGTTTTGACCTCACACTGCACCTTGGTATGGACCTGAAGAATTAGAAGCTCCAGGCATTTCACAAAGGAAGGAATGGGGCTTCTTGTGCCTCATCTGGCCTCCATCGCCATGCAGTTAGAACTCTTCACAGCAGGTGTCTGAGGCACTCACTTTTTTTATTCTTTCGTGGGATGTGGGCGCCACTGGTTAGGCCAGCATTTGTTACTCATCCTTAAATTGCCCTTGAGAAGGTGGTGAGCCGCCTTCTTAAACCACTGCAGTCCATCAAGTGTTGGTGCAGCCACAGTGCTGTTTGGCAGGGAGTTCCAGGATTTTGACTTATTTTGACTCTGTTGACCTTCCCGCTGTTTTGCCCCCTCCCACAGACCCGAGCCTCGTCATTGCACTCACCTCCAACCTGCCCCAACACTAAACGAGCATCACACCCTGGTCTCAGACTCAAGGGACATTTATAAGACATCAGTTTATGTAGTATCATACAGTGGTGGGTGGGAGGAGGGGGAGGGCGGAATTTCCCCTGTGCCCTGGCAGAGTGTAACAGTGTACTTTACAAATGGATTTCTGATTTAATTACACATTGCTCAGAGGGAACACAATATAAAGTGATGTTAAAAAGCATGCTAAAGTCCGGGGGCGGTGGGGGGGAGGTGGGTTTGTGGTCCACAAGTGTTTGAACTGATGTATGAGACATTAATCTGCCTCAGGGGTAGTTTTAGGTCATACGGCTGCTTTCGACTCCTGATTTTACTGTTCCACTGGAGCTGCCCATCTGCATCTGCAAGTGTCTGATGAGAATGGGAATTGGCCGCACCAGCAGTCAGTTTTGTTGTCTGGCATTTTAACCCTAGATACTCTGCCATGCCAATACAGTGAGGAACAGAAAGGGATAAAGAATATCATAGAGAGAGACCTCCTTCAATTTGGTCTACTGTATTCGCTGCTCCCAATGCGGTTTCCTCTACATTGGAGAGACCAAACGCAGACTGGGTCACCGATTTGTGGAACACCTTCGGTCTGTCCGCAAACATGACCCAGACCTCCCTGTCACTCGCCATTTCAACACCCCACCCTGCTCTCATGCCCACATGTCCATCCTTGGTTTGCTGCATTGTTCCAGTGAAGCTCAACACAAACTGGAGGAACAGCACCTCATCTTCCGACTGGGCACTTTACAGCCTTCCGGACTGAATATTGAATTCAACAACTTTAGATCATGAACTCTCTCCTCCATCTTGACCCCTTTTTTAATCCAATTTATATTTATTTATATTTTATTCTTTTATTTATTTGTGCATTCTTTTTTATCCTTTTTCCCCAACACCCACCCCCTCCCCCCACAGGGCCATCTGTCACTTGTTTCTGTGTTGTACTTTCGCAGAGCACTGAGCCTTGTTCTGCTATTAAAACGTTCTGCCACTATCAGCATCTTCTTTAGTCTTTACCACTACCATTAATACTCCCCTTGCCTTGTGTCCATGAGGTCTTTGTCAATCTCTCCTGAGCTCCCACCTATCCCTAACCTCCTATCTTGCTCCACCTGCTCCACCCTCACTTAAACAGTACAAAATCCATCACATCACATTTCTACTTCTCTCTAGCTCTGAAGAAGACATATTAGACTCGAAACATTAACTCTGTTTCTCTTTCCACAGATGCAGCCAGACCTGCTGAGTTTTACCAGCATTTTCTGATATTTGATATTTATTTAATATCATGGAGCCTTTGGGAACTCCATACACCTTCCCTGTTTCACTCAAGTCACTTCTGCTCTGCCCTGTCCTCCTAGTTCTCCCAAGCTCCAAAGGTGCTCCCTGACACTCTCTGGGAATCATCTTGCCTCAGTTGACGAGACTCTCACCTTTGGATCAAAGTTGAGACCCACTCAGGGCTTCAGCACATGTCAGTGCAGCGCTGAAGAGGTGCAGCATTGTTGGAGATGAGAAACCAAACCCAAGGCCCTGCCTGCTCAGGCGTGAAAAAGATCCCATGGTCCAACTCAAAGTTGAGCAAGGAGGTTTCCCAGTGTATGGGCCAACACTCCTCCCTCAGCCGATACCACTGGAAACAGCTTAACTGGTGATTCATCTCATTTGCTGCTTGGGGGATCGTAGAGTCTGTGAATTGTCCGCCTACAGCAACAGCAATTAAACTTCCAAAGTAATTAAGCAGTTGTGATTTTCTTTGGAGGGTCCTCGGGATGTTACTTGCTTACTTTCTTTCTCTCGTTCCTATTTATTTTATCCTTCCTTTGTCCTTTCGGAATCCTGAATGGGTTGAAATCAAGAGCAATTGCTCCATTTTCTACCCCAAATCTTCTTGCTCATCATGTCGACACTGTAGCATCCCTCACCTCCCTCTGCCCTCTCTTCCTCCAGCAATCCACAGGTTTTTAATTACCCTTACTTTCTGCCCTATTACTTGACCTATATCTCTTCTCAATCTGGCAAAACCCCCCAATCTAAAGTTCCTGTCCTTGTTTTCAATTCCCTCCATGGCCTCCGGTCTCCCTGTAATCTTCTCCAGCTCTACAACCCCGTGAGATCTCTGCGCTCCTCCAATTCTGGCTCTTTATGCATCTCCAATTTTCTTCACTCTGCCATTGATGGCTGTGTCTTCAGCTGTCCAGGCCCTCGGCTTTGGAATTCCCTCTCCCTCAACCTCTCTCCTTTAAGAAGTTCCTTAAAACTGCTCCCTGGACCAAGCTTTTGGTCATGTGTTTTAATGCCGCCCTATGCGGTTTGGTGTCGAATTTTGCTTGACAATCAATCCAGTGAAGCGCCTTGTGTTGTTTTACTACATTAAAGGCGCTGTATGAATGCAAGCATTTGTTGATCTTTTCCACGCTCATTTTTTCACCCCCACTGGAGACCCCACATCATGGATACCAGCTTAGGACTCTCAATTGTAAAAAATGGGTTCATTCCATAAACTGTGTTGAGCTAATGGTGAGGATGTGGAACACACAGCCCCAGATAACTATAGTTGTTAGACAATTGGCATGTTTAAGAAGGTGGTTGAAACTGACTTGGAAAGAAGGGAACTTGGAAGAAGACTGTCAACTTAGATTAAAATAATAGAAATATCAAGGTTAACCATAATGACAGAGGAGGGTTGATGCAGTTCCTGTGTCACTGAAACATCTTCATTGGGGAATCTATGCCATGCATTTGTAATCCATTGTGACAGGTAATTTCAGGTAAAGGAAGCTTTGGCTGAGGAAGAAGGTGAAATCGACAGTGATATTTTGAGCAATTTTCTTGTGTGAACTGCTAGTCAGCAGCTACCAAAAGACAGTGCAACAAAACACATTCCTGATGGATCATTGTGCCAGGATTAGGAGCTGACAGATGGTACTTACCATGATCGTGTGAAAATACAAATAGGGATTGCTTCATAAGCATTGTGACAACTTCCATGTAGCGGCCGCTGTGTTCTCCTGCACCGTGTATTATCATCACTAAAGCCCTGGAAGAATTAGGCGGAAGAAGAAATCAGCAGTGGAAGAGCAAGCATTAATTTACTGAAAAAGTGCACTAAAACCTTGTAATTCAACCCTGATTTCATCTCTGTAATAATACCTATCTGACCTTGCCTCAGGCCACCTGATGTAGATATCCTCTTCCGAGCTTTGATTACCTCCGGACTCAACTATTTTAAGTTCCGTTTGTCCATTACCCCTGTGTTCGCTGACCTACTTTGGCTCCTGGTTCAATAACAACTCAAAATTAGATTTCTTACACTTATGTTCAAATCTCACCATGGCTTTTCCATTCTCCATCTTTCTAAACTCTTCCGGCCTTACAACTCGCTGCAAACTCAGAGCTCCTCTGATTCTGGCCTCTTGCGCATCCTCAAGTTCCTTCACCCAACCGCTGGTGGCCTTATCTTCGACTATCAAAGCCCCAGGCTCGGGAATTTCCTACATAAAACTCCCTGCCTCTCTCCTTACTTTCCTCCTCTAAGATACTTCTGAAAGCTACCAAGCTCTTAGAATCATCGAGCACAGAAATAAGCTGTTTAGTCCATTTTGTCTGTGCCAGCTCTTTGAAAGAGCTGTTCAATTAGTCTCACTCCCCTGCTTTCTCCCCATAGCCCTGCAATTTTTTCCCTTTCAAGTGTACACCCTATTCCCATTTGAAAGTTATTACCTCAATATTTGCACCCCTTTTAGTCTGTTTGTCTAGAAACAACATATCTCAAAAACTAATGGATGGATTTCAATGAAACTTGGTACACAGATAGGGAATGGGCCAAGGGAGAAATGGTTAGTTTTTGGAGAAGATGCAGATACAGATCCTGGAATTTTTTAAAGCATCCATTAATATTGGGAGATAGACTGAATTGACTTTTTTTTTCAAATGTTGTGGGTTGTTTTATTTAGAATGTTGATTGTTTTAGAATGTTGTGGATTATCTCAGCTGCTGTGGTGAAATTTGCCACAGCTGTCAAAATGTCAGCAGAGTTTTCAGAGCAGGTTGTTGGATGTAGATTGGCCTGAAGCCTCCCCGGTGAGATGGAAGCTCATAATAAAAAGATTTCTTTTTTCACCTTTTGTAGTGACAGACCAACAACCAGACAGAGAAAAGCCTCATGGAAGAGCTGTATAATTTTAATAACATTGAGTTAACTCACCATAGTAGAGGTATGTGCTCTACTGAGTGCCCTCGTCACTTGTTAATGAACCTGTTTTGATCCCTTTTCTCAACAATTTCAGAAGCAAGAGCATTCCCACTGGCACACAAGACATTATAGTGTCTGATGAAAGGTCATCAACCCTAAACATTAACTCTGTTTTGCTCTCCCTCTACACTTCCAGGCCTGCTGAGTGTTTCCAGAATTGTGCGTTTTTATTTCAGGTTTCCAATGCTAGGCTGTGGAAAGACATGTGCACAAGCCTGGTGATGAGTTTGGATCCAATGTTTAACTCTGGGAAATATGTCCCTCTGTTTCTTAATGTCAGTGAATTGTAGTCAGAAGTTTTTTTACTTTCATTCACATGATGTGGGCGCTGACTAGGCCAACATTTAGCGTCCATCCCTAATTGCCCTTGAGAAGATGGTGGTGAGCTGCTGGAGTCCATGTGTTGTAGGTGCTC
Source organism: Carcharodon carcharias (assembly GCF_017639515.1). Lineage (NCBI taxonomy): Eukaryota > Metazoa > Chordata > Chondrichthyes > Lamniformes > Lamnidae > Carcharodon > Carcharodon carcharias. Next base: position 9,815,386 of record NC_054473.1, read on the forward strand.
CCATAGTGCTGTTCAGTAGGAAATATAAGCCCACTTGCCAACCAATCAGTACTCTCTTCTCATAAATTATAAATTGTTGTTCCCTTTACATTTGGTATTCTTGCCCTTGAGAAGGTGGTGGTGAGCTGCCTTCTTGAACTACTGCAGTCCATGTGGTGTAGGTTCTCCCACAATGCTGTTAGGAAGGGAGATCCAGGAGTTTGACCCAGCGATAGTGAAGGAATGGCCAATATATTTCCAAGTCAGGATAGTGAGTGGCTTGGAGGGGAACTTCCGAGTGGTGATGTTCCCATGTGTCTGCTGCCCTTGCCCTTCTAGATGGTAGTGGTTGTGTGTTTGGAAGGTGCTGTCTAAGGAGACTCGGTGAGTTCCTGCAGTGCATCTTGTAGATGGTACACACTGCTGCTACTGTGCGTCAATGATGGAGGGAATGAATGTTTGTGGATGTGGTGCCAATCAAGTGGCTGCTTTGTCCTGGATGGTAACAAGCTTCTTGAGTGTTGTTGGAGCTGCACTCATCCAGGCAAGTGGAGAATATTCCATCACACTCCTGACTTGTGCCTTGTGGTGGACAGGCTTTGGGGAGTCACGAGGTGAGTTACTCGCTGCAGGATTCCTAGCCTCTGACCTGCTCTTGTAGCCACAGTATTTATATGGCTAGTCCAGTTCAGTTTCTGGCCAATGTTACCCCAGGATGTTGATAGTGCGGGATTCAGTAATGGTGATGCCATTGAATGTCAAGGAACAATGGTTAGGTTCTCTCTTGTTGGAGATAGTAATTGCCTGGCACTTGGCTGGCCTGGATGTTACTTGCCATTTGTCAAGGGGGAGCACCTTTACTATATTGTATTCACCATTACCTGTTGTTAGAATAAATAAATAAATTATGGTCCCTTATTTGGAATCCAGTAGAATCCACTGGCCCTGGCTTCTCTCCTCCTTAATCCCCCTCCCCTCAAGGCTTTAGCTGGTTATGGGAGTGAGTAACTGAGCAATCCAGATTCCCAGTCTGTGCTGAGTGAGAGCTGTTGCCTTGGTCTCCCAGTCCCTGGGATAGAGAGGGGTAAAATCTACCAGGTCTCCCTGCTCCGGTTTACTGCCCTGGTCCATCAGTTGGACGTGTTGGGTGAGGGTCAAGCAGACTTGTCTCAATCTGGAAAGTCAGTTGGGCAACTGCAGGGTGCTGAGTCCCTGGGAGCCACATCTCAGCAAAGAATTAATGGCTTCAGTGGAGCAAGGGAGAAGAGAAACGGACTAAACTTGGCAGAGAAAAGGAGGGGCAGGAAACAATAGAGCTGCTTGATTTGGCTGCCATCCCAGTTGTTAAGGGTGTTGTTTACTGTAGTTTATTAAACAAATGCGTACAATCTAATGCTGAGTGTTTTACAATGTTTGTAGAAAGTATTTGCATTTCTATAGCGCCATCAAGATGTCCCAAAGTGCTTCACAGCCAGTAAAATACTTTTGAATAAAAACAAAAACAAAAACAAAAAACTGCGGATGCTGGAAATCCAAAACAAAAACAGAATTACCTGGAAAAACTCAGCAGGTTCCGTGGAAGGGTCATGAGGACTCGAAACGTCAAATACTTTTGAAGTCTGGTCAGTCATGTAACTTAGGAAACACAGCAACAAATTTGCGCACAGCAGGATCCCACAAACAGGAATGTGATAAAGGATCACACAATTTCTTAGTGATGCTGGTTGAGGGACAAATATTAACCAGGACACTGGGGAGATCTTCCCTACTCTTCTTCAAAACTGTGGCCTTGGGACCTTTACACCCACCTGAGAGAGCAGACATGAGAGAGTCACAAAGACAAAAAATAGATAGAGAGAAGATAGAGAGAGACTCTCGTACAAATTAGGGGAACATGAGAGACAGAAACAGGAGAGATGGAGAGAGATATCGGGCTGAATAATACGTGGGTTAGAAAGATTCCACGGAACCATCCCTACTGCAGTGGGTTAGGGAAATTTGGTCAGTTGCTCAGAAGATGCGCACAGAATTTGTTATCGGACTGACCACCGAGACGGACTTTGGCTGGCAGGAGAAGCGAGCAGACATGGGATTGGCCAGGGAACGGACCGCCGACCGCGATCGGCCCCCACCCATGATTCCACACTGGCCGGCCAATTCACGGCCAGCCAGCGTGAAACACGCACGGAGAAGCTCAGCACTGCCGGGGGGTGGGGGCGGGAGGAGGGTGGGCACTGATGTCAACGTTGGCGCGGGCCAGAGCTGACAGGAATCTCCCTGCAGGCGGAGAGCGGCCTCAGGGAGCTGAAGACCTGGAAAGCATTAAAGGAAGTTTATCAAATCAGGAAAAAAAAATGTCCAAGCATCACAGTCACCTGAACATATAGTTGATAAAAACGCTGTCCATAGATGTTTATTTTTTATTTTATTTCATACTGGAAGCCTCGTCACGCCCTTTGACGAGGTTTCATGAAAACCGTAAAGGCCGCCTGGCTGATTTGCCCATCTGCCAACCGTGAGGCTGGGCAGACCACGAGAAATCGGGGGTCAGTCGCTCCGTTAATGGGTTTAATCGCCCTGTTAATTGCCGGCGGGTGCGCTTCCGACTTTTGCACTTCGAAATATAGCGCGAGGGCGGGACGACGTGGGGACACTCGCCTGGCGTCACCTCGCGTGGTTTCACGCCCGATCGGGTCGGTCAGCGTAAAGCTCTGCCCAATGTCCTTTTGAAGTTTTTACTGTCTTCACTGTTCACGATGCTTCCGAGTTTTGCGTCATCCACAAACTTTGAAATTGTGCCCCGTACGCCAAGAACTAGGTCATGAATATATATCAGGAAAATAGAGTCCCAACGCTGACCCCTGGGACCCCTGACCACTACAAACCTTCCTCCAGCCCAAAAAAACATCCAGTAACAACCACTCTCTGTTTCTTGCCACCAGCCAATTCTTGTCCATGTTGCTCCTGCCCTTGTATTCCGTGAGCTATAACTTTGCTCACAAGTCTGTTGTGCGGCACTGTATCAAACGCCTTTTCCAAATCCATGTACACCACATCGACAGCATTGCCCTCATCGACCCTCTCTGTTACCCCTTCAAAAAGCTCCAGCAAGTTAGCTAAACGTGGATTTTCCTGAAGGAATCCATGCTGGCTTTCCTTAATTAACCTGCATTTGTCCACGCGACTATTAACTCTGTCCGGAATTCCTGGCTGGAATTTTCTGGCCCTGCCATGGTGGGATCTGTGGCAGGGGTGCAGCCGGCCAGCCAGAAGTCCATTGACTTTACGTGGGACCCGGAGATCCCAGCCTTGGGCTGGGCCAGAAAATCCCAGCCATGGTTTCTCAAAGTTTAAAAGCAAAAAAACTGCGGACGCCGGAAATCCGAAACAGAAGCAAAAATACCTGGAAAAGCTCAGCAGGTCTGACAGCATCTGCGGAGAGGAACAACAGTTAACGTTTCGAGTCCGAATGACTCTATTTTTCCTTAGTTCCGGTGAAGAGTCATACAGACTCAAAACATTAACTGTTGTTCCTCTCCGCAGATGCAGTCAGACCTGCTGAGTTTTCCCAGGTATTTTTGTTTTTGTTTCTCAAAGTCTCCCCATCACCAAAGTTAAACTGACTGGCATGTCGCTGCTGGGCTTATCCCTTACAGCCTAGGGATAAGGAGATCAGGCAGGAAAGTGAGGCCAAAGATCAGCCATAACGTTAATAAATAGTGGAGCAGGTTTGAGGGTCCATATGGCCCACTCCTCCTCCTATTGCTTTTGTTTATAACCTGCCCTCCTCTCTGAAAGCTAGTGTTTAGATTGCGTTCACTGTGGAGAAGCAGCTCCACGAGGCATGTTCCGGTGATCATTGAACCTAATGTTGACGGAGGTTATTGTGGATTTTACATTTTTGGCTCTAGTCCCAGGCTGGGGGTGGTGGAGGAGGGCGGGGAAATGGGAGAGGTCAGAACAAACAGCAGGAAATAACTGGTTTACTTTCTCTTTTTTGACACTTTTGAAGCGGAATCTGAATGCTCGGGGTGTGACGTTTACAGTTTGTTATCAGCAAGTAAAAGGACAGGTTCCACAATACTCCTTTCTCTTCAAGCTTATCTTCTGAAAGACAATTCCATAACTCCTGTCAGCATATCATATTAAAATAAGCTGCTGCTTCTGGAGCTGCTTGCCCAACCATTTTTCAGACTTATCAGAAATCTCTCAGCTTTTCAATATCTGCAATCATGTCAATCCCGCCCACGCAGTCAACAACTTCCTTTGGTGTTTCAGTTCCTGGGCAACTTGACCTTAAAAGTCTTTTATCCTTAACGCTTTGCCTCATAATTTGTGGCCTGTGATTCCACAGCCTTCATGCCAGCCTTTGCCCTTGCCAGTTTCATCTCAGCCATCTTAGAACAACAGGAAGCTGTTCCGTGAAGTCCCCCCAAAGCCCTGGGAACGTCTTCACTTCAGATAATTATGCAATTCCCTTTCGGATGCCTCGATTGAATCTGCCTCCACCACACCCCTCAGGCAGAGCATCCCAGATCCTAAACACTCACTGCGTAAAAGAGACTTTTCTCATGTCACCATTGTTTCTGTTGCCAGTTAGCTTAAATCCATGTCCTCTGGTTCTCAACCCTTCCATCAATAGGAACAGTTGCTCCCTCTCTACATTGTCCAGATCCCTCATGATTTTGAACACCTCCATCAAACTTCTTCTCTGAGAAAAACAGCCCTAGCTTCTCTGAGTGGCTGACATTCCTTATCCCTGGGACCATTCTTATGAATCTTTTCTGCACGCTCTTATTCTCAGCCTTTCTGGCTCAGTATCCATATCCTCACTGATTTCTACTTGGGCCACATTAGACACTTTGCAAATATAAGTTCTTGTTGTAATTCCCTTGACGTGACAACTAACATCCAAGTTTAGTTGGTTACTTCTGGCTGCACACATGCCTCCCTCCACCACCTCATTTGTCTTCATACCTCCCCCCACCAATTCCAATCCTTCCCCCACCCCTCCACCAACTCCCTGCACAGAGCTCACCAGCTCTTCACTCAACCACCATGAAAAGGTCCTGGGATTTTACCAAACCTCAGCTGACAGGACTGGCTGGGAGGACTGTTTACAATCTGGGCACAGCAATGGAGCAGAATGACATGGCACATATGTGGTTCAATCCTCAATTTCACTAAATCTCATCCAACCATCAGTATATTTTTTCACACATAGACTTTGTAAAATAGGTCAGGCTTGATGTGTTAAATACATTAAAACAGCACTTTTGCAATTAACTCCTATGGTAGTGACAAATGGTTAGTGTCATTTGCTTGCATATGCTGTAAGAGTCGATACTAAAAAGCCGTTCCCCATGCTTGGAAAGTCTAGAACTAGGGGTCAGTCTCAGGATAAGGGGACAGCCATTTAATACTGAGATGAGGAGGAGTTTCTTCACTCAGAGGATGGTGAATTTTTGAAATTCTTGACCTGAGAGAGCTGTGGACACTCAGTTGTTGAGTGTGTCCAAGGCAACTGGATCAATTCTTGGATATTAAGGTATACGGTGAAAGGGAGAGAAAGTGGAGTTTATGGGGAAATTTAGCCATGATCTTGTTGAATGGTGGAGCAGGCTCCAGCGCTATGTGACCTACTCCTGCTCCTGCTTGTTACGTTCTCTCCATCTGCCCTTTCGGGAAAGGTCCCACAGAAATTATCAAAGAAGAGCAGGAAAGTTTAATCCCGTGTCCTGGTCAAATTTTATCCCTCCCTGTTCTAGACAGCTGAAGGCTGACGTTCACGTGTTGTGCGTGTAGTGTTTGGGAGCCTTGTCACAGGCTCACAGGTGGACTGCCCATGATCCTCCCAATATCCACAGCCAGGGTCTGAGCCTTCATCCATCGATGCATTATCCCTGGTCAATTATCCCAAAGGTGGTGAGTTTTTTCCAAAAATAGTACTATTTTCAGATGTAGGAAACTTTATTTTCCCTCCAGATCATTAAAACGTAACATTCCTCTCTACCTAGTTCACTTTGGGAAATGCTTGACATTGAATATTATTGACCTACCCACTCACATAATTCACGGTCCAATGTCGCATTCTTGAACTGCCTGAAAAAAATTCTTTGACTGCATTCTTTACAGTGAAAGACGGGACATTGTATCCTATCATTTAAAGTTGTATTCTTCCAGAAATGCTTCATTACTGTGTAACACAATTGGCACAAATGAGACCTTGGACCCTATAAATCTACAATCCTACTCTGACATTGTAACAACAGTGGAACTTGGCAAGTGTCAACTGTGGCTCAGTGGATAGCATTCTTGCCACTGAACTAGAATGTTGTGGGCTTTAGGCCAAATCCAGTGACTAGAGCACAAAATCTGGGTTGAAATCCAGTACCAGAGAATGCTGCACTCTTGAAAGTGCAAAAGGTTCCATGGCACTATTTTGAAGAACAGTAGGTAAGTTCCCAAAACTTATTCCCCAACCAATATCACTAACACTGATTATCCAGTCATTAGCTCCTTCCTACTTGTGGGAGTTTGCTGTGCACAAATTGACTGCTGTATTCCCTACTTTACAACAGTGGTGACACTTGAAAATTCGCTTCATTGGCTGCAAAGCACTTTGAGGATGAAAGGAAGGACAAGCAAAGTCAGAGCTTCCTGGCTGATGAAAGAGATAGAGAGTAAGATGACAGATGTCAGGTTGACAACACAAGTGAGAATGAGGCTATGTATAGAAAGTTCAGAGGGGAAATATTAAAGGAAATAAACGAAGCAAGGAGAGAGAAAATGAGAAGAGACTGGCAGCTAACATAAAAAGGAATCCAAAAGAAACATCAAGGGATATGGAGATAGAGCGGGAAAGTGGCGTTAAGGTAGATGCTCGGCCATGATATAATTGAATGACAGAGTAAGCTTGATGGGCTTTATGTTCCTATGTTCTTACTCAGAAACTAGGGTCTTAAATCTAAACAAAAGAAACCACGGAGGTATGAAGGGCAAAGTTGGCTGCGGTAGATTGGGAAACTACACCAAAAGGCACGATAGTAGACAGGCAATGGCTTGTGTTTAAAGAATTAATGCATGTTTTACACCACAATTACATTCCTTTGAAGCACAAAAACCCAGCAGGAAAGGTGATCCAACCATGGCTAGTAAGAGAAGTTAAAGATTGTATTAGATCAAAGGATGAGGCTTATAAAATTGCTTAAGAAAAGTAGTAAGGCTGAGGATTGGGAGCATTTTAGAGTTCAGCAAAGGACGACCAAGAAAGTGATAAAGGAACAGAAAATAGTATATGAAAGTATATTAGCAATAAACATAAAAAATGGACTGCAAAAGCTGCTATAAGTATGTAAAAAGTAGAAGATTAGCAAAGACAAATGTGTGCCCATTACAGGCAGAGCCAGGAAAATTTATAATGGGAAATAAGGAAATGGCACAGAAGCTAAACAAATACTTTGTATCTGTCTTCACAGAGGAAGATACAAAAAACCTCCCAGGAATACTAAAGATCCAAGGGACTAGCGAGAATGAGGAAGTGAAAGAAATTAGTGTTAGTAAAAAGAGTAGCACTGGAGAAATTAATGGGACTAAAAATTGATAAATTCCCCTGGACCTGATGGTCCACATTCCAGAGTGTTGAAGGAAGTGGCTGTAGGGATAGTGGATGCATTGGTGGTCATTTTCCAAAATTCCATAGATACTTGAATGGTTCCTGTAGATTGGGAGGAAGCAAATGTAACCCCACCATTTAAGAAAGGACGGAGAGAGAAAACAGCAAACTACAGTCCTGTTAGCCTGACATCAGTAGTAGGGAAAATGTTGTAATCTATGAGAAAGGATGCTATATCTGGACCCTTGGAAAATAATGATAGGATTGGGAAGAATCAACATGGATTTATGAAAGGGAAATCATGTTTGACAAACCTGTTGGAGTTTTTTGAGGACATAACTAGCAGAATAGATAAGGAGAACCAGTGGATGTGGTGTATTTGGATTTTCAAAAAGCTTTCAATAAGGTCCCACACAAGAGATTAGTAAACAAAATCGGAGCATAACATGGGATTGGGGGTATGGACTGAGAATTGGTTAATGGACAAAAAACAGACAGTAGGAATAAATGCATCATTCTCAGGTTGGCATGCTGTGAATAGTGGGATACCACAAGGATCAGTGCTTGGGCCCCAGCTATTCAAAATCTATATCAACGATTTGCATGTGTGGGCCTAAAGTGATACTTCCAAGTTTGCTGATGATGCAAAGCTGGATGGAAATGTGAATTGTTAGAAGGATGCAAAGAGGCTTCAAGGCTATTTAGACAGGCTAAGTGAGTGGGCAAGAACATGGCAGATGAAACATAATGTGGAAAAATGTGAAGTTATCCACTTTGGTAGGAAAAACAGAAATGTAGAGTGTCTCTTAAATGGTGAAAGATTGGGAAGTGTTGATGTCCAAAGGGACTTGGGTGTCTGTTCATGAGTCACTGAAAGCCAACATGCAGGTGCAGCAAGAAATTAGGAAGGTAAATGGGGTGTTGGTTTTTATTGAAGAGGATTGGAGTATAGGAGCAAATAAGTTTTGCTGCAATTGTATAGAGCCTTGGTGAGACTGCAGACTACACCTGGAGTAAAGTGTGCAGTTTGGTCTCCTTACCTAAGGAAGGATATACTTGCCACAGAGGGAGTGCAGCAAAGGTTCATCAGACTGCTCCCTGGAATGGTGAGATTGTCCTATGAGGAGAGAGTGAGGAGACTGGGCCTGTATTCTCCAGAGTTTAGAAGAATGAGAGGTGATCTCATTGCAGCATTCAAAATTCTTACAGGGCTCAACAGGGTAAACGCAGGAAGGAAGTTTCCCCTTGTGGCAGGGGGTAGAGGGGGTGTCTAGAACCAGGGGATACAGTCTCAGAGTAAGGGGTAGGCCACTTAGGACTGAGCTGAGGAGGAATTTCTTCAGTCAGAGGGTGGTGAATCTTTGGAAATCTCTACCTCAGAGGGCTGTGGAGGCTCAGTCATTGAGTATGTCCAAGACAGAGATTGATAGATTTCTGCATACTAATGACATCAAGGGACATGGGGATAGTGCAGGAAAATGGCATTGAGGTAGATCAGCCATGATCTAGTTGAATGGCAGAGCAGGCCCAAGGAGCCGAGGGGCCGAATGGCCAACTGCTGCTCCTATTTTCCTATGTTCCTATGACGTGTGGCAGATGAAATATAATGCAGAAAAGTGTGAAGTGTTATAGTTTGGTAGGAAGAATGAGAAGAGGCAATACAAAATAAAGAATACAATTCTGAAGGGGGTACAGGAAGAGAGAAATCGGGGGTAGATGGGCACAAATCATTGAAGATGAAAAGGCAGGCTGAGAAAATGATTGATAGGCATTTGGGATCCCAGGATTTACAATAGAGGCATAGACTTTAACAGCAAGGAAGTTATGATCAACATTTACAAAACCGTGGTTTGGCCTCAACTGGAGCAGTGGGTCCGATTCTGGGCACCACACTTTAAGAAGGATGTGACGGCTTTAAAGAGGGTGCGTTACAAGAATGGTTCCAGGAATGAGGTACTTGAGTTACGTGGACAGATTGGGAAGCTAGGCTAAGAGAAAAGAAGGTGGAGAGGAGGTTTGATAGAGGCATTCAAATCATGAGAGAACTGGGCAAGTAAATGGGGAGTAACAGTTCCCATTGGTGGAAGGGTTGAGAACCAGAGGACAATGATATAAGGTGAACGGCAGAAGTGACATGAGGAAAAACATTTTTACGCAGGTCCATTCAGCCCATCATATCTGTGCTGGCTCTTTGAATCTTTCCAATTAGTCCCACTACCTTCCACTTTCCCGATTGCTCTCCAAATACTTTTTAAAGTTATTGTTGAGTCTATTTCCTCGAACCATTCAAGTCGTGTACTCCAGTTCTCAACAACTCACTGGATGAAAAAAATACTTATTCCACACCATCCCCCAACACCGTGACCCCACCCACTGCTCCAGTCCCTTTGCAGTTGTTTCAATTCTGTGTCCTCTGGTTACTGACCGTCATGCCCATGGAAACAGTTTCTCCTTATCACACACACACACCCCTCATAATTTTGAACATTTTTATTTGTTACAGCAATGATTAGATTTCAACAGTACTTCATTTCATTGTCAAGTGCCTTGGGAAAACAACAGTAACAGCAACCTGCATTTATATAGCACCTTTAACATATTAAAATGTGTTATTAATCCCAACCACATAAGGCGATATTAAGTCAGATGGCCAAAATCTTGGATAAAGAGGCAAGTTTTAAGTAGTGCCTTAAAGGAGGAGACCTAGAAAGGTTTCGAGCTCACGCAGCTGAAGGTACACGGCTAACGGTGGAGCGATTAAAATCGGGGAAATGTACATGAGGTTGGAATTGGAGGAATGTAGAGTTTAGGAGATAGGCAAGGTGCGGGACCATGGAGAGATTTGAAAACAGAGCTGACAATTTTTACATTGGTCTCCAGGACGTGAAAGGCGCTACATAAATGCAAGTTATTTCTTTTACGGGGACTATCCAGAGGCTGGTGACTGTGGATGGGGAAAAGTTAAGGGAAAGGAAGATAGCGGCCGCTTGTACAAAATAACATCATCAAAGTGACAAGTCTGTACAATGACCGAGGTATGAATCGCTCGCCCTGCTTACTGACTATCCCACCGTGTTCCACTTGACGTACGACGAGGTTTATGCTCGATCCCTGCATCCTTAACCGGATAAACAGGATTTGCCTGCCGGACATTCTCAGTTTACAATAGAGAGATGGAAAAATCCCAAACGCGCGCAAACAAAAGTCAGCCAGGAAATTCCTGATCCAAAAAAAAATAATAATAATAATTGAAAAAGTCACACCCCCGAATGGCTGGGCACTTGTGTTTGACTAACCTGTGTTTAATTAAAAGCAGACGGTTTAACAAGATAAGACACACACACATTCACACACACACACACACACACATACACACAGACACACACGCAGACACACAGACACGCAGACACACACATTAACAAACACACACGCAGACACACAGACACACACACACACACACATTCACACACACACAGACACACACACATTCACAAACACACACACACACACACATTCACAAACACACACACACACACACATTCACACACACACACAGACACACACATATTCACAAACACACACACACTCACAAACACAGACACACACACATTCACAAACACACACACACACACATTCACACACACACACACACACACATTCACAAACACACACACACACACATTCACACACACACCCTCTTGTGAGGATTTGTAACATCGCCTGATACCCGAGAATGTCACTCTCCAGCCTGATCAATTTCAGTCCCTGCAACCCAGTCCTCCCTCTTTAAACTGGGAGGAGAGGGAGGTAGGTGGGGGAGAGAGAGAGACAGGAGATGGATGGGGCGGGGCGGGGTGGGGTGGGGGTGGAATATGAAATTGATAAGGGTCAGTTGCACCTGCACAATAGATGATATGGAAAACTTGCTCCACAACCGAGCGTGAGTGAGCGAGCCCAGGATCAAAAAGCCTCTTTTGCTTACAAACATCCAACAATAAAGGTAAAGCTAACCTGGGCGGTTCTGAGGGTTCCCAGTATCTGCAGAAAATGTAATCCCCATCGGCGTTGACGAAGTGCGACAGGTTCCTGTAAGGCTCCCCTTGAGGAGTGACACGTTCCCCTCTTCCCTGGAGCATCGCAGAGTCACAGCAACACCTGGCACACATATTGGAAAGGGGGGGAGACAAAACAAGTCAAGTTACGAATTGTTTGGGGGGCTTGCTTGGAACCAGTAAGAAAAATGAGCCTTGTGGCCATAATAGTCACTCTCTGCGGAGTTGTTGCGCCCTGTGGGACGGTGACCCATCCTTTTCAGTCCATCCGTACCGCACACGCCGCCGAGAGGACGTTTGAAATGGCAACAGAACCCAGCACCGACCTTAAATGATTACACGTAACGGACCCCGAGACAATCACCGAACACGGGGGAACTCTGAATTCGGCGCCAGGACCCTCCGGCTGTGCTGTCAAGCCGCTTCACGATTCACTTGAAACCTTGTGATGTTTCACTTTCCCCTCCTGGTAAGTTGCTGAAATCGGAGCGACTGCCTCTGGCGGTGTCCTCATGCTTTCTCTTTTGCTAATTTGGTATTTTGTTTCGAAAAGAGAGAGAGAGAGAGAGAGACAGGGGCAGAGCCGGATACGAGGAGGAGGAAATTCTTTGTGACATGTATGTGCGCACGCCAGCTCCCTCCTGTTCCCCATGAATACATGAGGAGACATTAAACACCGCACCAGGGCTGTGCAGTGGGAGAGCATAACTCGAGGGCCACCAATGTAAGAGAGTCACCAAGAAATTCAATCGGGAATCCAGGAGAAACTTCTTTACCCAGAGAGTGGTGAGAATGGTGAACTCTCTGCCACAGGGAGTGGTTAAAACAAATAGTAACAATATATTTCATCACTGGCAGTCGCTCAACCATTTCTTGCCAATGACTGGGTTTAAGTAAGATGTCAGTGTTGACTGTGGGTTTGCCAATGACTAATGAGCCCTACCTTGGCTTTACAGACTCTCCCAGAGTGAGGACATTGGTTGTTGGCTGGTACAGGCAGTGGTGGATTGTTGGCTCGAGCAGCTGCCCTCCCTCAGTCGCTGCTCTTGTTCATTGGAAGATGCTGACACCGCTCTTGATGATGAATCACCATTTTGGGCAGCTGCTTCCCATGTGTTGATGTTAATGGAGCAGAACTTCATGAAGCTTTGAGATGGTCTGAAACGTTCCTTCTGGGCCCTGTGTGAACTATGCTCCATGGCATAGCTCTGAGTAGGGCACCTGTTTGGGCAGGTCTTGAATCGGGCAGCCTGATGACCCATCCCATCCATCTCAGCTGATGTGACATTATCATGGCCCCCAAACCTGGCATGTCTGTGTCCAGGAGGACACTCGTGTTTGTTCTTCTGTCCTCCCACTTAATTTGCAGGACCCTTCTAAAGCAACATTGATGATGTTGTTCTTGGGCCTTGATATGGCATCTATAAGTTGTCCAAGATTCAGCAGCACAGAGAAACGTGGGGCGATCCACGATAGACTTTCAGTTTAGTGTTGGATTTGATATCGCGATTCTCAAAAACTCAAGTATGTAATTTACCAAAGGCTGAACTTTCAAAACAAAAACAGAATTACCTGGAAAAACTCAGCAAGTTTGGCGGAGAAGAAAAGAGTTGACATTTCGAGTCCTCATGACCCTTCGACAGAACTTGAGTTCGAGTCCCAAACTTTCACATTGAATTCGATGGTCTTTTCATCAATGTCAGCTTTTTGGGATTAAATAGCTTCTAAAATATGGGACGTGAGGGACATTTTCCAACATTTCGCCATGAGTTTCAGCTGAGGGAGTTGGATTTGATACATTTGGTGTGGGCTGGTGGAGGACTTTGGTCTCCCTGGCGTTCAGGGCAAGTCCTCGGCTGTGGTGACTACATCAGCTATCTGTTACAGTTCTTGTACATCAGCTATCTGTTACAGTTCTTGTTCAGAGTGAGCACCAACTTGTGCACCATTAGCATACTGTAATTCTATTACAGAAGTAGATCTTGTCTTGGTTTTGGCCATCAGCCAGCTGAGGTTGAAGAGTTTACTATCAGTACGAAAAGTTTAATCTGCTTGATAGGCACTCTATCCATGACCTTCAATAGTCACTCCCTCCACGCACAGTGGCAGCAGTGCCTACCATCTACGAGATGCACTGCAGCAACTCACCAAGCAAGGCTCCTTATGCAGCACCTTCCACAACCACTACCACCTAAGGGCAGCAGACACATGGGAACACCACCACCTAGAAGTTCTCCTCCATGCCACTCACCATCCTGACTTAAACTATATCGCAGCTCCTTCACTGTCAGCGGCTCAAAATCCTGGAACTTTCTTCCTAACAGCACTGTGGGTGTACCTACACCACAGGAACTGCAGCAGTTCAAGAAGACAGCTCACCATAACCTTCTCAAGGGCAATTATGAATAGGCAATAAATGCTGGCCTAGCCAGTGAAGCCCATATCCCGTGAAATAATAAATTTAAAAAAAAATCTGTGGTGGAGCCATTGCCCACCACTGTTATTTGTGTATATTTATGTAGGAGATAGATGATATTTGTAAATTTTAGTTTCACCTTAAGTGCATTCATAAGGTGCCATCTAAATTTCTAGATGCATTTAAAGGGAAGCTGGCCAAGCATATGAGGGAGAAAGGAATAGGGTTACGATGATAGATTTAAATGATGAAAGATGGAAGAAGGTTCGAGTGGAGCATAAGTGCCAAAAAGGGCTGTTTGGGATGAATGGCCTGTATTATTATGACGCAGCCAATGGTAAAGGCTGAGATGCTCAAATCCCAGAGGGAAACTTGAAAAAACTGTCATAACCCATTTTTGCAATTTGTATGTTTCGAGATGCAGGCTTTGAATTCAGTAGTAATAAGACCACTGAGTCTCAAGAGGTTTTTGATAAAACTAAATTAAACATTTATTAATACAAGAAAAATAGTAAGCACATACATATGTCTACAGAATTACTACTATAACATAGAAACATAGAAACTAGGAGCAGGAGTAGGCCATTCAGCCCTTCAAGCCTGCTCCGCCATTCATTATGATCATGGCTGATCATCCAACTCAATAGCCTGCTCCCACTTTCTCCCCATACCCTTTGATCTCTTTCGCCCCAAGAGCTATACCTAACTCCTTCTTGAAAGCGTACACTGTTTTGGTCTCAACTACTTTCAGTGGTAACAAATTCCATGGGCTCACCACTCTCTGGGTGAAGAAAGTTCTCCTCATCTCAGTCCTAAATGGTCTACCCCATACCATCAGACTGTGACCCCTGGTTCTGGACTCTCCCACCATCGGGAATATCCTTCCTGCATCAACCCTGTCTCGCCATGTTAGAATTTTATAGGTTTCTATGAGATCCCCCCTCATTCTTCTGAACTCCAGTGAATATAATCCTAATTGACTCAATCTCGCCTTATGTCAGTCCCGCCATCCCAGGAATCAGTCGGGTAAACCTTCACTGCGCTCCCCTGATAGCAAGTACATCCTTCCTCAGATAAGGAGACCAAAACTGTACACAATATTCCAGGTGTGGTCTCAGCAAGGCCCTGTATAATTGCAGCAAGATATCCCTGTTTCCTGTACCTGAATCCTCTGGCTATGAAGGCCAACATACCATTTGCCTTCTTTACCGCGTGCTGCACTTGCATGCTTACCTTCAATGACGGGTGTACAAGACACCAGGTCGCGTTGCACGTTATCACAGAATCACAGTGCAGAAGAGGCCCTTTGGCCCATCGAGTCTGCACCGACAAGTGAGAAACACCTGACCTACCTAATCCCATTTGCCAGCACTTGGCCCATAGCCTTGAATGTTATGACGTGCCAAGTGCTCATCCAGGTACTTTTTAAAGGATATGAGGTAATCCACCTCCACCACCCTCCCAGGCAGCGCATTCCAGACCGTCACCACCCTCTGGGTAAAAAAATTTTTCCTCACATCCCCCCCTAAACCTCCTGCCCCTCACCTTGAACTTATGCCCACTTGTGACTGACCCTTCAACTAAGGGGAACAGCTGCTCCCTATCCACCCTGCCCATGCCCCTCATAATCTTGTACACCTCGATCAGGTCGCCCCTCAGTCTTCTCTGCTCCAATGAAAACAACCCAAGTCTATCCAACCTCTCTTCATAACTTAAATGTTTCATCCCAGGCAACATCCTGGTGAATCTCCTCTGCACCCCCTCCAGTGCAATCACATCCTTCATAAAATGTGGCGACCAGAACTGCACACAGTATTCCAGCTGTGGCCTCACCAAGGTTCTATACAACTCCAACATGACCTCCCTACTTTTGTAATCTATGCCTCAATTGATAAATGCAAGTGTCTCATATGCTTTTTTCACCAACCCACTAACGTGCCCCTTCAGAGTCTTCAGAGATCTATGGAACACACACCAAGGTCCTTTTGTTCCTCAGAACTTCCTAGTGCCATGCCATTCATTGAATACTTCCTTGTCAAATTACTCCTTCCAAAGTGTATCACCTCACACTTTTCAGGGTTAAATTCCATCTGCCACTTATCTGCCCATTTGACCATCCCGTCTATATCTTCCTGTAGCCCAAGACACTCAACCTCACTGTTAACCACCAGGCCAATCTTTGTGTCATCTGCAAACTTACTAATCCTACTCCCCACATAGTCATCTATGTCGTTTATATAAATGACAGATAATAGGGGACCCAGCACAGATCCCTGTGGTACGCCACTGGACACTGGCTTCCAGTCACTAAAGCACCCTTCTGTCATCAACCTCTGCCTCCTACAACTAAGCCAATTTTGAATCCACCTCATCAAATTACCCTTTATCCCATGTGCCTTTGCCTTCTTTATAAGTCTCCCATGTAGGACCTTGTCAAAGGCTTTGCTGAAATCCATATAAACTACATCAACTGCACTACCCTCATCTACACACCTGGTCACCTCCTCAAAAAATTCAATCAAATTTGTTTGGCATGACCTCCCTCTGACAAAGCCATGCTGACTATCCCTGATCAAACCTTGCCTCTCCAAGTGGAGATAGATACTCTCCTTCAGAAATTTCTCCAATTGTTTTCCTACCACTGATGTGAGACTCACTGGCCTGTAGTTGCCTGGCTTATCTCTACAACCCTTCTTAAATAGCAGAACCACATTAGCTGTTCTCCAGTCCTCTGGCACCTCCCCCATGGCCAGAGAGGAATTAAAAATTTGGGTCAGAGCCCCTGCGATCTCCTCCCTTGCCTCCCTCAGCAGTCTGGGACACAAATCATCCAGACCTGGAGATTTGTCCACTTTTAAGCCTGCCAACACCTCCAATACCTTGTCACTCCCTATATCAATTTGCTTAAGAACCTCGCAGTCTCTCTCCCCGAGTTCAATACCTTCATCCTCATTCTCTTGGGTGAAGACAGACGTGATGTATTCATTCAACACTCTAGCGATATCCTCTGGCTCCACCCATAGATTGCCCCTTTGGTCCCTTATGGGCCCTAATCTTTCCCTGGTTATCCTCTTCCCATTGATATACTTGTAGATTATCTTGGGATTTTCCCTACTTTTACCAGCCAGAGCTTTCTCATATCCCCTCTTTGCTCTCCTAATTGCTTTCTTAAGCTCCACCCTGCACTGTCTGTACTCCACTAATGCCTCCGCTGATTTGCTTCCCTTGTACCTGCTAAAAGCCTCTCTTTTCCTTCTCATCGAAACCTGAATATCTCTAGTCACCTATGGTTCTCTGGACTTGTTACTCCTTCCTATCACCTTAGAGGGAACATGTTGAGCTTGTATCTTCCCCATTTCCTTTTTGAACACCCCCCAGTATTCCTCTGTAGATTTCCCCACAAGTATCTGTTCCCCTCTCTCAATTTCTAGCCACTCTGATAATAATCTGCCTTCCTGTTTTTGCTACCAAAATGGATAACCTCACATTTATCCACATTATAGTGCATCTGTCATGCATTTGCCCACTCACTCAGCTTGTCCAAATCACACTGAAGCATCTCTGCATCCTCCTCACAGCTCACCCTCCCACCCAGCTTTGTGTCATCTGCAAACTTGGAGATATTACATTTAATTCCCTCACCTAAATCATTAATATATCGTGAATAACTGGGGTCCCCGCATCGATCTCTGCGGTGCCCCACTAGTCACTGCCTGCCATTTGGAAAAAGACTTGTTTATTCCTACTCTTTGTTTCCTGTCTGCCAACCAGTTTTCTATTCATCTCAATACATTACCCCTAATCCCACGCGCTTTAATTTTACACGCCAATCTCTTAGGTGGGACTTTGTCGAAAGCCTTCTGAAAGTTCAAATAAACAACATCCACTGGCTCCCCTTCATCAACTCTACAAGTTACATCCTCAAAAAATTCAAGTAGATTTGTCAAGCATGATTTCCCTTTCATAAATCCACGCTGACTCTGTTCGGTTCTGCCACTGTTTTCCTTGTGCTCAGCTATTAAATCTTTTATAATGAACTCTAGAATTTTCCCCACTACCGACGTCAGGCTGACTGGTTTATAATTCCCTGTTTTCTCTCTACCTCCCTTTTTAAATAGTGGGGTTACATTAGCTACCCTCCAATCTTTAGGAACTGTTCCAGAGTCTATAGAATCTCGGAAGATGATCACCAATGCATCCACTATTTCTAGGGCCACTTCCTTAAGTACTCTAGGATGTAGATTATCAGTCCCCAGGGGTTTATCAGCCTTCAATCCCATCAATTTCCCCAACACCATTTCCCTACTAATACTGATTTCTTTCAGTTCCTCCCTCTCACTAAACCCTGTGTTCCCCAATATTTCTGGTATGATATTAAGTACTCTCCTTTGTGAAGACAGAACCAAAGTATGTATTTGGTTGGTCAGCCATTACTTTGTTCCCCATTATAAATTTCCCTGTTTCTGACTGTAAAGGACCTACATTTGTCTTCACCAATCTTTTTCTCTTCACATGCCTATAGAAATTTTTACGGTCAGGTTTTATGTTCCCTGCAAGCTTATTCTCGTACTATTTTCCCCTTCTTAATCAATCCCTTGGTCCTCCTTTGCTGAATTCTAAATTACTCCCAATCCTCAGGTCTGTTGTTTTCTCTGGCCAATTTGTATGCCTCTTCCTTGCATCTAATACTATCTCTAATTTCCCTTGTAAGCCATGGTTTGGCCATCTTTCCTGTTTTACTTTTGCACCAGACAGGAATAAACAATTGTTGCAATTCACCCATGCGCTCTTTGAATGTTTGCCATTGCCTATCCACCATCATCCCTTTAAGTAACGTTTTCCAATCCATCATAGCCAACTTGCACCTCATACCATTGTAGTTTCCTTTATTAAGATTCAGGACCCAAGTCTCAGAATCAACTACATCACTCTCCATCTTGATGAAGAATTCTATCATATTATGGTCGCTCATCCCCAAGGGGCCTCGCACAACTAGATCACCAATTATTCCTTTCTCATTACACAATACCCAGTTGAGGACGGCCTGTTCACTTGCTGGTTCCTCAATGTATTGGTCCAGAAAAACATTCCGTATACACTCCAGAAATTCTTCCTCTTCGATATTGTTACTAATTTGATTTGCCCAATCTATATGCATATTAAAGTCACCCATAATTACAGATGTTCCTTTATAACTACAAAAATCCCTCTAAATAATGACTCTCAGTTACACCCCCGCTAAGGCAACAGTAAAACTCATAGATTTTAAAAGACCCCAGGCAAAGTACATTTGTCTGTACGAATTCAAAATGAGGTTCCTTGCAACTTGGTTTCTTGCAGACACAGTTGGAGGCGTACAGGCTGGTTAGATCTTAAATGCCTCTCTGCCTTGCACACACAAGCTCCTTTCTGTTTTTTCCTAGCTTTGCCTTTGAATGTAAATTTTCCATTGTCTCATTAGGCTCTAAACATTACATCTTCTAACAATAATATCCTTCCATTTCACTAATTTCATTAGTAAGCTGAACAAAAATAAACACATTGCTTGGCGTCTTCTAGCTAGGTGCAAGATTTCACCCATTCTTTTGAATGGTTTATTCAACAAATGCAAATATATACTTTACCTTTTAAATTCCTTACTGTTTCCCCAATTAATATCTCAAAACTATACATTACTATACATCAAAACACCCAGACTTGCTGGCTTTAATCCAAGTAAGACACACACATAGACACACACATAGACACAGGCCCCACTAGAACGCTATTTAAAAAAATAATTTCCAATAACATTATGGACATTAATCACTTCATGACAGCCTGTTTCTGTGCCTTATATCGTATGTAAACTTATGTAGTGCATTAGCCACTGGACACGTGGTTAATTGGGAATCTTAATGTGGATAATTTGGAATATAGATGTGAATAATTGCATTTCTGATTCTTATTTTTTGCAAGTCATGGACTCTGGCATCTGCAGCTGATCTCAATACTCCTTTTCACTCAAAATGTGATTGTGTGGAAAAGGAAGCCATTGTATTTATTCAAAAGCAAAATACTGCAGAAGCTGGAAACCTGAAATACAAACAAAAGATACTGGAAATTATGGGAGAGGCAGTGGTGTTTTTATTCACTTCTTCATGGGATGTGGGCCTCACTGGCAAAGCCAGCATTGATTGCCCATTTCTAATTACCCTTAAACTGAGGGGCTTGCTAGGCCATTTCAGAGTTAAGAATAAACCACGCTGCTGTGGGTCTGGAGTCACATATAGGCCAGACCTAGTAAGGTTGGCAGATTCCCTTCTTTAAAGGGACATAAGTGAATGGGATGGGGTTTTTTTTTAAACAACAACAGTTCATGGTAACTATTACCGAGACTCACTATCAGTTTCCAATTATTCTATTAATTGCATTTAAATTCCACCTGCTGCCATGGCGGGATTGGAGCCCATGTCCCCAGCACATTAGGCTAGGCCTCTGGTCCAATGATGTTACCACTACACCACTGTCTCCCCTTAAAGGATAAGGTACAGTGGTAATATCACTGCACCAGTAATCCAAAGGCCCAGGCTAATGTATCCAAATCCCATCACAGCAGCTGGTGGAATTTAAATTCAGTTAATAAAATCTGGAAATAAAAGCTACTCTCAGTAACGGTGACCATGAGTCAATTGTCATGAAATCCCATCTGGTTCACTAATACCCTTTAGGGAAGGAAGTTTGCCATCCATACCTGATCTGATCTACATGCGACTCCAGACCCATGTCTTAACTGCCCTTTGAAATGGCCGAGAAACTCAGTTGTATCAAACTGCTACCAAGTCTAAGGGTAATGAAATCAGACTGACAACCTATCATCAACCTAGGTATTGAAAACGACAATGGCACACCTAGCACTGTCGACCATGCAAAGTCCTCCTTACTAACATTTGGGGACTTCTGCCAAAATTGGGAGAGCTGTCTCACAGACAAGTCAAGCAACGGCCTGACATAGTCATCCTCACGGAATCATATCTTACAGATAATGTCCCAGACACCACCATCACCAACCCTAGGTATGTCCTGTCCCAGCGACAGGACAGGCCCAGCAGGAGTGGCGGCACAGTGGGATACAGTCGGGAGGAAGTTGCCCAGGAAGTCTTCAACATTGACTCCAGAACCCATGAAGTCTCATGGCATCAGGTCAAACGTGCTGATTACTACATACCACAAACCCCTCAGCTGATGAATCAGTGCTCCTCCACGACCCTTTGGGAGAAAAAAATTCTCCTCGTTTCCATCTTAATCGGGGGACCTCTAATTTATAAACTATATCCGTTGGTTGGCACAGCACTAATTCTCTCAACAATTCTAAGGAGTCAGGGACCAAGACAAGGTAGAGATAAAGGTCACAAATATTCCTGAACCGATAGCCGGAAGCCTTCAGGTGCCCTGCCTTTATCCAGCAAATGGCTTCCAGTATGAGGTAAATAAAAAGTGTCCTCAAGCCAAAGTGATGGACAGGGGGAAGGGGAGAGAGGTGACCACCCTGATATCTTGGGTACCTGTCCTTATTCACTGGTCAGGCAAATTTAAACGGATGGTTGACATAGGGATATCTACCAGACCCTAGAAATAAAGTGTATTAACGAGTGCTCAGAGAACAGGGGAGAGTCCCCATCAAACAGCTGCCTTCTTCAGATGGAAGATGGACCAGGGAAAATGGAGAAAGACTGGGAAGAAGAGTTTCCTAACGCTTCAGCTAGAGAATAGAATGCTGCCGTAGCAAGTTACTGAGGTCAACATGCTCTGTGCCAACCGTCTATTTGTCCCCTGGGATCAGTGAACCATCCTCCACTGTCACGGGTCATATAATTTCTAATACATTATAAATAAACTATCGCTTTTTAATAAGCTTAATAAACTATCTTGAAATTACACATGAATACTCAACTGCCTAACTTAGATATCTGTGACTTCGGAACCCAGAATCATACAGATTGGTGTCAGGAGTGGTATCTACAGTGGCCAAGGTATCATTGGCTTGAAATTTGAGAAGCAACAGTCTTAGGTTGTAGTTAAATGCAATGACCCATTAAGGCATCAAGTAATTAAATCAGATTTTTCACTGCCCGTCCAACTGTTCAGTTGGCAGGTGGGCAAAAAGACCAAGTGGCCTTTGGATTTTTTATGAAATGATGGCGAGGCAGTGGCATAGTGGTATTGGCACTGGACGAGTATATCAGGAAGCCCAGAGTAATACACCAGGCACCTAGGCTCACATCCCACCAGTGAAATTTGAGTTCAATAAAAATCTGGAATTAAGGAGAGAATTCCCTCCCTGTGGGGGGTGCTGAGAGGGTGCACAGCTGATTGGCTGTGTGCTGCCATTTTACACGGGCGGGCAAATTAAGGCCGGCCCAGCATGACGCGCACCCAGAAGCGCTGAGCACTCCCTGTGCGGGTGGGGGGGGTGGGGGGAGGAGGAAGGAGAGCCAGGGCCTGCGCTCTGTGACAGTGTCACATGAGTTGCGACATGACAGTGAATTTTAATAAAAAATTTTTACTTCATTTCAAAACCCTTCATGAAACCTCATCCCACCTGTGGATGAGGATCCATGAAAAATACGAAGGCCGCCTGGGCTCTTAGTCTGCTCCCCCCCCCACCCAACCACTCCCCACCCCCCCCCCCACCACTCCCCGCACCCCCCCCCCCCCCCCCCCCCCCCCCGCCAACTTAAGGGTGGACAGGCAGCCCTGTTAATTATTTTAATTGCTACTTAAATGGCCCTAATAGGCCTTTGACAGTTCGGCGGGTGCACAGCTGACTCCAGTGCGCGCCCACCGAACCCAAGATCTGATTGACGCGCGGTGACGTTGGGATGCACAACCGATGTTACCGCATGTCATTTTACACATCAGCGAGCAGGGCCTGCCCCCGAACACCAACCAGTAGATTCACGCCAAAGAGTCTAATGCTGACCATGAAACCATTGCCAATTGGTGTAAAAACCCATCTGGCTCACTAATGTCCTTTAGGGAAGGAAACCTTCTGTTCTTACCTGGTCTGGCCTACATGCGACTTCAGACCCACAGCAACGTGGTTGACTCTTAAATGCCCTGCGAACAAGGGTAATTAGGGATGGGCAATAAATGCTGGCCTAGCCAGCAGCCCCCACATCCCATGAGCAAGTAATTTTTTAAAAAACCATGAGCAGGATATGGTTCCCAACAGGAGTAATTTTTTTTTTTTAATGTCTAAATCTCATTTATAACATGTCCCTGCTCATGTGACAGAGTCACGTGAGGAGATGTGTTTTCAACCTTTGTAAGTTTTTTATTTTTGACTTTAAAATCTTCAGCTCCCTGAGGCAGCTCTGTGCCTCAGGGAGCTTTCATTGAGTGCACCGCCCCCCACCCCCCACCCCACCCCTGCACATGCACAAACTTCCACACTCGCCTTCCTCAATGTCAGTGCGCCCACCATGCCCGCCCAGTGAGGGTAAAATTTAGCTCATGCTGTCCCTCCTCTACAGTTCGTCTGTACGGTTGTAATGTTGTCACTTTAAGAAGCTGGTGTCTCTCTTTAACTCTTTTGGTCTTAAAATCCTGGTCGTACCAAAAATAAACTTTGGTGAAATACGTCTTACAAAATGGTAAAAGACGTTGAAACAATTGGAACTTAATCTAAATTTGGGCTAAATTGAGGAAAAGAGAGCAATTTATTTTTTTAAGAAAGCAGAGTTTAAAATGGAGTTTGGTTTTTTTGACGGGGAGAGTTCTGTTTTAAAAATTAAGTAAAGTGACGCAATTGTGTGTATTTGAGAATGCTTGGAAAAGCTACTTGGAAAAACCAAGCAAAGAGGTTCACCCTTTCTGCTGACAGCTGCCTTGTTTTAAAATTCACCACATAACATGCGCATTGCCGAATATACATTTTGGATATTGCTAAATTTTGAGCTTCTAAATTTACAAGATGCTATTAACACATTGGGCTCCGAACCAGAGCCACAATGGATTTTGTTTTCGTGTTTTTTCGAACAGGTTTCCAGTGCAACATGAGTAACATGAGATATCACAGCAAGGGACCCAGGAGTCTTGCAAAATCATGAACTTACCTACGGACATCAAATTTGGACTTGAGGCTTTGCCTTTTCAAGACTTGGCTTTAACCATTCAGACCTGTCGTTACCACTTGTTCTCTTCCAAGATGAAGTGTTTGCGTTTGGAGATACGAAAGCCACCTTTATACTGATTACAAATGCTTGTGTCTCTGGTGTAAAAGCACCATTTAAAACCACCAAGTCTGGGCATAATTGTTTCTGAATTTGGAATTGATAAAATAAATTGACATGAGTTGCTATTTCAATCACTCCAAGGGGATTAGATAAACTTCCAACTTTCAAAAATAAAGTCAGTGGAAAAACAATCTGTGTATCACAAGAAAAGAAAGTTTGCTTTTGGAAGAATAAATTGGACACTAATAAATACTTTCAACCTAACAATGCTGCTATTTGAATTTCTGGATAACTTTGAAATGCCAAACAAAAATGTCAGGTACAATCTAGCGGGTTACTTCTGAGAAAATAAAGTTTCTCCAGGGCTCATAAATGAGATAAGATGGTAACTATTGCATGTGTAAAATGGCATGAGGAAGTGATTGAAGATTGGAGTTAGAGTTAGGAAAAAATACACAACGCCAAATGGGAATTGGACTGACTCACCTTGGGTATAGTCCAATGCAAAATATCAGAATCAGAATCACAGAGCAGAAGAGGCCCTTCGGTCCATCAAGTCTGCACCGACACGTGAGAAACACCTGACCTACCTACCTAATCCCATTTATCAGCACATGGCCCATAGCCTTGAATGTTATGACGTGCCAAGTGCTCATCCAGGTACTTTTTAAAGGATGTGAGGCAACCCGCCTCCACCACTCTCCCAGGCAGTGCATTCCAGACCAATAAATTGATGTTCAATTCGATATTGCATGTTCTAGCGAATGGAATGAATCATTCCAATTCTCATTTGGTGTGGTTTCTTTCTCATCTTATCTCATTTATGAATCTTGGAGAAACTTTACACTCCAATAAAATGTTTTCATAATTGAATCAGAAATTAAATATCCCCACTTGAGTCGAGGTATTAACATATTTTCTTGTTTGTTTTTTCTGCTAAACAACATTTTATTTTCTCAGAAGTAACCCGCCAGATTGTACCTGAAATAGATGAGACTAATAAGTTGACTGCTATCTCTTGGAGATATTTGTGTCTTTGTCTACTAGCTTTTTAAGAGAACTGAATTTTATAGTCTGGTCACCACCCTAGCCATTGAGACTATGCAGGCAAGGAGAAGCAAAGATCTTGAGAAGATCATCTGAAAGTCAGGAAAGCTTATCGGATGGAACATGTGTGCTGCTAGGAAGAAAATAAATCGGATTATGAAGTTTATTGGCAGGATACACGGCACGATCCCTAAGGTCCTGATAAACCTTTGACAAATGCAAAATGAGGATTTGTGGGAAAGGGCAGAGAGATTACCACCAAGCATGATGGGTGAAAGGGAGCTTTGCAATCAAAGCTTTGGAGAAAAATCATTGAAGACCACATCCAGCAGATGTGTGAAGGTGACTTGCAAATGTAAAATTCCAACAGAGGATTAAAGAAGGGATTGGGAAACCAGTGTGAGTGTGCAGAAGTGATTTGTTACGTGTGAACTAACTAAGATGTGGAAGCACATGGTGAAGCTGCACCGAAGAACGGGTCCCAGACTTGGTCAGCCACCTGACAAACAACGTGACGTGAAATGGCTAATATGGCCTAAAGAGAAAGAAAACATTTTTAAATGATCGAGGCACTGGCACATGCTCCATGGAGAAACTGACTTGCCAGAATAGTTACCCGGTTGGAGGAGGGGGTGGGGGGGGTGCACTGGGGGGGAGCTGGCGTGGGCAGGCGCACAGCCATTTTATGTGTGACGCACACCCGGAAGTGCTGAGCGCTCCCTGTGCGGGTGGGGGGTGGGGGGGGGGGGGGGGGTGGGGGGGTGGGAGGAGTAGGCTGAGCCGGGGCCTGCGCTCTTTCGCATGCACGTGGAAGAGCTCAAAAATCTCCCTGAGGCACGGAGCTGCCTCGGGGAGATTAGTTCGAGTTTCAAAAATTTGAATAAAGAAAGAAAAAATTTTAAGACATGCCCCCTCATGGCAGTGTCACATGAGCTTGGACATGTCTGTGAATTTTATTAAAAATTTCTACTGAAGTTTAAAAACCTTCATGAAACCTCGTCAAGCCCATGGATGAGGTTTCAAGATAAATGCGAAGGCCGCCTGGGCTCTTCGACTGCCCCCCCCGCCAACCTTAAGATTGGACGGGCAGCTATGTTAATTACTTAAATTGACATTTAGATGGCCTTAATGGGCCTTTGACAGTTCGGCGGGCGCACAGCCAACTCCGGTGTGCGCCCGCCGAACTGAAGATCTGAATGACGCGCGGTGACGTTGGGACGCTTTACACGTCGGCGGGCGGGGGCAGGGGGCGGGGCCCACCTCTAGGGCGGGGCCCACCCCTGCACACCGACCCGAAGATTCTGGCCTTGGGAAAGATGTCGTGTAAAGGATTAATGTTAAGTATCTAAATTGATGGTCTACATCATCAGTGATGTAAGATCACATGACAACAGAGTGTGCTGAGAGATAATTCTATGTGAAGCCTTGTGCTAAGCCTTGTACTGTACATAGTTAGTGGAATGTTCAATAAAGGGTAAAGTTTGCCAACAACATTGCCTCCAGTCATACCCGTAGATTCAGACCATGGGCAACCTCATTTAAGGCCAACAACGATGACAGAGAAACCACGCCCCTTTTTTTCAGCACCAGCTGCCCTATTCTGTAAGTAAAGAATTTAAATATCCCAAAGCTTCTTTGAAAAGCAAGTGAGAAAAGATAAGTGGGTAAGATAGGTGAGTGAAGAGGTCAGGTGGATGACAGGGTAGGATGGGAAAGGGGGTAGGTTGGTAAGGGGGTAAGGCACATGAGGTAAGTGGGTAAGGGGACAGGGAGAGTAAGGTATAGGTCAGTAAAGGTTAGGGTGGCTAAGATAATGGGTATGGGAGGAGGGTGGGTAGACTGGTAAGATCAGTTCAGGTTGGGTGGAGGAGGAGTCGGGTGGTTGTGGGGGAGTCAGGGGATCAGGCCTGGTCAGGTCAGGCCCTGAGTGTGGTGGGGTCAGGGCGCAGGTAGTTGGGGGTTAGACAAGTCATATCAAGGAGAAGTGAATGGGTTGGGGGGAGAGTCAGGAGTGGCCAGAGCTGGTCAGGTCGGGTCAGGGAGTAAGTGGTGGAGTCAGGTGGTTGGGACTAATCAGGTTGGGTTGGGGGTAATCAGGCGGTCAAGGGGTAGTTGGGAGGTCAGGGTTGTCAGGTGGTGAGGTCTAAATCAGGTCAGGTAGGGGAGTCAGGAGGTCAGGGAAGAGTAGGGGGTTTGGGGGGAGTTGGGGGTCGAGGGGGGATTCGAGAGTCAGTGTAAATGATTGGGGTATCAGTTGTATAGTTACCCGGGAGTTAGACTAGGAATTTTCTGTCTACCATTTCCTGGGTAACTATTCTGGCAAGTAAGTTGGAACTGCCTGAAGTCTCTGACTCTAACCCAGAATTGGAGACTTTTTCAGAGGGTCCTAGGGAACAGGGGAATTGCCTATTGGAAGTTCAAACTTCCTGGGCAATTTCCATGAAGTCCTTGTGTTGGGACTTGTGAGGGGTCCCATAGTGTATCTTGGGGGCTGCATCCAGTCTCTGACTATCTGGGGACTGGAAGACCTGCGCTGATGTGTGCAGTGCCTTCCCGAATGAACCTTCTCCAGTTTGGTCGGTCACACGTCAAGGTCTTCCGTAAGTCAGAGGGGATGTTTGACTCTTCAGGGATGCTTTGAGGACATCCCTGAAGCATTTCCCTTTGCCCTCCTACCCTTTGGAGCAGAGCAGTTGCTTTGGGAGTCTGGTGTCAAGCAAACAACATATCCTGTCCAGTTGAGCTGGTTTTGTGATTAGCGCCTCGTTGCTGGGCAAGTTGGCTTGGGAGAGGAAGCTGGTGTTGGGCTGCCTTTCTTGCCACTGGATTTGGAGGATCCAAACCGCTGATGGTTCTTCTCCAGAGCTTTGACGTTCCTGCTGTAGGTTGTCCAAGTCTCTGAAGCATGTAGGAGTGCGGGGATCACTGCTGCCCCGGTGAGCTATAACCTTAGTCCCAGGTTTGAGATCCTGCTCCTCAAATACCCTATTCCTCAGTCAACCAATGGCTGAGCTGGTATATTGGAGATGATGATGAAGTCCATCATCTATGTCTGTCTTCATCAAGAGGAGGCTCCCAAGATATGGAAAATGGTCCAAGCATCTTACTGTTGATCTTAATCTACTAGGGGGAGGGGGATGTGTTGCAGTAGGAGCTGGTGGGGAGGGGACCTTAGTTTTCCGTGTGTTTGGTGAAAGGCCCATCAGAGAAGGGGTTGACAATAGCTTGGAGCTCAGTTTCTGGGTGAACGCACACAGGTATCATTGACAGAGTGAGGGTGTATGACTGAGGCTGGAGTGGTTTTGGTTTTGGATTGAAGGCCGGCTAAGGCTGAACAGTTCTGTCGAAGGGTCAGGAGGACTGGAAACGTCAACTCTTTTCTTCTCCGCCCATGCTGCCGGACCTGCTGAGTTTTTCCAGGTAATCCTGTTTTTGTTTAGGCTGAACAGTTTCCTGCCTGATCTGCAGATTATCTCCAGGCCTCCGGGCGATTTGTGGGAGGTGAGGAATGGCAGTGGGGAATTTCTTTTCCATTTTTTTCCCTGGGCTGGAATGCTACATTTCAATTAGCCAAGTGGCTAGGCTGTTAAAATAAAAACAGAATTAACCTGGAAAAACTCAGCAGGTCTGGCAGCGACTTCCAGCATCCGCAGTTTTTTTTTTTGTTTTTATATCTAGGCTGTCGAATAACCCTGGTTTCAGCTGGCTTGCCTCCCACATCTGTATGCAGGTCTGTCTCTCTCTCTCTCTCTCCCTCTCTCTGCTTCGGAAACAAAATACCATATTAGCAAAAGGCAACCGTTAAATGCAAATGGGATCGATCCGGTTTCGTTCTCTGCAAGTGAGCAGGAATCTAAAATTTAAAGAAAAAAAGTCATCTCCATAGCCTTTTAGAGAATGGTGGACCAAAAAAATGCAACCAGAAGCCAAGGGTAGGGGTGGGTGAAGCGGCTTGACAGCACAGCCGGAGGGTCCTGGCGCCGAATTCAGAGTTCCCCCGTGTTCGGTGATTGTCTCGGGGTCCGTTACGTGTAATCATTTAAGGTCGGTGCTGGGTTCTGTTGCCATTTCAAACGTCCTCTCGGCGGCGTGTGCGGTACGGATGGACTGAAAAGGATGGGTCACCGTCCCACAGGGCGCAACAACTCCGCAGAGAGTCACTATTATGGCCACAAGGCTTACTTGTCATAGTGCTTCAAGGAAACCACATCGCTGGCGCGTTTTTTTCTCTCTCTCTCTCTCTCTCTCTTAAGGACCCATATGTGAGATGAACCGCTGTTGCTGCTGCTTGCTAGGGTCGCAGGACTTGGAAAATCGTCTGACCCCTCAAGGTTTCCCTTACAGTGACCTAGCGCACTTCATCAACGCAGATGGGAAATATCTGTTTTGCAGATACTGGACCCCAGAGACAGAACCCAGGTTAGCTCCACCTTACTGTATATACATAGAAGAGGCAAAGGGTTGTTGTTTTTTTTGGTGTGTGTGTTCTGGTCTGACTTACTGACTCTTGGATTTGGAGTGGGTTTATCACAGCATGTATTGTCCAGGTGCAGGTAGGGTGAGGTGTTGGCAGAGTGGCATTGTCACTGGGCTAGTATTCCAGGAGACCCAGGGTAACGCTCCAAGGACAAAAAACAAAAAATATGCTGGGAAAACTCCACAGGTCTGACAGCATCTGCGGAGAGGAAGACAGAGTTAACGTTTGGAGTCCGTACCAGATGCTGTCAGACCTGCTGAGTTTTTCCAGCATTTCTTTCGTTTTTGTTTTTGTTTCAGATTTCCAGCATCCGCAGTGTTTGAATTCCACCACAGCAGATGGCGAAAATCAAATTCAATAAAAGCCTGGTGATCATGAAACCATTGCTGGTTGTCGTTAAAAAAAAACCCCATCTGGTTCCCTCATGTCCCTTAGGGAAGGAAAGAGAGAGCTGAAAAGCATGAAGTATAGTCTTCAAAATCAGGAGGGAAAAAAAAATACCACAATCAGGTCACCTCAACTGTGAGTACTCAGAGCGCATTTAAGGGTCAGCCACCTTGCTGTGGGTTTAAAGTCACATGTAGGCCGGGGGCCGGTCACAGTCAGAGGTCTGTTTCCCAGCCACTCCCGGGCCTGCCCATTGTGCCCGCCCGCCAACCTAAAAATTCAGGCCTACATCACCCCCCCGGTCCAATCAAGATCCAAAGCAAGACCCTGAAATGGTGGATCATTTTCCAGAACTAGGAAGCCTCCTCTCAATGAAGTGGGAGGTGATGGCATCGTGGTATCGTTAACCCCAGAGACCCACGGTAAGGCTCTGGGCGCCCAGTTTCGAATCTCACCACGGCAGATGGTGAAATTTGAATTCAATAAAAAAAGAAATCTGGAATGAAAAGTCTAATGATGACCATGAAACTAATGCCCCTTTAGGGAAGGAAATCTTCCACACCTGGACTTGGCCCACATGTGACTTCAGACCCAAAGCAATGCGGTTGACTCTCTAAAATGCCTGGGACCTACACCACATGGGCTGCAGCGGTTCAAGAAGGCGGCTCACCACCACCTTCACAAGGGCAATTGGGGATGGGCAATAAATGCTGCCTACATCCTGTAGATGAATTTTTTTTTAAAATAGACAGAGGGTGGGTTTAACGAAGCCGCCAGGAGCGGATATTGTGGCAGGTGGGGTGACTAAATCAGGTGGCAGCCGAACTCTCAGGTTCCCAAGGAAGGGATTAAGTCGGTGGCATTTCAGCAGCAGGTGGGGACTTGCAGTGTCCGGCGATGGCAAATCACAGCTTCTCCAAATTAATTCTGACCTTAAGTCAGTGGCAAATGAGAAACTCGTGCCACCTCATTTACGGCTGGTTCGAGGTGGTCCATTCGAGGTGAGTGGTTGCCTTTGTTGGACACTGAGAGAAAGTGGTGGTGGGGGGGGGGGGGGAAGCAGGAGAATGTTCCCGGAGTTGGGCTGTCAGTAGTGACAAGGGCGCAGCCAGGGTCGCTGGGGGGAGGGGGTCCCAGGAGGTGATTGGACTGCAGGAAGGGGACGGTGGAGTCCCAGAAGACAATACAAAATTATGAGGTGGGGGGCGGGGGGGGGTCGGTGAATGATGGGGTTAGAAGATTTCAAGCTGCAAAGAGGGAGAAAGGCTTGGCTTCCAGACAACATCCTTCCAAATCTGCAACTTCTGTCCCCCAGTTGACCTGCTCCCCTGCCAGCAAGCTTGCACTGGGGTCTCTTTTCTAGCCCACCCAGGGAAGCACTGCAATCACCAATGGTGGGCTTGGCTGCCTCCCTGTTGCTTGTGCCCCACGTGGCTGCCGCCTGCCCTTTAAAATCAACACTATATTTCGTGTGTGCCAGCTCCCAGCATGCGCGTGGATGTGACGCACCCTTCCCCTTCCGCCGGGTGGCCTCACCCCCTCTCATGGATTAATTTCCATCCACGGAGATTGAAATCCACCGTGACTTCAAGGTGCCAGCTCAGCCCTCGGCCGACTGAGGCAAAGAGTGTTCCAGGGCGGGAATCTCAAATCCGGCACTAAGGTCGCTGACTGCAGTGATCCCCGTGAGACCTGGGCAATCTACAGCAGGCACCTCAAAGCACTGGGGAAATGACACAAGTGCTGTCTCCACAGAATTCTTCAGATTCGTTGGCAGAATAGCTGGCCTAATGTCAGCATTCCCTCCCAAGCTAACATTCCCAGCACCAAGGCGCTAATCACCGAAAATCAGCTTCAATGGGTAAGTCATGTCCACAGTACTGACTCCAGGCTCCCAAATGAACTGAGTTAAAAACAGAAAGTGCTGGAAAAACTCAGCAGGTCTGGAATGAACGGCTCAACTCCGAACCTCATTGTAGCAAGGGACTCTGGGGAGGACAGGGGGAATGCTTTAGGGGCTCTCACAGAGCAGACCTGAAGGAGTACAATATACTCACCTCTTCATGGGAACCCCTGGTCCACAGCCACCCAAAGTGGGGAAGGCACCAAGCACCTCGAGAAACTCCAGCAGGGGTCCGCGAAGGTCAAGCCCAGGCAGTGGAAGGAGCGCACAGCCAACCAAACAACTTGTCTACCTGACCCTTCAAACACCACCAGCCCCACATCGGACTCGCTAGCCATCTTAGAATGTACACAACTGGAGTGGAAGCAAGTCATCCTCGATGCTAAGGGACTGCCTAAGAAGAAAGAGGTGAGGTACAGCTGGGTGTCATCAATATACATTGGAAAACCTAACGCTGCGTTCTTCAGACAATTTCACCGAGGGGAAGCACGTGGATGAGAAATCAGACAGGAGCAAGGATAGATCTTTGGGGGATGCCAGAGGAAATGGTGTGGCACTGGGAAGAGAAGCCATTTTAAGTGATTCTCTAGTTATGACCAGGTAGATAAGGATGGAACAAGGCGCAGAGAGCTGAACAGCAGTGGAGAAGGGATGATGTGGTCACCAGTGTCAAAGGCTGCAGAGATGTCAAGAAAGAAGAGGAGGAAGGGTTTATATTTGTCACCGTCACATAGGATGTCATTTGTGACTTTGATAAGAGCTGTTTCGGTACTGTGGCAGGGCAGAAACCTGATTGGAGGGATTCAAACATTGAGTTTCAGGAAAATAGGGCCTGGATTTGGAAGGGTGACAATGTGCTCAAGAACCATCGAGAGGAAACCTACCCACTGCACACTGACTTCTCATGCTGGTCAAAGTACCACAGCCCAATCACTTGCCCATCAGCAATCAGCTCTCATGCCTAACATTCAGATGCTTCAGCTCACTTTCACAAACCAATGCTGACACCCTCACACTCACCTCTCACAGTTTCCATATCCTTCCAGCTTTTCATTCAGGGAGCTGCCTAGACTGCTATTGGCCATGCCAAGGCAGTGCAGTCTGAAGGCTGGCCCTCAAGGCCCAGAGCTGCTCGAGGACATCCTGCAAAACTATCAACAGGTTCCCCCCAAGTGGAAGTCAGCAACCTTCCAGCAGCCATTGAGGGAGCACTGCATAGGAGACTAGGGCAGGTAAAGGCACCCAGAAGACATGCACTAAATGAATGCACAAGGGTGAATAGTTCAGTTTTGTGTGCATTATTGGAACCATTGTTAGATAAAGTTGTTATGGAATGGTTTGTTGGTGGTGGCTTTTATTTAAGGATATTGAGCAAAAGGATGCGGTGATGCAGCAGATAAATGGAAAGGTGGGAATTGTGGAGCAGTGCTGTTATGGGGATGAGATTTCAGAGGAATTGGAGTCGGAGTATCTGTTCACAGCCTGCACTTCCAGAGTGAAGGGGCCCCTGATGCTTCCTCCTCTTCAACTTCCTTCCAAGGTGCCCTCTAAAGGCCAATGGTAAGGGCTGTGCACTCATGAGAATGAGGTTTTGGAGGATGCAGCAGACCACCATGGATTTGAAGACACATTCCAGCGTGTACGAAAGGGCTCTCGCCGAGGGAGCCAGGCAGAAATGTCATTTGAAGACATCGTTGGTCTCCTCCATGATGTTCCAGTTGGCAGAATTTCTCTCATTATAGGCATATTGGTTGGTTGGCTGAGGGGAGTCATAAGCCAGGTATAGAACAACCGAGCAGCCAATCCCTGGTTCATTGTGTTGGCTGAAAGATGACAGATATAGCTGAATGGCACAGGACTGCTGCCCGGAGAGGACACATTCACCAACATGATTCTCTATGCATGGTCACATACTATATATATATATATATATATATATATATATAAAATATATAAATCCTTGTGGTTATGGTACATTTTCCTCTTAATATGTGGCACTCACAGGATCACATATGTTACTTTCTCCCTTTCTTCGATGTAAACGTACCAATCATACACAAGGATTGGGTTCTTTATTTGAAGATAAGACTATATGCAGAAGAAGTTAACTGGGAAACTATTACACACAAATTTTACTCCTCACCCTGCTGCTTGCAAAACGGCCTTCACGTCATGGGACTAATACACCATAGCCTGTTGAAGTGGTAATGATTGACAGTAGTTTAAGATAAGCTGCCTTAAAGGTATATGCACATTGTATCACAGCATCCCCCTTTTTTTCTAAATAAAAGTTTACCTTTAAAGAATCAAACTATTTACATGAAAACTAAAAAAAATAACATTGGGCAGAATTTTGCCCTTGATGGGTGGGTGGGCCCGACTGACTTGTTGGCGGGTGGGCAGCCGATTGCCGCTGCCGAAACGGGCCGCGCCATTATTTTGCGCGGGCGGGCTAATGAAGGCCCGCCCACCGGGTTAGCAACTCCCGTGGAGAACGGGAACATAGTCACAGAGGTGAGCGTGCTCAGACCGCCGGTTCCAGTGGGGAACCTGCAGTCTGTATAAGAGTGGCCAGGCAGCCTGCTTGAAGCAGTGCACCATGGCTACTCACAGAGAGAGAGAGAGGCTGCTCTCACAGGATAGGAGCAGGAGCAGGAGGAGGGGGGCAGGCTACGTGAGAAGCCAGCGGAGGGCCAGTGTGCCCCTCACTTCTCCGATGCCTTGCCTTGCTGTCCTCCTCCAAGAGGTGTCCAGCCGGACACATCCGGAGGATGGGAGGAGGAGGGTCCCCCGTGTCACCAGGCAGGTGTGGGAGGAGGTGGGTAACGCTGTAAGCACCCATGATGATGTGCAGCGCACAGGAACGCAGTGCTCATTGCACTGCTCAACCACGTTACTCATCCCTGCGCCAAGGGGAAATGTTGCCCTCTGCCCACCCGTTCTATGCCCCTCCTAACGGTATGAAGGTCAATGATGTGACCTGTCAATCTCCTGTGATCGACGGCAAATGTTGCAAGTGTTTGCGATGTTTCCTCAGCGCCGCAACTATCCAGGACAGCATGCATCCAGGTCAGGTACCTCTGCACTCTCCCCACTCCAATAGCACATAACATGCCATTCTTGACAGCATCTGACCAGCCTGTCTGGATGCGTGTCTAATGTTTGGGCCTCCTCTTGACTCTTTTCCACCCCACCAATGTTCACCTCCCTAGGGTCTTGAAGGGTGAGCAACTTACGAGGCTGGGAGGAAAGGGATGAAAGGTTTAACTGACTGAACGCTAACTGATGCTCTGTCCTTGTTAATTTCAGCATCACCACCACATGGGCCGCGCCCAACGACACCGGAGCTCCCCCTCCAAACCTGAGGGCCAAGACGTGCAATTTGCGGCACATCATTTAAGCCAGCCAGGCACCAGCGCAGACACAAACACCTCGGTGGGAAATTTAACGCCGGCTAGTGTCCCGGGTCACAGTGGAGAGGGCACTTCACAATCGCTGGAGGAGATGGCAGGGACAGAAAGTGTCGATGGCACCGGCAGCCGGAGGGCTGCAGGGGAGCAGGCACATGCTGAGTCCGGCAGTGATGATGTGCCTCTGGAGATGTCAGCAATGCTGCAGCTGCAGGACAAGTGGCAAGATTCGCGGGAGCATCTGGCAGGCTTGCATGAGGGTGTGCTTCACTTGGTCTCTGCGGTGGAGGAGTCCAGGCAGAGTGTAAGCGAAGGCATGAACCTCAGCACAGAGCTTCACACTTCCTCCACTGAGAGATCAGTGACTCTCATGGAGAGGGGTTTTGATCAGATTGAGATTCTTCTGATTGGGTTATACTTTGACCTGCAATCCCTCACAGCGGTAATGGCCACGAGTGGTCATTCCCAATGTGGGAGATGTTCTGGGCACCAAGTGTCAGCGCTCGGTGCCCATGCATCTGCGGTGAGCAGGGAGGTCCAATGTGACCTCACATTGGCGCAGCAGCTGCCTGTCGTCGTTGTGAGCTCCTCTCAGGGCGCTCCGAATGAGGGCAGCAGCTCCTCCGCCCCTCTGCCAGTCAACGTTGTGTCTGTTGAGGCTGCGACAACTGGGGAGGTGCCAGTTCTGGAACTGGCCACAACATCCCAGGCAGGGCCATCACAGGCTCCATGGGCCAGATGACGCCGGCCAAGTTCATCAACGCCAACAGGACAGAGTCAGCAAGCTGTCTCACAAGCCACTCCGAGCGATGGGGTGACACCTAGACATAGCACCTGTAAACATAAGCATAAGGCATGTTAGGCACTCCACGGGTTTGTCACTGATGATTTTGTGTTTCCCTTAGATTAGGGAACAAGTACTTATGTTTGTCATAGAGACGTTTCTGTTTTATGTTGGACAGAATAAAGTCCACTTTTCTGACCATGGCTGAAGGTGTTTGTACTGCATTTGTATTTTTCACAGACATCTCATGAGTGTTTGAGTGGACATTGATGTTTCTGTACTAAGCCCTTAGTTGCAGCTGGTGAGGTGGAAGATGTAGCACCTAAGTACCACGTGTGGAAGCCCCAGGCAATGCTGGTCCTGCTGATCACATGTGTGGAGCTAGCTGAAGGTTCATTGAAGTAAATTGTCACGGATGTCCCTGCCTCCTTGGTGTAGTAGCGGGTCGGCGTGCTGCCCCTCATCATTACCCTGTGCTCCCTCATCCTCTGAGCCACTGCTGGATTCATCTTGTGCAGCCTCATCCACTGCGTCAAGGTCTTCATCATCAACTGCATCCCCCCTTTCCAGCGCAGGATTGTGCAGAGCGCAGCATGCTACCACTACCAGAGAGACACGATCTGGGGGGTACTGGAGTGTGCTCCCTGAGCGGTCCAGGCATCGGAAGCGCATCTTGAGAAGACTGATGGGTCTCTCCACCAAAGCCCTTGTGGTGCCCTGGTTCCTATTGTACCGCTGCTCAGTTTCTGTTCTTGGATGGCGGAGAGGGATTATGAGCCACCTTCTGAGGGGATAGACCTTGTCACCCAGCATCCATCCATCTAGCCGGGCTGGAGCACTGAAGAGCCCCAGCACCTGGGAGTGTCTGAGGATGTAGGTGTCGTGGGAGCTGCCTGGGTACCTTGCACAGACTTGTAGAATCAGCATCCTGTGATCACACACTATCTGCACGTTCATGGAGTGGAAGCCCTTCCTGTTGACGAAGGCACTGGGCTCACCTGCTGGCACCTTGATGGCCACATGTGTATAGTCTATAGCACCCTGACGCGGGGGAAGCCAGCAATGGCCACAAAGCCTCTGGCTCGCTGTGCTTGACACAAGTGTGGACAGCTGATTGGGAGACACCGCACAGATCATCCACCAAGCCCTGGAACGAGCCAGAGGCATAGAAGTGGAGGACAACTGTGAGTTTCAGAGCTGCTGGCATGGGGTGTCCACCCACACAGACAGGGGACATCTCAGGCCCAATCATCTGAGAGATGTAGTTGACTGTCTCCCTTTAGAGTCGGAGCCTCCTTCATCACTGCACCTCAGACATATTGAGGTTAATGTTCACCGCCTGTATACCCTGGCAGCAGGACAGTGGTGTCTTCTGCGGCCCCTTCCGCCTTGAACAACCTCTTGGCCCTGCGCCCCTTGTGCCTGCGCCTGGCCTCCCAAAGGTGGCTCCCCTGGAGGCTGATTGTCCACTCCGGGCCTCCTCCTTATTCTATCGCTCCCTTCCTCCTCAGAGGAGCTTCCTCCAGTGGAGATGTCAGAACCCATACCCCCAGGCTAAAGGGAGGCCTCCTGAAAGCTGCAGGCCCGATAAAGATAACTGTCTGCAGGCTGGTTTCAAAGTACACAAAAAGCTCTTGGAAATCGATGTGAACTGCTAACAATCACACGGGCAAGTTTAAAACACTTTCTGCATTAAAAACTTCATGAAAGACATGAACAACCCATTCTGAGCCCACATATCCCGCCAGTGCATGAGTTTTAAATAAAAAATCGCCTGCCCGGGCGCCGAGCCGAAGTTCGCACGGGCCTCTCAAAATGGTTGACAATTGGCAAGTTAAGGGCCTTAACAAGGCCTTTAACTAACAGCGGGCGCGGGTCCCGCTGCATAGCACGCCCGCCGACAGAAATATCGCGATGCCACAGGCTGACGTCGGGACACTCGCGCGACATTTTAAGCGCTGACATGCGGACTCCGCCACCCGCACACCAGCCAGAAGATTCTGCCCATTGTATCCGAATCCGCTTTAACACAAATTTGCAAGTCCCTGCTCCACACTGGCAGCTTTGCTTGTTCATCCAGCTTGAGTTATGGTGCTAAAACAGAAACTGCTGGGAAAACTCAGCAGGTCTGACAGCATCTGTGGAGAGAAGCACAGACTTAGCATTTCGAGTCCGTGTGACATTTCTTCAGAGTTAAAGATAAGTAAAAATGTGATGAAATTTATACTGTTTAAGGGGGGGGTTGGAGTAGGTGAAGATGGATAGAAGGCCAGCGATAGGTGGGTGCAAAAGGAGAAATTGACAAAGATGTCATGAACAAAA
Organism: Carcharodon carcharias; assembly: GCF_017639515.1. NCBI lineage: Eukaryota > Metazoa > Chordata > Chondrichthyes > Lamniformes > Lamnidae > Carcharodon > Carcharodon carcharias. The sequence goes on from NC_054473.1 coordinate 9,853,995, forward strand.
GGACAAAGGGGGTGTTAATGGTAGTGGTAAGGGCTAAAGTAGGTGCTGATAGTGGCGTTAAGGTAAGAAAGCAGAATGTGATAGAAGCAGGACAAGGGTAAGCACTCTGAAAAGAACGACAGGAACAGATGGTCCTTGTGGGGGGTTGGGTGGGGGGAGGGGACAGTGGTGAGGAAAAAAAGATTGAAAATAGGATAAAAGGTGGGGGTAAAACAATGAATACATGAAATAAATAAAAAATAAAAATACGTGGTTTAAAAAATAAAAGTTAAGAAATAAAAATGAATATTACCAGTTTTGGTGATCTTTGCAGGAGGCTGCTGTCCACTTTCAGAATGCCGGTTAGGGGTCCTCTGTTTGAGTTGCATTTCAGACCATGTTGGTTTAGTCGCAGTTGGGTTGCTCGATGTTTCTGATTGAAGTATCCTTCTGATTTGGCACCTGTTTCGTCACACTGTCGTGCCATTTGGTGTTTGTATTAGGTACAATTTTGCTTCTGAGCGTACGCTGACGATTTCTGCTGGACTCCAGGTGCCATCAGATGGGTGTTGTTCTCAAACTTTCTGTCTGATGCTCAGGCTGGGTAACTCGTTTAGCTGCTTGCCAATCACGGGCTTCTTTCACCCTCCTCTGTTCTTCAAGTATGCATCTCGTACACCTGGAGTTTTGACACATGATGACTGGGGAGATTAGTCCGCCCCTTTCTGTTGAATAGTAATTACGCATTGGTTCTGCAGTGCAATGTTTGCAAGTCCAGAATGGATATACAGGGTTGGTTCAAACAGTGTCATGTAGGTCTGTTGGCTGATGGAGAGTTAGGCAATCTCCTCTCGGTGTAAGCACAGGATTTCCGATGGTGCTTCTTGTGGTCGGTGGTCCTCATCATTGGCTTGGTGATACCATGAATGGTGACTAAGGACATGTCTTTGCACACCAATAGGCTGTAGTATCCACTACATAAAACACCTGGAGTGACCGGGGTGAGTTTTTGTGGTGATGCTTGAGTGTAATGGATCCCAGGGATGGAATCTCCGAGCCATTGTACGCGATGAGTTTGACAGTGGTTGGTCAAATCATGACTTGCCACTTCTGAGGGTACATACATTTTGGTGTGTAAAGCAGAAGGATGTTTGCACCTGCACTTGTATCCAGTTTTGCATATAGGTTATGACCCTTCATCTGTCAGCATATAATCAGGACGGTGGCAAAGGTTTCTGTTGGTACCACTGTGCTAGTACATTTCTTGATGTTCATCGTGTGGAATGCATGCTTATTTTTTGTGTCGATGGTCTGGTCATCCTCCGCAACTGACCATAGAGTTTGGCTGGACAATTTATGAGTTTTGTCCTAATGCTGTTTGGTTTGTGCTGTTGGTTGTTTAGAATGCTGTACCCATCTGGCCTCTGGTTGTGGCTTCTCATGATGTTGAACCACTTGTGTTGGCTTTTGCTTTCTACAGTGTTTTCTGGTATCCTTGCCTTGCAAATATCTTTGAAAGCTGGGTAATTTTTGGATGTGTGTATGAGGCTGCACAGCATGCATTGCTTACTAGGCTTGCCTGTTTGGCTATCATGCCAATGGCGGACGAATTATACATATCCTGTAGACTCTGTCTCCCCATTAGTGTGGCTTTGTACTTGCAACCACTTTGTATTAGTGCTTCCTCAGAGTAACCTTTGGGTTGGTCCAAGAGGTCTTAATGGAATGCTTCCATTGGACTAGTGGCTACCTTCTTTTTTTAAATTCGGTCATGCAACATGGGAGTTGCCAACTAAGCCAGCCTTTATTGCCCATCCTTAATTGCCTTGTTCAGCGGGCAGTTAAGAGTCAGTCACATTGCTGTGGGTCTGGAGTCACATATAGGCCAGACCAGGTAAGGACAGCAGATTTCCTTCCCTAAAGGACATGAGCAAACCAGATGGGTTTTTACGACAATCGGCAATGCTATTGTGGTCATCATCAGACTTTTTTAATACCAAATTTTTATTGATTTCAAATTTCACCACCTGCCCTGCTAGGATGCGAACCTGGGTCCCCAGAGCATTAACCTCTGCAGCATCAAAGTCACAATCACGTCTCTTGTCTCTGCGTCTACTTATGAGTTCAATGAAGAGGGCAGGAAGGCATGCCAGGAACAACACCAGGCAGACCTAAAAATGAGGTGTCAACCTGCTATTATGACACAGCTGATGGTAAAGGCTGAGTTGTTCAAATTCCAGAGGGAAATTTGAAACAACTGTCATAATCCATTTTGGCAATTTGTAATTTTGAGATGCAGGCTTTGGATTCAATAGGAATAAGACCACCGGGTCTTGTGGTTTCTTTATAAATCTAAATTAAACATTTATTAATTTAATAACAAATCAAACACACACAAACATGGCTACAAATTACTATTATGAAAGCTTTTTAACAAATCCCTAAATTAATCACCCCGAGGTAAATCTCCACTAAGGCAACAGTAACCCATAGCCTTTAAAGAAACACCAGGTAAAGTACATTTGACCCTGTGAATTCCAAATGAAGTTCCTTTGCAAGTTGGTTGGAGGCGTACAGGTTGCTTAGGTCTTAAATGCCTCTATGTTACACACACAAACTCCTTTCTTTATATAGAATTACCTGGAAAAACTCAGCAGGTCTGGCAGCATCGGCGGAGAAGAAAAGAGTTGACGTTTCGAGTCCTCATAACCCTTCGACAGAACTTGAGTTCGAGTCCAAGAAAGAGCTGAAATATAAGCTGATTTAAGGTGTGTGTGTGGGGGGCGGAGAGATAGAGAGACAGAGAGGTGGAGGGGGGGGATGTGGTTGTAGGGACAAACAAGCAGTGATAGAAGCAGATCATCAAAAGATGTCAATGACAATAGTAAAATAGAACACATCGGTGTTAAAGTTAAAGTTGGTGATATTATCTAAACGAATGTGCTAATTAAGAATGGATGGTAGGGCACTCAAGGTATAGCTCTAGTGGGGTTTTTTTTTATAATGGAAATAGGTGGGAAAAGGAAAATCTTTATAATTTATTGGAAAAAAAAAGGAAGGGGGAAACAGAAAGGGGGTGGGGATGGGGGAGGGAGCTCACGACCTAAAGTTGTTGAATTCAATATTCAGTCCGGAAGGCTGTAAAGTCCCTAGTCGGAAGATGAGGTGTTGTACCTCCAGTTTGCGTTGGGCTTCACTGGAACAATGCAGCAAGCCAAGGACAGACATGTGGGCAAGAGAGCAGGGTGGAGTGTTAAAATGGCAAGCGACAGGGAGGTTTGGGTCATTCTTGCGGACAGACCGCAGGTGTTCTGCAAAGCGGTCGCCCAGTTTACATTTGGTCTCTCCAATGTAGAGGAGACCACATTGGGAGCAATGAATGCAGTAGACTAAGTTGGGGGAAATGCAAGTGAAATGCTGCTTCACTTAAAAGGAGTGTTTGGGTCCTTGGATGGTGAGGCGCATGGGCCCCAGCTATGCCTGTCTCTTTATGGGGTATGTGGAACATTCCTTGTTGCAGTCCTACTCCGGCCCCCTTCCACAACTCTTTCTCCGGTACATCGATGATTACTTCGGTGCCGCTTCATGCTCTCGTCAGGACTTGGAAAAATTTATTAATTTTGCTTCCAATCTCCACCCCTCCATCATTTTCACGTGGTCCATCTCTGACACTTCCCTTCCCTTCCTTGACCTCTCTGTCTCAATCTCTGGTGATAGACTGTCCACCAATATCCATTACAAACCCACCGACTCCCACAGCTATCTCGACTACAGCTCCTCACACCCCGCTTCCTGTAAGGACTCCATCCCATTCTCTCAGTTCCTTCGCCTCCGTCACATCTGTTCCGATGATGCTACATTCAAAAACAGTTCCTCTGACATGTCCTCCTTCTTCCTTAACCGAGATTTTCCACCCATGGTCGTTGACAGGCCCTCAACCGTGTCCGGCCCATCTCCCGCGCATCCGCCCTCACGCCTTCTCCTCCTTCCCAGAAACATGATAGGGTCCCCCTTGTCCTCACTTATCACCCCACCAGCCTCCGCATTCAAAGGATCATCCTCCGCCATTTCCGCCAACTCCAGCATGATGCCACCACCAAACACATCTTCCCTTCACCCCCCTTATCGGCATTCCGTAGGGATCGCTCCCTCCGGGACACCCTGGTCCACTCCTCCATCATCCCCTACTCCTCAACCCCCTCCTATGGCACAACCCCATGCCCACGCAAAAGATGCAACACCTGCCCCTTCACTTCCTCTCTCCTCACCGTCCAAGGACCCAAACACTCCTTTCAAGCGAAGCAGCATTTCACTTGCATTTCCCCCAACTTAGTCTACTGCATTCGTTGCTCCCAATGTGGTCTCCTCTACATTGGAGAGACCAAACGTAAACTGGGCGACCGCTTTGCAGAACACCTGCGGTCTGTCCGCAAGAATGACCCAAACCTCCCTGTCGCTTGCCATTTTAACACTCCACCCTGCTCTCTTGCCCACATGTCTGTCCTTGGCTTGCTGCATTGTTCCAGTGAAGCCCAACGCAAACTGGAGGAACAACACCTCATCTTCCGACTAGGGACTTTACAGCCTTCTGGACTGAATATTGAATTCAACAACTTTAGGTCATGAGCTCCCTCCCCCATCCCCACCCCCTTTCTGTTTCCCCCTTCCTTTTTTTTTCCAATAAATTATAAAGATTTTCCTTTTCCCACCTATTTCCATTATAAAAAAAAACCCCACTAGAGCTATACCTTGAGTGCCCTACCATCCATTCTTAATTAGCACATTCGTTTAGATAATATCACCAACTTTAACTTTAACACCGATGTGTTCTATTGTACTATTGTCGTTGACATCTTTTGATGATCTGCTTCTATCGCTGCTTGTTTGTCCCTACAACCACACCACCCCCCCTCCACCTCTCTGTCTCTCTATCTCTCCGGCCCCCACACACACACCTTAAACCAGCTTATATTTCAGCTCTTTCTTGGACTCGAACTCAAGTTCTGTCGAAGGGTCATGAGGACTCGAAACGTCAACTCTTTTCTTCTCCGCCGATGATGCCAGACCTGCTGAGTTTTTCCAGGTAATTCTGTTTTTGTTTTGGATTTCCAGCATCCGCAGTTTTTTTGTTTTTATCCTTTCTTTATATACCTAGCTTTCCCTTTGAATGTAAATTTTCCATTGTATCACTAGGTCTCTTGAACTTCAGCTATTCTAACAATAAAACCCCCTTTCATAGCACCAATTCTATTAGGAAACTGAAAAAATAAACACATTGTTTGGCTTCTTCTAACTTGGTGCAAGATTTTACCCGCAGTCTCGAATGGTTCATTCAACAAATGCAAATGAACACTTTATCTTACTGTTCACCCAATTAACATCTCAAAACTACTATCCATCAAAGCACCCAGGCTAGCTGGCTTTATTCCAATTAAGACACACACAGACGTACACCTAGACACACTAGAATTCTATTTAAAAAATAATTTCCAATAACATTATACACATCAATATCTTTTCATCACATCTCCCTCCTTATCGAAAAATGAACCTTCATAATTTTAAAAGATGGCTTCATTTTGAAGAACCCATCTTACACCATCTCCTATACTTATTACACTATTACATTACCAGATGCATGCATTAACATAGCAATATGTATGCACAAGTCCTCAGTATCAGCAGAAATCATTCCAGTTCAGTGTCCAGGTTTTAAAATATCCAATTTTCCTTTTAAGCTTCAAACTCTTAATAACGCATCTGCAATCAGATTCTCTCATCCAGTGACATGTATTATCTATAAATTGAATGGTTGCAGTAATAAGCTCCATCTTACTAGCCTTGCAGTTTTGTCTTGAAATTTGCCCAGAAACTTAAAAGTATTGCCGTCTGTATAAACAATTGTTTCTGACGAATTGTTTGCCACATCAATGTCAAAATGCTGCAGTGCTAACACCAAACCCAATGTCGCCTTTTCAATCGTTGAATATCTTCTCTGTTGTGCATTCTACTTTCGTAAAAAATATCCTATCAGTTTTTCAATTCCAGCATCATCTTATTGTGACAGTATGGCCCCAATACCCCTTGTGTCAACGGCCAACTTAAGTTGCTCGGCATAATTGGGTACTACCAAAACCGGTGTCGTAGTTAACCTATTTTTCAAACTATGAAATGCCTTCTGACCCTCCAGTGTCCATTGAAACTTCCTGTTCTTTTTTAATAGTTCAGTCTGTGGAGCAAACCGGCTGCTAAAATTTGGTACAAATTTCCGGTAAACCCACTCATGGCCAGAAGTCTCAAAACTTCCCGTTTTGTTGTAAGCACTGGGAAACCATGGTAGCTTTGACTTTCACATCCCTTGGAGCCACCTTACCATGTCCAATGGTATGGCCTAGATACATAACTTGTGCTTTTTCAAATTCACTTTTAGCCAAGTTCATCACCAAATTAGCTTCTTGCAAATGCTCATCCCATGTCTGACTGAAAACTTTCAGATCATCAAGAGAAACAGTACAATTGCTTAGACATTGTCACAACATCACATGAGATGGGACATGTTCATAAATTACACTAAAACTTTATTAAACTTTTTAAGTCCCTACATGAAACCTCATCCCGCCGGTGGATGAGGTTTCATGTTTTTTCTATTGCCCACCGGGGCTCCTGGCCTGCCTGCCAACCTCAAATTTACCTAAGGAAATACAATCAGATCAGGGTTCAAATTTTATGTCACAACGATTTAAGGCAGTAATGAACAGTTCGGGGATAAAACAATTTAGATCAACAGCTTATCATCTGGAGTCACAAGGGGCTTTGGAAAGATAGCATCAAAGGTTGGGCAGGCAAGTCCTTTAATTGTTTCGATGATCCTGTCAATGGCCTCAGTTGGCCATTGACAGGTCGGCGGGCCCACAGCTGATTTTGCTGCGCCCCCGCCTTCCTGAAAATTTAAATGGGGCGGGATGAGGTCGGGGGTTCCCCCCCCCCAACCCCACCGTACATCATTTTACGCATCGGCAAGCAGGCCCCGCCCCTGCTCGCCGACAGCAAAATTCAGCCCCGTGAGTTTTAGCTTTCTTATCTGCCTTCCCTTTCACCATTTGCTGTGATATCTTTAAATGGCAACTAGCCAACTCACATGCTCTGTCCAATCTCTCTGAAGTTTGATACATAATCCAGGAGAGTAGTGTCTAGATTTTGACCCGCCAATTTCTCATAAATCAATTTCAGTGGTCCCCTTACTTCATGACAATAAGGTAGTTCAAAAGGACTAAGATGAGTGGCTGCATTAGGAGCGTCTCTAATAGCAAATAACATGAATGGAATTCCCCCCATACCAATCCTGTAGATAATCCTGAGAGTATGCTCTCATCATAGTTTGTAAAGTTTGATGCTATCTTTCCAAAGCCCCTTGCGACTCCAGATGATAAGCTGTTGATCTAAATTGTTTTATCCCCAAACTGTTCATTACTTCCTTAAACAGTTGTGACATAAAATTTGAACCCTGATCTGATTGTATTTCTTTAGGCAAACTATATCTTGTAAAAGATTGAGTTAACTCTTCCACAATCTTCTTAGTTGTAATATTTCTTAAAGACATTGCTTCAGGAAACCTGGTAGACACATCCATTATTGTCAGTAAGTACTGATTTCCACTTTTAGTCTTAGGGAGAGGTGCTACACAATCACTCATGACCTTAATAATAAAAGGTTCTTCAAATTCTGGCATTGGAATTAAAGGCACTGGCTTAATCACTGCTTGTGGTTTCCCTGATACCTGACATGTGTGACAGGTTCTGTAGAATTTGACTATATCCCTATGCAATGCTGGTCAAATAATACCTCTATCTTTTCCTGTGTTTTCCTAATCCCTATATGTCCCCCCCCCCCCCCCGCCCCCCCCCCCCCACCCCCCATTGGGATTTCATGTGCAATCCTCAGAATCTCATTTCTGTACCCTAATGGGATAACAATCTGATGTGCCTCCCTCCAGCTTTCATTCGCTGAAGCATGATCCAGCCTATACTTTCTCATTAAAATATCGCCCTTAAGGTAGTAGCATACTGGATTATATTTTGCTTCTGTTTCTGAGTAAGCTTTCTGATATAACTGTTTTGATTGCAAATCCTCCTGCTGCAACCTAATTAACAGCCTTGAGTTAAACACTTCAGCTGAGTTGTCCTCTCCTATCTCTTCCTGAGCAATGTTAGCAAATGCCTGCTAATTGGATTGCAACATCTTCTTCCTGCCTTTGAACTATCTTCCCTCCTTGAAAAAACTCAGCAGGTCTGGCAGCATCGGCGGAGAAGAAAAGAGTTGACGTTTCGAGTCCTCATGACCCTTCAACTTAGTTCTGTTGAAGGGTCATGAGGACTCGAAACGTCAACTCTTTTCTTCTCCGCCGATGCTGCCAGACCTGCTGAGTTTTTCCAGGTAATTCTGTTTTTGTTTTGGATTTCCAGCATCCGCAGTTTTTTGTTTTTATATCTTCCGTCCTTGTTTATCTTGTTCTTCCTGGTGAGCTTTTGATCTCATTATCACACAATCAGGAAACAATCTTGGATGCTCCTTCTGTAACACCTCTGTTTAAAACACATCTACAGGCTGTTCAACTACCATTGGCATCACCCACATTTATGATCCAGTTATATCATTACCCAGAATAAATTGAACCCTTGTAATGGGCATTTTTTTCTACCACTCCAGCTATAACTTCACCTGCCTTCCATTTGCTCTTTAAATTTACCTTCCACAATGGAATAGATTCAGCATTTCCATGAACTCCGCTTATTATTACGTTCTCCTGCAATACTCCCTTTGAACAACAAATATCACTATCCCACACCATTAAGGATTGACTAGCCTCTGTGTCTCTTAACATTTTAACATCTTTACCTACTTCACCCTGTACACATGGAAAGACTTTCCCTTCACACACAAAAAGTCTTTAAACATTTCTGCAACTTGCTCCTCAGAATTCTCTTGGGTAAATAGTGAACACAGTCCCACTTCTGTACCTATCACTGGCTCTTCTTGTTTTACCTGTACACAAACCACTGGTTTCTCCTGTGCCTGAACCTCAGTACGCACAGTACTTTTATTTCCAGAACTTTTCTGCACCCCAATAATTCCAACAAATTTTCCCTGCAACTTCCAACATGCTGACTTTGTGTGCCCCACATTTATTACAATGAAAACATCTCACTTTCAGCACCTTCCTCTTTTATTCTGAGAAAAAAAACACTTCCTGGGAATTTCTAGCTACTCCTTCTCTTCCCTGACTACCCACCTTCCTTTCACCTTCCCACTTTCTATCCTTTTCGGATTTAAAAGGGTGACAAAGAAAGGTTTAGCTCTATGAACCAACTGTCGGTGGGGGCGGGGGGCGGGGGGGGGGGGGGGGGGGGGGGGGGGGTTGTGTGGATCAGCGCCCCCAATCCCCATTTTACGTGGGCGGGCCAATTAAGGCCCACCCAGCGTGACGCGCTCCCTGTGCAGGCAAGGCGGAAGGGTGGTTGCGTGAGTCGGGGAGTGCTTTCTTTTCCGCATGCACATGGAAGAGTGCAGAAATCTGCCTGAGGCACGGAGCTGCCTCAAGGAGATTAGTTGAAGTCCTGAAAATTTTAATAAAGAGAAAGAAAAAAAGAATTGAGACATGTCCCCTCATGTGACAGTGTCACATGAGCTGGGACATGTCTATGAATGTTATTAAAAATGTTAACAAAACTTTAAATACCTTCATGAAACCTCGTCCCACCCGTGGATTTGGTTCCATGATAAATGTGAAAGCTGCCAAGGCTCTTAAGGTTGGACGATCAACTCCGTTAAGTGTTTTAATTGATATTTAAATGGCCTTAATAGGCCTTTGACAGTTCGGCGAGCGTGCAGCTGACTTGGCTGCGCGCCTGCCAAACTGAAAATCTGAATGACACGCAGTGGCGTCGGAACACACACCTGACATCACCGTGCGTCATTTTATGCATTGGCGAACAGGCCCCGCCTCCACTCACCAACCCAAAAATTCAGGCCATAATCGTTAGCTATCTTTGCTGTTTGCCTTACAGAATCACTCCTCTGTTTCTCCACATGAGTTCTCACTACCGAAGGGATTGAGTTCTTAAATTCTTCCAAAAGAATTACTTCTCTGAGAATTCTTAGAGAAGTCAACATATGATGTTGACTTTATTTTTAATGCTCGTAACCACCAGTCAAAATTACGTTGTTTTACTCTCTCAAACTCAAAATAAGTTTATTCAGACTATTTTCTAATACTTCTCAATTTCTACCTATATGTTTCAGTACCCAACTCACATGCACTTAGAATAGCCTTTTTTACCACATCATAATTCAGCAATACCTCTTCAGATAGCAAAGCATGTACCTCATGCGCTCTACCCACCAACCTGGACTGTAACAATAATGTCCAGATTTCCTGTGGCCATTTCATCTGTTTTGCTTTCTTCTTAAATGAAATAAAGAATGCTTCAGTTTTTCCTCAAACTTTGAAAGAGCTTATACAAATTTAAACATCTCCCCACTGGGTTCAACTCTGGAGATAAGTCCTTCCTCACCTCCTGGCATCTCTTTTTTAATTGCCAACATTTTCAGTTGGAATTCTCTCTTTTTCTCTTTCCTCCCTCTCTACCTTCACAATTTCTAATTCCCTTTCCTGTTTTCTTTCTCTTTCCTGCCTTTCTGCCTGTTCCCTTTTGTATAATCTGTCTCTTTCCTTTTCTTCCAATTCAATTGTTTTCATTTGCAACTGAATTTGAGGCCATTCGAATGAACCACCCCTTGGAGAACTCTGTCTCTCAGGTATTCCTTCCAATTTCAAATGCTGTGCTATCACTTCAATTATGTCTGATTTCCCAGCCCCCCGCAGGTAACCCCAATTGTAATTTATCTGCCAGCTCTGTTAATTTACTCTTGGATACTTTTTGTAACCCAATCAGAGTTATATCTTCTACTTTCAAAAGGATTTAGCCATGGATACAGCCATGTTTGCAGTCTCACCACTCCAAAAAGTACCTCACACCCGCTCCTGAATTCAAAGTGCTTTCGTACTTGTAGCCTTAAGATTCACCAATTCCAAGCCAGTCAAGGAATTATAAATATATCCCACCAAGAGCGCCCAATTATTATGACACAGCCAATGGTAAAGGCTGAGTTGTTCAAATCCCAGAGGGAAACTTGAAACAACTGTCATAATCCATTTTTATAATTTCAAGATACAGATTTTGAATTCAGTAGGAATAAGACCACCGAGTCTCATGGTTTTTATATAAAACTAAATTAAACATTTATTAATTTAACAACAAACTAAACACATACAAATGGCTACAAATTACTGCTATAATAACTTCTAAACAAATCCCCAAATTAATAACCCAGGTAAATCTCCACTAAGGCAACAGTGACCTATAGGCTTTAAATAAGCATCAAGCAAAGCATGTTTAATCTTACAAATTCCTTTGCAAATTGGCTGGAGGCATACAGGCTAGTTAGGTCTTAAATGCGCTCTACCTTACACACACAAACTCCTGTCTTTATATACTTAGCTTTCCTTTTGAATGTAAATTTTCCATTGTATCACTAGGGGCAGAATTTCACCCACGTTGGGAGGGGTTGGTCGGGAAGCCGACCACTGCCCACATTCGGGGCTGGAAGGCAATTTCACGCTGGGCCAATCAAGGCCCGCCCAGCGTGAAATGCGAGGGGCAGCGCTTAGCGTTTCCTGTGCGGGGGAGGGGGGGTGAGGGGGGAGTGCTTTCTGAGCAAGCAGGACCACCGTGCATGCGTGCGAGTGTGTGCTTCATAATCTCCCCGAGGCACAGAGCTGCCTCAGGGAGATGAAGTGTTATAAAACAAAAGAAAATAAAAATGTCATGAAACATGTCCCCTCATGTGACTCCGCTTTTAATTAAGTTTTAAAATTTTAGTTTCATTTTTATTTGCTTTAGGAAACCTCATCCTGTGCATGGATGAGGTTTCCTAAAAAATGCAAAGGTCGCTCTGCCTTTTCGCCTGCCGGCCAACTGCAGGGTTGGACGGATGGCGAAAAATTCAAGTTAATTGATCATGTAATGGCCTTAACAGGCCTTTTCATTGTCGGCTGAAGTCGGCAGTGCACCCGCCAAATGAAATATCGCCCGATGTCAACGCACTTCATTTTATGCTGGAGCAGGTCGGGCACATGCCCGCCCACCAAGCTAAACATTTTACCCAGGTCTTTTGAACTTCAGCTGTTCTGACAATAAAACCCCTTTCATAGCACCAATTTTATTAGTAAGCTGAGAAAGCAAACACATTGTTTGGCTTTTTCCAGCTTGGTGCAAGATCTTACCCGCAGTCTTGAATGGTTTATTCAACAAATGCAAATGAACGCTTTACCTTATTGTTCTTCTTACTGTTCACCCAATTAACATCTCAAAACTGCTATACATCAAAGCATCCAGACTAGCTTGCTTTAATCCAATTAATACACACACAGACCGTACACCCAGACACAGACCCCAACTAGAATTTCCAATAACATTATACACATTAGTATCTCTTCAACACGCTGGGGAAGCTGTAACACAGGACTACTTATGTGCCCAAACGGTTCAAACAACAACCGATAGGCAGAGCCAAGTGATCCCACAACCAGCGGATCAGATCTAAGCTCTGCAGTCCTGCCACATCCAGTCGTGAATGGTGGTGGACAATTAAACAACTCACCCGGAGGAGGAGGCACCACAAATATCCCCATCCTCAATGATAGAGGAGCCCCAGCAGGTCAGTGCAAAAGACAAAGCTGAAGCATTTGTAAAAATCTTCAGCCAGAAGTGCCGAGTGGACGATCCATCTCGGCCTCCTCCGGAGGTCCCCAGCATTACAGGTGCCAGTCTGCGGCCAATTCGATTCACTCCGTGTGATATCAGGAAATGACTGGAGCCACTGGGTACTGCAAAGACTATGGACCCTCTGCGCAGAGCTTCCGCTCTCCGCTGCCTATGCTCAATTTTCATATTGCACCGCATCCAAGTGGAACTGCAGCCATTGACCTCATCACTGAAAGCAGGCTTTCTCCTCCCAGGCCTCCCAACTCCCCACCTTTTCCAAACCCCTGCAATTACACAGCACTTGCACTCCCTCAGCAGCAGCAAAAGAGAGCCAAATGTACCTCACCTGAAAGTTGAATGGTGACCCTTTTTAGTGGCCCTGCATGGCGGGAGTGCCTCTGGTGTAGCTGAACACATTCAGAGCGTTAAAGGAGGGCATTAACAGGACCTGTGAGAGCAAATTGGGCACTTTTATTCACAAAAATATACTTTATTCATAAAATTTGTAAAAAAAAAATATATCACAAATTGAATGTTATAGAAAGTGCAATAAAATTCAATTTTCTCCGTACTGCATGTTCCACTCTGAGATGCCTCAAAACGAATGCAATACTCTCGATATTTACAATAAAAAATTCAGTGTCAGGCGTACAGCCCAGGGGCATGACATTTCAAATTTAATTTTGCAGAAAGTGCGATAAAATTCAACTTTTCCCCAACACAGCAGGTTGCACTCCGAGGTGCCTCAATACCTTCCCAACATTCTTGATATTCGCACTGTACATGTCCCATGTCAGGCATACAGCCGGGGGTGGTGGTGGTAGGGGGGGGGGGGGGGGGGGGGGTGGGGGGGGGGGGGGGGGGGGTGCGGTGGGGAGGTGGTGGTTCTAGACAGCATTAAACCAGCTCCGGATGCCAGTTGTCATCGTGACTCACCCACTCGTCGTGCTTCCAGCACCCGTACACCACGGCACGGTAACAGCTTATGGTCATGGTAAGCTGGGCTCACACCTTCCGGTCACGGCCTCCTGCACAAGAATCTGCTGAAAGCAGCCCCGTCCGACATTTTTTTGACTTTTCGGGCTTCCGTAGTTACAGAGCCAAATTTTGCAGGCCTCTTACAGACCACCTGCCTTCAATTGACAACAGGTTAGGTACACAAACTGCCCGGCCATTCGTGGGTGCGAGTTTTAGATTAATTGCTTACTCAGGGATTTCTTGGAATGATTTTAAAGCTGAGTTTGCATGTGTTTTCTTTTTTGCAAATCTTTGGAACGATCTTATTCTTTACCCATCTGTGCAAGCTGAGAATGCCTGACAGGCAAATCTTGTTTTTCTGATTAAAAATGGGAGGAATTGAACATAAATCTCGTTGCAGTCCAAGTGAAGGGTAATCTATAAGATGGTTACCGGTCAGATGTTTATGAAGAAAGACTCACAGTTACCTAGCGCCATTCATGTCCACTGGTCGTCACAAAGCGCTTTACAGCCAACAAAATACTTTTGAAGTTTAGTCACCATTGTCGGAAACTCGACAACCAATTGAGGCACAGCAAGCTCCCGCAAACAGAAACGTGATAATGACCAGATAATCTGTTTGTTGTAATGTTGGTTGAGGGATAAATAATTGGACAGGAAACTGGGGAGAACTCCTCTGCCCTTCTTCGAAATAGCACCATGGGTTTTGTTACATCTGCCTGGGAGAGAGATGTTTTAATGTCTCATCTGAAAGATGGCACCTTCAACACTGCAGCACACCCTTAGTTAGTGCACTGGAGTGGCAGCCTGGAATTTCCTGGAGCAGGCTTCTGTATAAACAGAGCTCAGTGCAGAAGTGTCAGTGCAGAATATGTGGTTGTATAATGATGCTTCCTCTTCAAGTTTCACCATTGTAACTATCTAGATAATCCCTGAAATATTGATCGTTTCACCAGGATTCAAATAAAGGTAACTGAAAGTGATTTTCTTTTACACCCCATTTTGCTGAGTGGTTTGATGGTTGAACGTGCAGAGGTTACAGTTTGGAGAACTGTGCACAGTTCTGGATTCAAGACTATAAAGTGGGTGTGAAGGCACAGGAGAAGGTGCAAAAATAGACACACAAGGATGATACTAGAACTGAGAGGATATATCTGGATAAATTTCTCGGGAAAGGCTGACTAGCCTGGAGCACATTTGTCCAGAGAAGAGAGGGTTGAGGAGTGACCTCACAGAGGTCATGAAAATTATGAAGGGGTTTGATAGAGAAGATGTTTCACTTTAGGTAGAGCAAACGTAAGGGCGATAAATATAAACCGTTAATAAATCCAAGAGGGAATTCACAAGAAACTTCTTTATCCAAAGAGCAGCAAGAATGCTACCACAGGGGGGCTGCTTGAGGTGAATAGAAGAGATGCATTTAAAGGGGAGCTTAAATGAAAGAGAAAGGAATCGAAGGATGTGCTGCTGGTGTTGGATGAAGAGCAGCAGGAAAAGATTGGTGGGAATCAAAAACACCAGCATAGACCAGATGGACTGAATGGCCTTTTTCTCTACTGTAGTTTCTAGGTGGTAGCATAGTGGTATTGTCACTGGACTGGTAATCCAGGGTAATGCTCTGCAGAGCTGGCTTCGAATCCCACCATAGCAGATGGTAAAATTTGAATTCAATTTTAAAAAAGTATAATGAAACATCTGGTTCACTAATTCCCCTTAGGGAAGCAAATCTGCTGCCCTTACCTGGTCTGGACTATATGTGACTCCAGACCCGCAGCAATGTGGTTGATTCTTAAAGATGCACTCTGAAATGGCCTAGCAGGTCACTCAGTTGTATCAAACCACTAAAAAGTCTAAAAGGAATGAAACCAAGTGGACCACCTGGCATCGACCTAGGCACCGGAAAAAACAACAGCAAACCCAGCCCTGTCGACCCTGCAAAGTCCTCCTTACTAACATCTGGGGGCTCGTGCCAAAATTGGGAGAGCTGTCTCACAGACTAGTCAAGCAACAGCTTGATGTAGTCATCCTCACGGAATCATACCTTACAGATAATGTCCCAGACACCACCATCACCATCCCTGGGTATGTCCTGTCCCACTGGCAGGACAGACCCAGCAGAGGTGACGGCACAGTGGTACACAGTCTGGAGGGAGTTGCCCTGGGACTCACCATCAACTCCAGCCCCCATGAAGTCTCATGGCATCAGGTCAAGCATGGGCAAGGAAACCTCCTGCTTATTACCACCCTCCCTCAGCTGATGCCAGGCAATGAGCATCTTCAACAAGAGAGAATCTAGCCATCTCTTCTTGATATTCAACTGAATTACCATTGCTGAATCCCCCACTATCAACATCCTGGGAGCCGTCATTGACCAGAATCTGGACCAGCCATATAAATACTGCTGCTATAAAAGCAGGTTAGAGGCTGGGAATCCTGCAGCGAGTAACTCACTTCCTGACTTCCCAAAGCCTGTTCACCATCTACAAAGCACACGTCAGGAGTGTGATGGAATACTCCCCATTTGCCTGGATGAGTGCAGCTCCCACAACACTCAAGAAGCTCAACATCGGGAGACCTTGTAATCTGTAAGTGCCTCCATTTAAGAAATTCTCCTCGTGGTGTTCAAATCCTTTTGTGACCTTGTCCTTCCTGACCTCTATAACCTCCTTCAAATCTACTCCACTCTGAGAACTCTGCATTCCTCCATCTCTGGCCGTTGTCCATTCCTGTTGCCCCACCATTGGTGGCCTTGTTTTCAACTGTCTCATCCCCCAGATTCTGGAATACGTTCCTTTAATTTTTCCACCTCTTTCTAGTCTTTCAAGATGTTCCTCATAACCTACCTTTCGACCAACATTGAGTCACTCAATCCTAATATTTCTTCCTTTGACTCTGCGTTTGAGTTTTGTCTGATTACACTGCTGAGGAGCTCGCTTGGGATGCTTTCCACATTAAAGGCATTATATAAATGCTGTTATCCACAGCAAGATTTTCCATGTAATCTTTCAGTTTTGAGTTTGTTTTGTAATATTTTGTGTGGATCTTTATGAAAGACTTCAGTTTAAAGTCTTGTCCAGCAAACATCACTTCCAACAAAGCAGAACCACCCCCCCCCCCAACCCACCTCAACCTGGCATCGGAGAGTCAGCCTCAAATCTGGAAAGCGGTTCACTTCCAACTGAGTGAAGCCAACATAGTTAAAGTTGCCTTCTTCATGACTGGCAAGGTGGTTACAAGGTGGAAACAGAGTCCACCCTCTTCCAACCACACAACAATCATGGAAATTTACAGCACAGAAGGAGGCTATTTGTTTGAAAGAGCTATTCAGTCTAATCTTGTATCCAGCTCTTGGTCTGTAGCCCTGCAGTTTACAGCACTTCAATTTCCTACCCAAACACATTTTCAATCCAATGAGGGTTTCTGCCTCTACCACCCTTTCAGACAGCAGGTTCCAGACCATACCACCCTCTGGGTGAAAATATTACTCCTAATTCCCCTCCAATCCTTCTACCAATTGCGTTTAATTTATTCCCTTTGATTATTAATCTAATTGCTAAGGGAAATAGCTCCTTACTATCTATCTATCTATATAGGCCCATCATAGTTTTATACACCTCAGTTAAATCTCCCTGTGCCCTCCTCTCTTCCAAAGAAACAACCCCAGTCTCTCCAGTCTTTTCTCATGGGTAAAATTCTCCATTCAAGGCAACATGCTTGTAAATTACTCTGTTCAATTAGATCCTTCCTTTAATGAATCAGAGGGAGAAGCAGACCAGGATTATTGTGAAGCGGAACAGGAGGAGTGTGAAACAGACTAGGAGGAGCATGAAGGAAACTGGGAGGAGCATGACGCAGACTGGGAAGAGTCTGATGCAGACCGGGAGGAGCGTGAAGCAGACCGGGAGGAGCATGACGCAGACCAGAAGGTGTGTGAAGCTCGTCAACATCACTGTGAAGTAGACCAGCAGATGAATATGCAGCAGATCAGGCTCACTGTTAATTTGCAAATATACGAAATAGGAGCAGAAATAGGCCATTTAGCCCCTTGAGCCTGCTCCACCATTCAATAAGATCATGGCTGATCTGTTTGTGTTCCAAATTCCACATTCCCATCTACTCCTGATAACATTATATTCTTGTTAGGCAAGGGAATCAATCTACCTCTGCCTTAAAAATCATAGAGTCATAAAGGTCTACAGCACAGGAAAAGGCCCTCTGGTCCATTGAATCTGCACTGGTCAAACAAGTACCTAACTATTCGAATCCCATTTTTCAACACTAGGCCCATAGCTTTGTATGCCATGGCATTGCAAGTGCACATCCAAATACTTCTTAAATGTTATGAGGGTTTCTGCCTCTACCACCCTTTCAGGCAGTGAGTTCCAGATTCCCACTACCCTCTGGTGGGGAAAAAAATTCCCCCTCACATCCCCTCTAAACCTCCTGCCCCTTACCTTAAATCTATGTCCCATGGTTATTGATCCCTCCACCAAGGGGAAAAGTTCCTTCCTGTCTACCCTATCTATGCCCCTTATAATTTTATACACCTCAATCATGTCCTCCCATAATCTCCTCTGCTCCAGGGAAAATAATTCCTGTCTATCCAATCTCTCCTCACAACTAAAACTCTCCAGCCCAGGCAACATCCTGGTAAATCTCTGCACTCTCTGTAGTGCAATCACATTCTTCCTATAATGCAGATTCCAAAACTGCATGCAATACTCTAGCCGTAGCCTAACCAGCATTTTATACAGTTCTAGCATAACCTCCCTGCTCTTATATTCTATGCCTCGGCTAATAAAGGCAAGTATCCCATATGCCTTCTTAACCACCTTATCTACCTGTCCTGCTACCTTAAGGGACTGGTGGGCATGCACACCAAGGTCCCCCTGATCCTCGGTGCTTCCCAGGGTCCTACCATTCATCGTGTGTTCCTGTGCCTTGTTTGTCCTGCCCAAGTGCATCACCTTACACTTATCCAAATTAAATTCCATTTGCCATTGATCCCAGCCCATCTGACCAGCCCGTCTATATCCTCCTGTAATCTAAGGCTATCATCCTCACTATTTACCACCCCGCTAATTTTTGTGTCATCTGCAAACTTACTGATCAACCCTCCTACATTCAAGTCTAAATTGTTTATATATACCACAAACAGCAAGGGACCGTACACCGATCCCTGTGGAACCCCACTGAACACAGGCAGACCATCACCCTCTGCTTCTTGCCATTCAGCCAATTCTGGATCCAGCTTGCCAAATTGCCTTGGATCCCATGGGCTCTTAGCTTTGTTATCAGTCTCCCATGCGGGACCTTATCAAAAGCCTTGCTGAAATCCAAGTAGACTACGTCAAATACATTGCCCTCATCTACACACCTGGTCACCGCTTCGAAAAATTCAATCAAATTGGTCAGACATGACCTCCCCTGAAATAAACCATGCTGATCGTCCTTGATTAATCCCTGCCTCTCCAAGTATAGATTAATTCTGTCCCTCAAAATTGCTTCCAATAGTTTCTCCACCACTAAGGTTAGACTGACTGGCCTGTAGTTCCCTGATTTATCCCTTCCTCCCTTCTTGAATAATGATACCACATTGGCTGTCCTCCAGTCCTCGGGCACCTCTCCTGTGGCCAGAGAGGTGTTGAAAATTATTGCCAGCGCCCCTGCTATCTCATCCCTTGCCTCACTCAACAGCCTGGGATACATTTCATCCAGGCCTGGAGATTTATCTACTTTTAAGCCTGCTAGACCACTTAGAACATCTTCCCTTTCTATGCTAATTTCTTTAATTATATCACAGTCCTTCTGCCTGATTTCCATACCCACGTCGTCCCTCTCACTTGTGAACACTGACACAAAGTATTCATTTAGAACCCTACCTATGTCTTCCGGCTCCACACACAAATTACCACTATGGTCCTTAATGGGCCCTACTCTTTCCCTAGTTATCCTTTTACTCTTAATGTACTGTAAAGTAACTTTGGATTTTCCTTTATTTACCTGCCAATGTTTTTTCATGCCCCCTTTTTGCTCTCCTAATTTCCTTTTTAAGTTCCCCCCCCTGCACATTCTATACCCCTCAAGGGCTTCCACTGTTTAGAGCCTTCGGTATCTGCCATAAGCCTCCCTTTTTCTCTTTATCCAATCCTGTATATCCCTCGACATCCAGGGTTTCCTGGATTTGTTGGTCCCACCCTTTGTCTTTACTGGAATATGTTGGCACTGTACTCTCCCTATTTCCTTCTTGAATGAGTTCCACTGCTCTGATGCAGATTTATCTAAAAGTAGCTGCTCCCAGTCCACTCTGACCAAATCATAAAGATCTGATTAAAATCGGCCTTCCCCCAATTTATAGCTCTGATTTCTGGCCCATCCTTGTCCTTTTCCATAACAACCTTGAATCTAATAGAGTTATGATCACTAACTGCAAATTCTCCCTTACTGATACCTCTACCACTTGCCCGGCTTCATTCCCTAAAATTAAGCCCAGGACTGCCCCCTCTCTTGTAGGACCTTCTACATACTGGCTTAAAAAGCTCTCCTGGATGCATTTTAGGAATTCCGCAGCCTCTAAACCTATCACACTATGACTAAGCCAGTTAATTTTGGGAAAGTTGAAATCCCCCACTATTACTACCCTATTATTTTTACACTTCTCTGAAATTTGCCTATATATCTGCTCTTCTATTTCTCTCTGACTGTTTGGGGGCCTATTGTACACTCCCAGCAATGTGACTGCTCCTTTTTTGTTCTTATGTTCTACCCATTTGGCTTCATTTGAGGAGCCTTCTAAGCTGTCATCCCACCTCACTGATGTAATTGATTCCTTGATCAATATTGTGATATACCCTCCTCTTTAAGCTCCTTCCCTATCTCACTGGAAGACCCTATATCCTTGAATATTGAGCTGCCAATCTTGCTCCTCTTTCAACCATGTCTCTATGACAGCAATGACATCATACTTCCATGTGTTAATTTGTGCCCTCAACACATCTGTCTTATTCATCAGACTCCTTGCATTAAAATAAATGCCATCCAACCTTGCCAAGCTCCTTTGCGCCTTAACTGGCCTATAATTTCTATGCCTTCCAGACTCACTTGCTCTCTCTTCTGATTTTGGCTGTGCATCTCCCCCTGCTGAACCATCCTATCCCCCTGCTGAGTTAGTTTAATCCCTCCCCAACAGCACTAGCAAACCTCCCGGCAAGGATGTTGGTCCCATTCCAGTTCAGGTGCAACCCGTCCTCCTTGTACAGGTCCCACCAACCCCAGAAACAGTCCCAATGTCCTAGAAATCTAAAGCCCTCCCTCCTGCACCATCTCTCCAGTCACGCTTTCATCTGGACTAACCTCCTATTTCTATACTCACTAGCGCGTGACACTGGAAATAATCCAGAGATTACTACCTTTGAGGTCCTGTTTTTTAATGTTTCCTAGCTCCCTAAATCCTACTTACAGGACCTCATCCCTCTTTCTACCTATGTAGTTGATTCCAATATGTACCACGATCTCTGTCTGTTTGCCCTCCCCCTTTAGAATATTCAATGACCCCGCCTCCACTGTCTTTTGAGGCAAAGAGTTCCAAAGGCGCACAACCCTCTAGTGAAAAAATTTCTCCTCATCTCTGTCCTAAAAGGATGACCCCTAATTTTAAAACAGTGGCCCCTACTTCTGGACTCACCCACAAGAGGAAATATCCTATCGATGGTCACCTTGTCAAGGCCGTTCAAGATTTTATATACTTCAATCAAATCACCCCTCATTCTTCTAAACTCCAGTGGAAACAAGCCCAGTCTGTCCAGCCTTTCCCCATAAGACAACCCACTCATTCCAGGTATCCATCTAGTATAAACAAAAACAAAAATAGCTGGAAAAACTCAGCAGGTCTGACAGCATCTGCGGAGAGGAACACAGTTAATGTTTTGAGTCCGTATGACTCTTCATCAGAACTGATGAAATATAGAAATGTGGTGGAATATAAGCTGGTTTAAGGGGGGTGGGACAGGTAGGCTGGATACAGGGCCAGTGATTGGTGTCCCACTGGCCCTCTATCCAGCTCTACCTGTCCCACCCCACCTTAAACCAGCTTATATTTCACCACATTTCTATATTTCTTTAGTTCTGATGAAGAGTCTTATGGACTCAAAAAGTCAACTGTATCCCTCTCCACAGATGCTGTCAGACCTGCTGAGTTTTTCCAGCTATTTTTGTTTTTGTTTCAGATTTCCAGCATCCGCAGTATTTTGCTTTTATCAATCTAGTAAACCTCCTCTGAGCTGTCTCCCATGCATTTACATCCTTCCTTAAATAATGAGGCCAAAACTGCACATAGCATTTGAGACGTGGTCTCACCAAAGCCATATATAACTGAAGCATAATATCCTTATTTTAATATGAAAACAGAAAATGTTGCTTTTATCCTTATTTTTATGTTCAATTACTCTCGAAATAAAGGATAGCATTCCATTAGCCTTCTTAATTACTTGCTGTACCTGTACCTAACTTTTTGTGACTCATGCACAATAAGAATTGTGTGTCTTCCTCCAGTGAAGTAACACTCTGCTTTTTTATTCTTCCTGCCAAAGTGAACAACTTCATAGTTTCCCACATTATACTCTATCTGCCAGATTTTTGCCCACTCACTCAACCTGTCTATATCCGTTTGCACTGTGGGTGAACCTACACCACATGGACTGCAGCGGTTCAGAAGGCAGCTCACCATCAATTAGGGATGGGCAATAAATGCAATAAATGACCCCCACATTCCCATGAATGAATAAAAACAAAACCCCCTTATGTCCTCATCGTAACCTACCTTTCCACCTATCTTTGTGTCATCTGCAAATTTAGCTACCGTGCTCCCCTCATATAAGTCATTGATGTAAATTGTAAAATGTTGATGCCCCAGCACAGACCCCTACAGGACTCCCCTCGTCACATCCTGCCAATCAGAAAAAGACCAATTTATGCATACTCTCTGTTGCCTGCCAGCTAGCCAATCTTCTATCCAGGCTAATATGTTACCCCTTACACCATGAGCTTTTATTTTCTGCACTTTATCAAATGCCTTCAGGAAATCTAAATACAGTACATCTACAGACTCCCCTTTATCCACAGTGCATGTTACTCCTTCAGTGACGCAGACCAGGAGGAGTGTGATGCAGACCGGGCAAAGGGTGCAGCAGGTCAGGATCAATGAAACTGAGAGAGAAAATAAATCAAACTGTGACATCATAGGAAAGCCATGAATTGATTGACTGGTGAGTATTGTAGCTTTATTTCCATTTCTCCAAAGTTAGGAAGTTAATCTAGGGAGGTGGAAAACGAAATAACAAGGGTTATGTAAAGCTTTTCAATTACCCTCCATATATTTAAGTAACAACAGAAGAAATAAAGTGGTTAACTGGGGTGAGTCTTTATTTTGTAAGTAGTGTTGGAAAAACCATATCTTCATGAACTGGTTTTTCTTTTAAAAGTTGGAAGGACATTGCATTATTTGGAGACTTGGATTGTTTTTATAAAAAGGTCATAAGTTCAGCTTTGGACTGGGAGCAACAATGCCTTTTCCAAGAAATCAGTTGATCAGCGAGGTACTTGAGGGGGGAAGAGCTGTGTGCTTGTTTGCATTGCAATTATTTTAATTGATGGGGGAAAAAACCTGGTTCAAAGGCAGAAAGTTAGTGAGTTACTGAAAATCACATGACAGGGATGAACTTTAAGTGTTGGACTTGTGTTTTTGAGTTCAGTTGGGACTGAACTGAGAAAGTAAAAGCTGTCTAGCTCACCTTGCCTTGCCTGAAATAAAGTTGTTGGCATATCCAGCTAAGAATCCTCAGCTCAGTGGGGCTTGTCTGTTTTTTGGAAATCTGAGAGGCTGAGACAAGAGGGATTGACCTGGCTATATTATCCGCCATGTCGAAGCTCCAATGGTGAGGCCCTCCAGACATCTACTGGGACCAGTGGCCCACCTTCACACTTAGGAGCTCCAGATTGACAGCGTTGAGACCCTTCGAACTTTATTCTTTATTTTATAACGCCTATCCTCTAAATGCCCATCACTGCAGAGAGACCCTATCTGTTTGACCTTTGTTTGTTTGTATGCTTGCGAGTGTGTATGTGTGTTTGTGTGTGCTGGGGTATTTTTAAAAAGAGATAGATAGTTATACTTCCAGAGTACAATTGTGTATTAACCAGCTCTTGCAACTTGTTTTTAAAAAGAAGCTTTGTTTTGCAATAAATCAATCATTCTGAGTTATTGAAAGAGGCCTTGTTAAAGTCTGTTTTATCCTGGGTCTAACAGTAGCAAAGGTAAATAATTGGCCATTTTGGTGAGTGAATTAAACTTTTAGACTAATGGGGTGACTTGAAGAGTAGTGGGGCTAGATAAACTGCACACTCTTCCCATCTCGGTCATAACCTTGATTGGGGGATCTTGCAGGATTTGAAACGCAGACAGTGGTTGATTGGACATGGAATAATAATAATTGGGGAAAAAAGAATATATATTAGTGAACCAAAATAGCGTTGGAAGTTGCTCAGACGTTTCTAGAGATGGCAGACTTAACCCTGATATTAAGTAACCAAGACTAAGCTAATGGAGTTGGTGGATAAGTTACAGTTGGAGTTTGCCTTAGGAGTAAGGAAAGCAGACATAGTTGAGGTAATAGTGCAGCATTTGAATTTGGAAGGGATACAAGGGAGACCACTTTTTCCAGTGGGTGTGTCAATTGAGTTAGCTAGGGTTCTGTTGCAAATTAAGCAGCTTGAGCATGAAAAGGAACTGAAAAAACTTGAGTTGTTGGCAAAAGAACAAGAAGGGGAAAGGGAAAGAGAGAGATGAGTAAACTCGAAAAAGAAAAATAAAGAATTGGAAATGTGGAAAATCTCCAGAGAGAGAGAAGTTAGCAAGGAAGAAAAGGGAAAAGGATAAAGAAAGAGAGACAAGGGAAAGAGTGAAGGAATGAGAAAAGGGAATACCAGCTAAATAGGCTGGAATTTAAAAAAGAGGTCTCAGATGCTGAGGAAGGTTCTGATGATGAAAAAAATCACCTCCAACCCAAAGCCCAGTGGGGAGATGTTTAAATTTGTACAAGCCCTCCTAAAGTTTGAGGAAAGGGATGTAGAGGCATTCTTTGTTTCATTTGAGAAGGTAGCTAAGCAAAAAAAAAATTGGACATTGCTCTTGGTTGGTGGGTAGAGCTCATGAGGTTTATGCATCACTGTCAGAAGAGGTTTCTGTGGATTATCATGTAGTGAAAATGCCTATTCTTAGTGTGTATGAGTTGGATCCTGAGGCATACAGGCAGAAATTTCGAAACTTAAGGAAACAGCCTGGGCAGACCTATATTGAATTTGAGAGGGTAAAGCAAAGTAATTTTGACTATTGGAATGGGCATTAAAGGAAGAGACAATGCATGAAGTTGTTAGGGAAATAATTCTCCTGGAAGAATTTAAAAATTCACTCCCTCCAGTAATTAGAACCTATGTTGAAGACCAGAGGGTTGCAACAGCTATATAGGCAGTGGAGATGGCTGCTGATTATGAGCTGGTCCATAAGTCTAAACCCTTTTTCCATCAGCCCCTACAAATCCCAGAAATATAGAAGGTAGGAAGGTGAAAAGAAGGCAAGCAGCCAGGGAAGAGAAGGGACAGCTGAGAAAGCCTCAGAAACTCCTCCCCAGAACAGAAAGGAAGGTGCTGAGGTTGGGAGTGATAGTCAAAGGCCTAACTGTTTCCATTGTGACAAGGTGGGAACGTTTGTGCAGATTGCTGGAGGTTGCGCAAGAAATCCATGGGGCTTACTGGGCTAGGTAAGGGCAATCCAGGGAAAGGAACCCTGACAGAAAACACAACAGATCAAGTTGTAGCATTAACCACAGCCCTGAAAACGAGTGTGAACACTGCTGTGAGTTCAGGAGAGATGGATAAGATACATGAGAGTTATAAAGAATTCTTATCACGAGGAAAAGTAACCCCTTAGCCTTCAAACGAGATAGCTAAACTTTTAATTATATGAAGAGATACAGGAGCCACACAAACACTTTTGCTGGGGGAAAGCATAACATTTTCTCGCAGAGAGCACACTAAAGACCAAAGTTTTAATAAATGGTATTGGCGGGGAGTATATACCTGTACATTTGTACAGGGTGCACTTGGAGTGTGACCTGATGTCTGGGACGGTGACAGTAGGGGTTGTTCAGAAGTTACTCATAGATGGAGTTGACTTACTCCTGGAAAATGGATTTAGCTGGAGTGAAGGTAGTAGCTTCCCCATAATTACAGCAAGCCCACGTGAGGTTAGAGAGACCGAGCAGTTACAGGAAATGGTTCCAGGAATTTATCCTTCGTGTGAGATGCCTGAGCGATGGCTAAGCAAAATCCATCATCGGAAGTCAAAGTGATACCACAGACAGATATTTGGCTAGCCGAAACTTTCGTTAAAGACTTAGATAATCCAGAAAAGATGTTTAATAAATCTTCTCTAGTTGAGGCTCAACAAGCTGATCCAGAGTTAAGATGGCTGAATTAGCCCAAACTGAAGCTGAAGCTGATGAAGTTCAAGAATGTTATTATATTAAAAACGGAATTCTAATGAGGAGGTGGGGTCCTCCTCACAGGCCTGCAGTTGAGGAGTGGACGATTATTCATCAGGTAGTGGGACCACACAAATATCGTAAAGATATATTACGGATAGCACATGAAATTCCAATGGCAGGACATGTAGGGATACAGAAACCCAAGTGTGGGTAAGCCAACAATTTTACCGGCCAGGTCTTCACAAGGATATTGCGCAGTTTTGTAAAATGTGCCAGATGTGCCAGATGTGCCAGATGGTGGGAAAACCACAACCAACAATTAAACCGGCACCCTTAATTTCCATACCAATTTTTGAGGAGCAGTTTAGTAGAGTGTTAGTAGACTGTGTGGGACCATTATCAAAAACAAAGCAGGACGCCAGTATATTCTTACTATTCAGGATATGACATCTCAATTTCCAGAGGCCATCCCTTCAAGAACAATTACAGCTAAAGTAATGCTAAAGAAGTTAACCTAATTTTTTTACTTTATATAGATTATCAGTGGAGATCCAGTTGGATCAAGGTTCAATGTTTATGTCTACAATTTTTCAAAATGTAATTAGTAGTTTGGGTATAAATCAGTTAAAGTCCACAGGGTATCATCCCTTCCATCATTTTACTGATGATCGAGAGATGCTAATGGGGCGCTAATTGGCCAGGTTGGATTTATTGTGCTTTTTGTGTACAGGACATACCTGGGCAATTTTCCACTGGGTGGATACCAGTGTTGTAGCTGTACTGGAACAGTTTGGCTAGGGGCGCAGCAAGTTCTGGAGCACAAGTCTTCAGTACTATTGCTGGAATATTTTAGGGCCCAAAGCCTTTGCCGTAACCTGTGCCTTCCGCCATATCTTGATATCACGTGGAGTGAATCGAATTGGCTGGAGACTGACATCTATGTTGCTGGGGACCTCTGGAGGAGGCCAAGATGGATCATCTACTTGGCACTTCTGGCTGAAGATGGATGCACATGCTTCAGCTTTGTCTTTTGTACTGATGTGCTGGGCTCCTCCATCATTGAGGATGGGGATATTTGTGGAGCCTCCTCCTCCAGTGAATTGTTTAATTGTCCACCACTATTCACGACTGGATGTAGCTGGACTGCAGAGCTTAGGTCTGATCTGTTGGTTGCGGAATCACTTAGCTCTGTCTATTGCTTGCTGCTTATGCAGTTTGGTAGCCTTGTGTTGTAGCTTCATCAGGTTGACATCTCATTTTTAGGTATGCTTAGTGCTACTCCTGGCATACCCTCCTGCACTCTTCATTAAACCTCCTACCATCTGGTTAGCTAACACTGAAATATTAGGACAGTTATACACCATATTTTCATACTTAGAGGCAGGATAATGAGCAGATCTAGTGAGGTTACTTACAGAATTTAAAAGAATCTGTAAGGATAAATCAGAGTGTATAACTTTTAGCCATGCATGATATGGATATAGGGGAATCCCCTCCTATAGAGCAGCATCCTTATCATTTAAGTCCAGAGAAACAGGCTCAGGTGAAGCAGAAATTTAGTATATGTTAGAAAATCATCTAATTGAGCCTAGTCAAAGCAGTTGGTGTTCTCCTGTAGTGTTAACGCCTAAACCTGATGGGGCAACTAGATTCTGCGTGGATTATGGAAAGGTTAATGCAGCAACAAAAACGGAATCCTACCCGAACCCTCATTTAGAACATTGTATTGACAGGGTTGGCAGTGTTACATTCCTCACCAAGATAGGTTTGTTGAAAGAATCCTGGAAGGTACCTTCAATGTCACAAGCTAAGGAGATGTCAGCTTTCATCATACCGGATGGGCTACACCAACGCCGAGTGACGCCATTCGGGCTAAAAAATGCTGCAGCCGCTTCCCAAAGACTAATGAAGCAAGTCGTAGCCAGTGTCTCTAACTGTGCAGTTTACTTGGACGATGTATCAGTTTAGTGCAACACTTGGAAAGATCATGTGAAACAGTTGGATTTTTGAACAACTATTTAAACAACTGCGGTTGGCAGAACTAGTCTAGTGAGTTCACGAACGCGCGAGTAGCTTATCTAGGGCATATCGTAGAGCAGAGGTAAGTGTTGCTTGGAACAGTGAAAGTACAGGCTTTGATGGAATTCCCTGGGCGGAATTTTTAGGTCCGCAGGTGGGCACAATCGGTGGTCCCAGGCTCAGCCGGGGAGCGGACCCCGAAGGCAGAGAGCTGCCTCAGGGAGCTGAAGACCTGAAAAATCAAAAATAAAGTTTTAAAAAGCAGAAAAAAAAATGTCCCAAGCATCCCCACCTGAAAATATACATGACTAAAATGCTGTCCGCTGATTATTACTTTTATTCTATTTCATCCCGGAAACCTCATCCCGCCCTTGGATGAGGTTTCCTGAAAAATGTAAAGACCACCTGGCCGATTCACCCGTCCGCCGTCCATAAGGTTGGACGGGCAACTTGGGAGTTAAAGACATTTGCGCCGTTAATGACCCTTAATTGGCCTCTTAATTGTCGGCGGGCGTGCTTCCGACTTTTGCGGGTGTCCGCCAACTGATACATCACGCGATCGCAGCATGACATCAGGACACTCGCCGGACGCCAGCTCACACGATTTCACGCCAGATCGGGCCAGTATTGAGAAGCCGGTGCAATGCTTTTTGACAAAATAAAATCGGCATCAAAAGAGATACTCTGGGGTGGAAAAGGATACCCTTGGATTGTTACCGGCTCTTAAACATTTTGATATATATATATTCGCCTTGGCTGTAAAGAAACACTAGAATATACTGACCACAATCCCTTGGCCTTTGTTCACTAACTTAAAACTCAGAATGACAGACTGTTCCGATGGAGCTTGCTAATACAGCCTGAGAACTTAAAGGTTGCTCATATTGCTGGAAAGGATTATATAACTGCTGATGCATTACCAAGAATGTCATTTTTCGGGGAGCTATCTGGAAAGCAAGAAAGTCTGGGAAAACTGTACGGATTCTATATAAGGGATGATTACTGAGTTTGAATTCTGTTTATATATTGTGTATATCTTCCCTGTACGCTTTATAATGAAACGCATTTGAAAATGGTGTTTCATTTCTTAAGGGCAGAGATGTTGGGAAAAGCATATCTTCACAAAGTCCATTTTCTTTTAAAAGTTGAAAGGACATTGCATTATTTGGACACTTGGACTGTTTTTACAAAAAGGTCATAAGTTCACCTTTGGACTGGGAGCAACAATGCCTTTTCCAAGAAATTAACTGATCAGCGTGGTACTTTGAGGGGGGGAAGAGCTGTGTGCTTGTTTGCATTGCAATTACTTTAATTGATGGAAAAAAAATTGGTTTAAAGGCAGAAAACTAGTGAGTTATTGAAAATCACAAGACAGGGATAAGCTTTAAATGTGGGGCTTGTGTTTTTGAGTTCAGTTGGGACTGAACTGAGAAAGTTAAAGCTGTCTAGATCACCTTCATGCCTTGCCTTGCCTGAAATAAAGTTGTTGGCATATCCAGCTAAGAATCCTCAGCTCAGAAGAGCTTGTCTTTCTTTGGAAACCTGAGAGACTGAGACAAGAGGGATTGACCTGGCTATATTGTCCGCCACACCGAAACTCCATTGGTGAGAACCTCTAGACATCCACTGGGACCATATACTGGGCCATCTAGTGGGCCCATCTTCACATGAGGGAACTCCAAACTGACAGCATCGAGACCCTGTGAACTTTATTCTTTAATGCCTATCTTCTGAAGCCCATCTCTGCCAAGACACCATATCTGTTTGTCCTTTGTTTGTTTGTGTGTGTGTATGTGTGTGTGTGTGTGTTGGGGTATTTTTAAATATTTATACTTCCAGAATACAATTGTGTGTTAACCAGCTCTTGCAGCTTGTTTTAAAAAAATAAGTTTTGTTTTGTAATAAATCAATCATCTGAGTTTGTTGAAAAAAGTCTCTTTTATTCTGGGTCTAATAGTAGCAAAGGTAAATAATTGGCCACTTTGGTGAGTGAATTAAACTTTTAAACTAAAGGTGTGACCTGTGGACGAGTGGAGCTATATAAACTACACACTCCTCCCATCCTAGTCATAACAGTAGCAAGCTTTATTATCTAACAGACTGAGGAATGACAGGGCAGCCAATGCTCCTGAAGTGCACATCCTGTTCCATGATAACCATATGTGCAGGAAGTGTCATCAGCTGTAGCAGCTTGAACTCCCGTCTTGGAGCTTGAGCAGCAGCTGACATCACTGAGGCACATCTGTGAGGTTGAGAGCTTTATGGTTAGCACGTTTATAGATGTGACACCCTGCTGCTTAAGAGTATGCAGGGAGAGGGAAAGGCTGACAACCGAGCGGTCAAGAAGACATAGGCAGGTAGTGCAGGATCACCTCAGCGCATCTCACTCTCCGGCCAGTGTTCAGTTCTGAATACAGATGAAAGTGGTGGTTCTAAGGAGTGCAGCCAGAGCCAAATCCATGGCACAGCCACTGACTCAGCAGCTGTACTGGGGGTGGGGGGTGGGGGTTGGGGATGGGGTGGGGGAGGTGAGCGGGCAGCACAGAATGACTGGGAGATCAATAGTAATAGGAGATTTGATAGGGGAAGAAACAAGCATTTTTGCGGCTGCAGACATTAATCCAGAATAATGTGTTGTCTCCCTGGTACCAGAATTAAGGATGCCACTAAGCCGCTGAAGAGAACCCTGAGGAGGGAGGGTGAGAAGCCAGCTGAACCAATATCATAGGCAGAAAGATGAATGAGGACCTCCAATCAGAATTTAGGGAGCTAGGTAGGAAATTAGCAAGCAGGACCTCAAAAGCAGTAATCCCTGGATTACTCCCAGTACCATTTGCAAGTGAACATAGTAGTAGGAGGGATAAAGCAGATGAATACATGGCTGGAAAGATGGTGCAGGAGGGAGGGCTTTAGATTTTTGGGACACTGGGATCAGCTCTGCGGAGATGCGACCTATACACGCCAGACGGTTGCACCTAAACAGAGCCAGGACTGAGTTCCTTGCAGGGTAATTTGCTTGTGCTGTTGGGGAGGGTTTAAACAAACTTGGCAGAGGTGTGGGAACCAGGAGATAAACTTGGGATACCTAGGTATAAAGAACATTGGGAGAGACAGATATCATTACAATAGGAAATAATAAGGTGTTAGGTAGATTCAGCATGAGAAGGAAAATAGTAAAGTCTAAATTAGGGTCACTGTGCATGTACGTGAATGCACAGAGTGCGGTAAATAAGATTGGTGAGCTGCAGATGCATATAGCCACATAAAAGTGTGATGTAGTGCTGATAACAGAGACCTGGCTCAAAGAAGGGCAGGACTGGGTATTAAATATTCCTGGATACTAGGTGTTCAGGAAAGATTAGAAAGCAAGTTGGGGAGGTAGTGGCGTAGAGGCATTGTCACTGGACTAGTAATCTAGGGACGCAGGGTAATGCTCTGGGGACTTGGGTTCGAATCCCACCATGGCAGATGGTGGAATTGAATTCAATAAATATCTGGAATTAAAAGCCTAATGATGACCGTGAAACTGTTGTAAAGACCCATCACTAATGTCCTTTAGGGAAGGAAATCTGCTGTCTTTACCTGGTCCAGCCTGCATGGGACTCCAAACCCACAGCAATGTGGCTAACTCTGAAATGGCCTAGCAAGCCACTCAGTTGTATCAAACTGCTACTGCAGTGGATCAAGAAGGCAGCTCACCACCACCTTCTCAAGTGGTCAACAATGCCCACATCCCACAAATGAATAAGGGGAGTTGGTATTGATTTAGGACAGCATTTCAGTGACAGAGACAGGGGATGTCCTAGAGGGTTCAAGGACAGAATCTATTTGGCTAGAACCAACGAACACAAAATGTGCAATTACATTGCTTAGTGTAGTCTACTGACAAGAGGGAAAGAGGCAGAGGAACAAATTTGCAAGGGAATTAGAGAGAAGGGCAATGGGGGATTTTAATTCTCCAAATATAGACTGGGATGGTAGTAGTGTAAAGAGCAGAGAAGGGCAAGAATTTCTCCAACGTGGCCAGGAAATTTTTCTACAGGCAGTATGTTTCCGGTCAAACAAGAAAGGAGGCACTGCTGGACCTGGTTCTTGGAAATGAGATGGACCAAGTGGATCAAGTGTCAATAGGGGGACATTTAGGGAACAGTGATCATTGTATCATAAGGTTTAAGTTGGCTGTGGAAAATGATAAAGAGCAACCTAGAGTAAGAATAGTTAACATGGGGAAAGCCAACTTCACTGGGGTTAGAAAGGATCTGGCCCAGATGAATTGAAACCAAAGATTAGCAGGCAAACTGTAACTAACAATCAGCTGCTTTTAGAACCATAGAAAGTTTACAGCACAGAAAGAGGTCACTTGGCCCATCGTGTCTGGCCAGCCAAAAAAAATGAGCTGCCCAGCCTATCCCACTTTCCAGCATTTGGTCCATAGCCCTTCTTAAAGAAGAAACAGTTGAAGTACAGTCAAGGTTCATTCCCAAGAAGGGGAAAGATAGGGCAAACAAGTCCAGAGCTCCCTGGATGACAAAAGAGATAAAGATGAAGAAGGAAAATTGTGCTTATGACCGATATCAGTTGGATAACGCAATTGAGAGTGAAGTTGAATATAGGAAACAGTCAAAGAGTTCAGCCTGTGCAGCAGTACAAGAGCAACATCCTGGACCAAGGTCTCCATGGCGGCCACCATCCCAACAATGTTGACCTCGGTGCGTTGGCATGCCCGCACTATCACCTCAGAGTTAAAGTGGATGGACTCCTCCTTGTGCCTTGCAAGCTGAGGAGTGCAGTGGACATCCCTTCCTGATATTCCCGAGCTTGCCTTTGCAGCTCCAGCAACTGAGACATGACCGAGTCCAGAGGCTCGTCCTGTGACTTGGACTCAGCAAATTTCTGGCCTCCGGCAGTCGTCCGAGTGCCAGGCACCAGGAAGGTCCCTGCTGTGGATCAGACAGTGCAATGTGCTCACCAGATTGTGATCCCAAGGCTATTCTAAAGCTAGGTCCTACCGAGGTGTGTGTCTCTGCGCTGGTGGAGGGTGTGGGTGAGCGCTGTGACAGGACTTCAAGGAGGGTGCCTCCTGATTTCTCTTCAGTGGTTTCTTCTGGGCTTGATTGGAGGCCCTGGATCATGGACTCCCTCGGCTGTTTCCCAGATGTGCCTGCAGAAGCAAGGGGGGATAATTAGTGCATGGCAGTGGCCTGTGAAACAGGACACCTCACTCAGAGCACTGTTGTCTGATGTATATTGCGCTGCTGGATCCTCACTTGGTAGAGCAGCGCCGACCTCACTGTCAGCACAGGAACGGTCCAGATCCTCGCCAGCCAGCTGGATGGCTCTGTTTTGAAAGTCCATGAGGAACTTGATTTCGGGCATTCCTCCACCAGTCTGCGACCTCTCCGTGTTGTTGTGTGCCAGATTGTCCTGCATGAATAGAGATGGAGAGAATGTAAGCAGGACACCTGCCAGGCCAGATGATAAATATGTCCGGCCTGTGTGGGTGGTGAGCGGTCCCATGGATGGGATGAGGACAATGATGGTGAGTGTGAGAGAGAAAATGGTGATGTCCCTTGAACCGGCAGCGAATGAGATCCCTGTGGATGTGTGATGGGTTTGTGAGTGTGTGAGTTGAGAGTGATGAGAAGAGTGACTTACCCTGGCGGAACAGAGGAGATCATTTATCCTCTTGCAGCACTGGGCGGCTGTCCTCTTTCGAAAGGCGTTGGCGCTGACCATCGCTGCCACCGCCTCACAAGCCTGGTTGATCAACCTGCTGCCCATCCTGCAGCCAGGGCTGGGGTAGAGGACATCTCTGCAGGCCTCCACAGCATCCAAAAGGCGTTCAAGTGATGCATCACTGAACCTGGGGGCTGCAGTCCTTTTGCCTTTCGGGGCCACGTCTTCACTGCAGCAGTTGTGGTCTGGAAGCACTGAGAGGTGTGCGCATGGCAGGACTTTAAACAGGCGCCTGGGGCGATGGTGGTGGCAAGAGGGCCATGGAAACAGCATGTTTCCCAGGAATGCATAAATAATATGGCGGGTTTGGGACGATACAGTGTGAAAACCCGCAATCGCGGCCAGCGGATAAAACATCATTTTCCCAGCCTGCTACCGCACTTGGTGCAAATCTGGGACGATTCAGCCTGATGGAGTCGAATGGTTTCCTTCTATGCCGTAACCATTCTGTGATTATTCAGTTCAAGCATGACCTCTCTGCTCTTACACGCTTTGCCTCGGCTAATACAGGAATGTATGCTGAATGCCTTCTTCACCATCTTATCCATCTGTCCAGCTACCTCCAGGGATCTGTGAACATGCAGTCCAAGGTCCCTCTGTTTCTCTACACCTCTCAGTATCCTCCCATTTATTGAGCATCCCCTTGCCTTTTTTGCCCTCCCAAATGCATCACCTCACACTTCTTCTGAATTCCATTTGCCTCTTCTCTGCCACCTGATCAGTCCATTGATATCTCCTTGCAACCTACAGCTACCCTCCTCA
The DNA here is from genome assembly GCF_017639515.1 of Carcharodon carcharias. Classification (NCBI taxonomy): domain Eukaryota; kingdom Metazoa; phylum Chordata; class Chondrichthyes; order Lamniformes; family Lamnidae; genus Carcharodon; species Carcharodon carcharias. The sequence continues at coordinate 9,888,832 of NC_054473.1, forward strand.
CTATCAACCACATGGCAATTTTGGTATTAGCTGCAAACTTCCTATTCATGGCTCCTGCATGTAAGTCTAAATCTTTATAAATACCACAAAAGCAAGGAACTGACATATGCGAAACCCCATTGGAAGCAGCCTTCCAGTCACAAAAACACCCATTGACCATTACCCTTTACTTCCTGCCACTGAGCCAATTTGGATCCAACTTGCTTCTATGCTTTAGATCCCATGGGTATTCTGACAGTCTGCCAAAAGCCTTATCAAAATCCATGTAGACTAGATCCAATGTGCTACCTTCATTGAACCTCCTTGTTACCCCCTCAAAGAGTTCAATTGAGTTAGTCAGACATAGCCTTCCTTCCAGAACCATGCTAACTGCCCTTGATTAATCTGTGCTTTACCAAATAGCAATTCATGCTGCCCCTTAGAATCCTTTCCAATAATTTTCCCACCACCAAGGTTAGGCTCACTGGCCTGTACTTACTCTAGCTATCCCTTTCTTTTTAAACAATGGCTTCCCAGTCCTCTGGCAGCATACCAGTAACAACCTGTATTTTTTTGGCATCTGTAATGTGGTAAAGAGGAGGGCCTGTGGTGCCGTTTTAGTGTCTCTACCTCTGGGCCAGTAGCTCTGGGTTCAAGTCCCACTTGATGGCTATGGGAGGCATGTTCATAACGTGGCCAAACAGGTTGATTATCAGCCTGTAAATCCTTCCAATATTCCTGATGGCAGGTGGTAAGAGTGGGAGAGTTTTCTGGTCAGCCATACTGCAGAAGGCACCAACTCCCTCACTAAACCTCAGTCCCTATAGTACTCACCCTTCCATAAGACACTACTGAAAACCTCCCTCCTTGAGCAAGTTTTTGGTTACCTGTCCAAATATCTCCTTATGTGCCTCAGGGTCACATTTCATTTGATACCACTGGTATCCTGGGTACTCCTGGGGAGTGGTATCAAATGAAATGTGACCCTGAGGCACATAAGGAGATGTTTGGACAGGTAACCAAAAACTTGCTCAAGGAGGGAGGTTTTCAGTAGTGTCTTATGGAAGGGTGAGTACTATAGGGACAGAGGTTTAGTGAGGGAGTTGGTGCCCTAGGCAGTTAAAGGCAAGACCACCAATGGTGGAGCAATTAAAATTAGTGATAAAGAAGAAGTATGAATTGGAGGATTGCAAAGACCCTGGAGGGCTGGAGAAGATTACCGAGGTAAGAAGAGGGGTTGAGGCCATGGAGGGATTTGAAAACAATGATGAGAATTTTAAAATTGAGGCACTGTTGGAATAGGAGCCAATGTAAACTAGCGAGCATAGGGAGTGTTGGGTGAATGAGACTTGGTGCAAGTTAGGATCCAGGCAGCAGAGGTTTGGATTAGCTCCAGTTTATGGAGGCTGTGAAGAGAGAGCATTGGAATAATCAGGTCTGGAGGTAACAAAGCATGGATGTGTGTCAGCAATAGAGGATGTGAGGAAGAAGCAGAATTGGTGATGTTACAGAGATGGAAGCATGTGATCTTATGGTGGAGTGGAAATGTGGTTCGGAAGTGCATCTCAGGGTCAAATAGGGTGCTATTGTTCTGGACAGTCTCACTGAATCTCAGACCGTGACCAGGGAAAAGGATGGAGTCAGTACTTCAAGGATGGACTGTGCACTCTGCAAGCACAGGGCTGATGAATGAACTGATCATCAGATCATAAGAAATAGGAGCAGACATAGACCATTAGAAGCCTACTCTGCTGTTCAGTAAGATCCCGGCTGATCTGATTATGGCTTTTACTCCATTTTCCTGCCTCTCCACCAACAACCCTTGACTCTCTTGTTGATCAAAAATATATTTCACTCAGCCTTGAATATATTCAATGATCCAGCCTCCACTGCTCGCTGGGGAGAGAAGTCCAAAGATCAACGACCCTCTGGGAGAAGAAATTCCTTCTCATCTCCATCTTAAATGGGAGATCCCCTACTTTAAAACTCTGTTCCCTGGTTCTAGACCCCCCCCCCCCACCCCCACAAGAGGAAACATCCACTCAGCATCTACCTTGTCAAGCCCCCTCAGAATCTATAAGATCACCTCTCATTCTTCTAAACTCCAATGGGTATAGGCCCAACCAGCTCAACCTTTCTTTCCTCATAAGACAAACCCCTTCATCTGTCTAACTCTGCCTTGAATAAATTCAATGGCCACAGTTTCCACTGCTTACTGGGGAATTCTAAACACTACCGACCCTCTGAGAGAAGAAATCCTTCCTCATCCCCATATTAAAATGGGAAAAGCTTTATTTTGAAACTGTGCCCCCTATTTTAAGATTCTCCCACAAAGGGAAACATCATCTACCCTGTCAAGCCCCCTCAGAATCTTATATGTTTCAATAAGATCACCTCTCATCCTTCTAAACTCCAAAGAGTACAGGCCAAACCCGCTCAACTGGGCTTGGTACAAGTTACAATATGGGCAGCAGAGATTTGGATATGGTCATGTTGGGTGGGAGACAAGAGCCAGACCTGGAGGTCAGTGGAAAAGTTGCATTGGGAGGTAAAATAAACAGGGCTGAGGGTTTTTCAGTGGCAGCCAGAGACTGGTGATATTCCAGAGATAGAATCAGGGTTGAATTACAGGGATTTAGAGTAATTTGCCTTGAAGTTAATACTTGCTGTTTTGCTACTGAATTCTTCTAGGGCTCTCTTGATGCTTATACACAATGCAGGTGACCACTCTGGCCGCTACATGGAAGTTGTTTCATTGTTTCTGAAGAAATCCCTGTTCGTATTTTCACACGATCACAGTAAGTATCATCCATAAACTCTAAACCCCAGCACATCAGGCCATCAGGAAAGTATTAAATGCAACACCATCTTTGGGTAGTTACTGACTGGCTGTCTCTTTTTCAGGCAGTCCCTCGGGATCACAGATGAGTTGCTTCCATTCCCATTCGATGGGTCCAATGCACAGTCTGCAGACTCTGCCACATGTAGGACAGGTGCTTGAAGGGTTGGGTAGCTGTGTTGTTTGGAGGTTTGTGCACTCCCTCCGATGCCTCGCCTTCACCTCTGCATGTTCCTGATGAAGTCTCTCAATGTATGCGCTGCCTTCCCGAATGAATCTTCTCCATTTTGGTTGTCAAAAGCCAGGGACTCCCAGGCGTCGGAGGGGATGTTTGACCTCTTCAGGGATGCTTTAAGGACATCCCTAAAGTAGGACAACATGTAGAGACAACATATAGACAACAGGATAGACAACATGTCCAGTCCAGGACAAAGCAGCCTGCTTGATTGGTACCCCATCCACAAACATTCACTCCCTCTACCACCGATGCAGTGGCAGCAGTGTGTACTATCTACAAGATGCACTGCAGGAATTCACCAAGGCTCCTTAGACAGCACCTTCCAAACCCACGACCACTACCATCTAGAAGGACAAAGGCAGCAGATAGATGGGAACACCACCACCTGGAGGTTCCCCTCCAAGTCACTCACCATCCTGACTTGGAAATATATCAGCCATTCCTTCACTGTCGCTGGGTCAAAATCCTGGAACTCCCTCCCTAACAGCACTGTGGGTGTACCTACACCACATGGACTGCAGCGGCTCAAGAAGGCAGCTCACCACCCCCTTCTCAAGGGCAACTAGCGATGCCCATATCCTGTGAATGAATTTTTTTTTAAATTTCCGCTGTCCTCCTGGGAGCCTCCAACCACCACTGAGTTCCAAGTATGGCAGTTGCTTTGGACGTATGGTGTCAGGAATATGAACATGTCCAGCGGAGCTAGTTTTGAGTGACTAGCACCTTGATGTTGGGCAAGTTGGCGCAGAAAAAGACTCTGCTGTCAGACTTCCAATATCCTTGGAGAATCTTGCAAAGTGGTACTTCACCAGTGCTTTGAGGTGCCCTCTAGGTTGTCCAAATTTCCAAAACATAAAAGGAGCGCAGGGATCACTGCTGCCCGGTAAACCATGACCTGTGCCAACCAACTCCCACAGCAAAACATCTTCCTCCTGTTGATTAAGATCAATGGTGAGATCCTGGAAAATGTGGACCATTTCCCCGTATCTTGGGAGCCTCCTCTCAATGAAGACAGACATAGACAATGGAATTCATCATCACCCAGAAGGTGCCGGCTCAGCCATTGGCCGACTGTGGAGAAGAGTGTTTGAGGACCAGGATCTCACACCCGAGACTAAGGTCATGACTGGCTGTACCCGCAAAGTAATTGCTCAAAGGTGTAGCCCTCACTGATGACTTCGCTTTCCTCTCCTAAGCTCATACTTTACCTTTCTCAAGACATGAAATGGCTCACTAAAAAAAGGGGCTGAATTTTATGGGGCCTGCAGGAGAGGGGTGTGAGGAGATGGGGGTGGGGATGTGAAAAATGGTGAGGGAAGATGGTTGTGGAATGCCTATCACTTTCCCTCTATCATGATATTCTGCCAGTGCCAGGGATGATGGAGGGTGGCCCTCCCACATAGAAGCTAATTGAACCACTTGAGCAATTCAGGGCGTCTTCCTGTCATCGCTGACCATTTTACCAGCGTTGGGTGGGCTCCCAGCCACATGGGGTGACCATCAGACCATCAGACTGGCAGACACTCAACGGGATCGGTGTTGGGTGGGTCCTTCCTAATTGGGCTCTCTATGTCCCACAGAGAGCATCCTTCCCTGCAGGAATGGCCACCCCCATGGTAACATCCTGCCCTGCCCTCACCAATCAATCTCCTACCTCAATGAGCCTGCCAGACTGGCCACAGCAACACCCAACCCCACTCATCGTGCTACAAGGGATTGCTGAGATTAATAAGGCTCTCAGCTAGGTGCATACGAGCATATAATTTTGGAGCAGGAGTAGGCCATTCAGCCCCTTGAACCTGCTCTGCCATTTGATAAGATCATGCCTGATCTAATGGTGACCTCTACTTTCCTCTTTTCTCTCCCCATAATCCTTGACTCCATCGTCAGTTAAGAATCTATCTAACTCAGCCTTGAATATATTCAATGACTCAGCCTCTTGAGAAGAGAATTCCACAGATTAATGACCCTCTGAGAGAGAAAAAAAAACTCATCTCCGTCTTAAATGGGCGACCTTTTATTTTTAAACTGTTGCCTCCTAATTCTAGTCTCTTGCAGAATGGGAAACATCCTTTCAGCATCCTCCCTGTCAAGTCACATGAGGAACTTTTTAGGTCAATAAAACGAAAAGAAATTTAAAAATTTAAAAATCAAAACTTTATTGATTTTCACTATTTTTAAAATGGACTTTCCGCTGAACCAAAAAGATGGCTGCCACAAGTCACATGACCACAGGATTGGCCCTTTGTTCTGGAAGCTACCAACAAGAGTTAGAAGAAAAAATAATTCTCCTCTCATCATCGTGGAATCCTACAACCAATCATAATTAAGGACATTATAATCACGAAACCAGGGGACTTGCAGATCGAAACTCTCAATACCTGCAGAGTTGTTAACAGCCCCATCTCACATCTGGGACTGTCCAGGTCCATTTCAAAAGGAGACCATTGAGGGGACCATGGATGTCATTTGTATCTTGATGAGCTTACCCTTCTAGCGGTGTCTAAGGGTCCACCTAGACAATGGCTTCCTGACACAAGAACCTCAATATTATAACTCTTTCAAAAGCTAATAGCTTTTGAATGAAAACAAAAGCCAGGTCCAGGCATTGGATAAACATCCCTTTCGACATCATTGTGGAGAAAGGTCATATGAATTGAGTGACCATTTTGAAGTCTCTATATTCCTTTGAGAACTGAGAAATCCTCAGACTGGTGCTTTAACATCAACTGGAAAGGACTCCAGCAGCCCAGCTGAGCAAGCAGCCAGTCACCATCTCTCAGCTCCCCAAAGCTTGTTTGATTTTTAAAAATCATTGCTGAGCCTGCCAAGCACAGAAACTCCATCTTTTTTTTAATTTATTCTTTCATGGGATGTGGGTGTCACTGGCAAGGCCAGAATTTGTTACCTAATCCTAATTGCCCTTGAACTGAGTGGCTTGCCACACAATCTCAGAAGACAGTTAAGAGTCAACCACATTGCTGTGGGTCTGGAGTCACATGTAGGCAAGACCAGGTAAGGATGGCAGGTTTCTTTCCCTAAAGGTCATTAGTGAACCAGATGGGTTTTTACAACAATTGACAATGGTTTCATGGTCACCATTACTGAGGCTAGCTTTTCAATGCCAGATTATTACTTAAATTTAAATAGCTGCCATGGCAGGATTTGAACCCCTGTCCCCAGGACATTAGCCTGGAGTCTCTGGATTACTAGTCCAGTGACATTACAACTATACCACCATCTCCCCTAATCATGTTGCTGCAAGTCACGTGTTTCCAAGACTCTTGTGTTGTCTCCAACCAGAAACCTATCTGGTCTGAACTCTGCCTGAAAGAAACGCCCTCTGGACTTTGACTCCTCGACTTTGGAAATCACATGAACTAATATTCATTTCTGTGGTTCTTTTACTGTTGTTGCCCATAGTTGTAAAACTTTCTCATTTTTATTCCATGTTACTGTATGTGTGTGTTTGAGAGTGAAGTAGCGAACACTGCCCCCACCCCTTAGGGTTTGAACAAGAATAAACTAACCTTCTGGGTTAATAATAATGTGAGTTTGCTGCAAGCGATTACTAAATTGGATCACACAAACCAAGTGTTTGGGGAAACACACCACAGCCTACTTTGAAAATAATTCAAAAACACCTTTGCTTACAGACAGACGAGGAGAGCTTAGAAAATCTCAGTTTCTCTCTCTCTCCCAACCGCAACAATCTTACATGTTTCAATAAGATCACCTCTGATTCTTCTAAATTCCAATGGATACAGACCCAACCTGTCCAACCTTTCCTCTTGAGGCACTGCTGGGATTGAAAAGATGCTGGCCCTCCAATTGGTTAGGCTGCTTTTGGGGGCAGGCTCTCGTCTTTAAAAGGTACAGCAGGTTCAACAGGTCCTCGTGAGCTAGACGATGAGTATGAGATCTGGCCGTGCTTCCCCAAACAGCCGAGGCAGGGTTTCCCCCCAGCTTTCCAGTTCATCATCAGGGCCACCGCCAACTTGCCCATGAACTGGATCTTTCCCAAAAACATAGCATGGATCCCAGCTCTGGCGATGTTTCAGCAGCACATGAATTTGTTTCTGTGTGTTCATCCCATCAAGCCTGTCCTGCCATTATTATTCGCTCCAGACTGCTTTCTCCCCATGTTCCTTGCTTTGCTGGAAGGATGTGATCATACTAGAAGAGGGGACAGAGGAGACGTGCAAGGATGTTGCAAGGAATGGAAAATTTTAGCTCTGAGGAGAGATTGATTAGTCTGGGATAAAGCAAAACACACTGGAAAAGATCAGCAGGTCAAGCAGCATCAATGGAAAGAGAAACAGAGTTAATATTTTGAGTCCAATAGAAAGAAAGAAAAGAAAGGCGTACATTTATATAGCACTTTTCACAACCACCCAACATCCTAGAGTGTTTTACAACTTATGAACTACTTTTGAATTGTGGTCAATTTGTGCACAGCAAGCTCCAGCAAACAGCAATGTGTTAATGACCAAATAATCTGATTTTTGGGTGACATTGATTGAGGGATAAATATTGGCCAGGACAACAGGGATAACCCTCCTGGCTCTTCTCTGAAATAGTGCCATAGTCACCACGGTCCACCTGAGAGTTAGTCTTTTAGATCCACTCACCTCCTCAGCACAGTACTGAAGTGTCAGCCTGGATATTTTCCTCAATTTTCTGGTGTATGACTTCCCTCGCAAGAGGACATAAATATATATCCAGGCTGAAGTTCATTAAGGCTGCTCTCAGATGAGGAGGGTCAGGATTTGTGACCTACCCTCACCTCTTCCTGTTGAGGCAGGCAGCACATAAACAAGGTGCTGCCTCCTTGTTTACATGATTGTAGGTTCGGCACCAGTGGGGCCTGTGCTATTGGCTGGCTGAGTGCTCAAGTATGAGGCCTAGCAGCATGTGCTGATAGAGTGTGGTGCAGCCAGCTGGGGAAAGTCACCAATGGAGCCGTTTCCAACAGCCTGACTCTCAGGGGCTGTGGTGAATCTCACAAAATCATCGGCCCTTTTGAAGATGCCATTGGTGAACTCCCTAATGCATATGTGTGTGTGTGTGTGTGTGTGTGTGTGTGCATGTGTGTCTGACTGCAAGATACCACAGATGCCTCCATCGAGTCCCAGAACAATCCGGTGCTGTAGAAATTCAACTTTTAAGGCTATTGGTATGACATTGTCTCCCATTCCACATGGCTGTAGGTCTTCTTGCAGGTGCTAACGTGGGTCAGTGACTGGCTGCCTTGACATCCTCAGCCATCCTGACATTTACAGTAGTTGCTCCACATGTGGTATATTCGGTTACGCACCATTGCTTGGCGTCACACTGGTTCCTGGTTACCAGCATCTGAACTGCCTGACCCGCCACTGATGCCCTTGTTGTCCTTCTGGCAAATCCTCTGCCGCTACCTCTCCTCCTCTGCTGCATCAAGGAGTACTGGGAACATGAGACTCATCCTGTCTGCCTGAAATGAACAGCAGACAGGAGGCCAGGGAAGGTCTGCTCAGCACATTCTATATGGTCCTCCTTCCTGGCTTGATGAGTATGGACCAATGGGGAGCCTATTGCTGTGCATGGGCTACACCCTGTTGTCCATCCACCCAACTGTGGCCAATTTCCTCCTCGACATGCTCTCCATGTACCTCTTCCATCTGTCACAGTAATGTCACTTGAGACTCTCACTCTGAGAATGAAGCTGCAATCCATCATCCTGCACCCTTCCTCAGTCACCTTTGACATGCCCTCTGTCACCCTCAACCCTCCCTCCAATATCCTTGCCCTGCCTTCTGTGACCCTCGGGACACCCACCATCATACATGATCATGTGTCTGTGAACCTAGAGTTGTCCCCCAGCCTCCCGTCATCATGAAGCTGCCTCCCAGCAACCTGGATGTCCCAACAACCCCCCCACTCCACCTCACTGTCAACCTGCCAACTGTCATCTTTGACCTTCCCTCTATCACCCTTGACCTTCCCTCAGTTACCCTCAACTCTCCCAACCTCACCCACCCTTGATTCCCCTTCAATCATGCTTGAGTTGCTTTCGGGAGAGATTGACCTCCCCTCTGTTATCCAGCCCCAGTATCTCATGATCTTTCCTAAGGCAATCACAGCCCAACCCCGCTCCCTGGACAGACATACCCTGACCTTGCTCCCTGGACAGACATACCCTGACCTCGCTCCCTGGACAGACATACCCTGACCTCGCTCCCTGGACAGACATACCCTGACCTCGCTCCCTGGACAGCCATACCCTGACCTCGCTCCCTGGACAGCCATACCCTGACCTCGCTCCCTGGAATGCCATACCCTGACCTCGCTCCCTGGACAGACATATCCCAACCTCACTCCCTGGACAGCCATACCCCAACCTCCCTGCAAAGCTACCACCCAAGCCCAAGGCAACAGCTCAGCCTCCTCTGCCCTGGTCCAGCAGAGTTCCCCATACAAGAAAAGCAGCTTCTATAAGGTCACCAGGCAAACAACCTTGCCTGCTGCTCATCACCTTTAACCAGTCTTGAATCTGAAGGCACTTGTTTCTCATTTGCTGCTGACTTAACTGCAAAGGTACAATTTAATCTGGAGGCCATATGTTTTAATGAGTATACATGACAGACTAGGGCTTGGCCTAAATAGCCAAGTGGTTATGGTACTGGGCTTGTAACCCCAAGATCAAGGGTTCAAATCTCACAATGGCAAACTATGAAACAATGTAACTTCACCTGAATAGGAACAGATGGAAACGGGTTTGTACTCGAAAGAGTTACATGACAGACTAATGGCCCAACCATCTTCAGCTGCTTCATCAATGACCTTCCTTCCAGCATAAGATCAGATGTGGGGATGTTTTGCTGATGATTGCATAATGTTCAGCACCATTTGCTACTCCTCAGAGACTGAAGCAGTCCATGTCCAAATGCAGTAAGACCTGGACAATATGCAGGCTTGGGCTGACAAGTGGCCAGTAACATTCAGGCTACACAAGTGTCAGGCAATGACCATCTCCAACAAGAGAGAATCCAACCATCGCCCCTTGATGTTTAATGGCATTACCATCGCTGAATCTCCCACAATCAACATCCTGGGGGGGTTACCCTGAACCAGAAACTGAACTGGACTAGCCATATAAATACTGTGGCTACAAGAGCAGGCCAGAGTCTAGGAATCCTGCCATGAGTAACTCACCTCCTGACTCCCCAAAGCCTGTCCACCATCTACAAGGCACAAGTCAGGAGTGTGATGGAATACTCCCCACTTGACCGGATGAGTGCAGCTCCAACTACATTCAAGAGGCTTGACACCAAGCAGCTGAACACATGTTCTTTGGGGAAAGGCAAATGCTCTGAGTGAACTAGCACAGTCCAAGTTTGGAATATGTGCATTAGATCAGCCAGGACGGCTGTTTGGCTCAGTGATCTGGACAGTTGGGAAGCATGGCAGCGCTAGGGAGCCAAAATTTCCTGGTCCCAGTAAAAGGCAGTGGAACTAATTCTGACAAGGAATTAATCTCTTAGCAAGAGTAACAATATTCTGAGGCTTTGAACTGATGTCATCAATGAACTTGGGAAGTTAAGCGCTGATAATTTTCTGAAGTCATGTTGCGTGATTGGAAAAGGGTTAGAAATACAGGGGTATGAATTTGTCCGCCTTCTCTGTCTGCCGACTCCTCCAATGCGTGTATAGATAGAGTTGACAACGCTGGTTGGCCATGTTCCTGCCTCATTACATGACCTCCATTTGCCTTGCCCCCCCCCCCCACATTCCTACCATTGGTCACTCGACACACCCACCTTTGTGACACATTGCCTTCCTGCACCAATCACAATAGGCTCTACATTGGATGATGCTTGTCAGTCAACTGCCCTTTTTCCCAAGTCGGATGTTTTGGCAACTAATAAACAAAAATGTTCAACGCAAATTAAAAGCAAGCGTTTTTTTTTAATTATCCCTATGCTTTCTTTTTCTCCCAGATTTCTGTTAGCAGAAGTTTCTGGAGATCAGATGTTAATTTCTGGAGACTCCAGGGCTCCTAAGAGAGCCTATGGGGGTGGGGGAGTACCTATCACCTATCAACCTAGAATCATAGATTCATAGGTGGTCTACAGCACAGAAAAAGGCCCTTCGGCCCATCGAGTCTGCTCCAGTCAAACAAGTACCTAACTGTTCTAATCCCATTTTCCAGCACTAGGCTCATAGTTTTGTATGCCATGGCATCACAAATGCACATCCAAATACTTCTTAAATGTTATGAGAGTTTCAACCTCTGTGCTCACTGATCTACACTGGCTCCTGATGCAACAATGCCTCAACTTTAAAATTCGTATCCCTATTTTCAAATCCTCTCAAGCCATCAAACCTTGCCCTCTATTTCTGTAACATCATCCAGCTCCATGACTGCCCATGACAAGATCTCTGCACTCATTATGACATTGCTTTTTGTGGGAGCTTGCAATGTACAAATTACAAGCCACATTTCACAGCAGTGACTACAGGTGGGATTTTCCGACCCAGCCCCCACCAGCAGGGTCTTCCGGTCCTGCCGGAATCAGTGGACTTTTGGCTGGTTTGCCGCATCTGCCACAATGGGGACCCGCTGTGCCGGGGCCAGAAAATCCCAGTCTACACTTCTAAAAGTATGCCATTGACTCTAACTGCTTTAAAACTAGCTAATGGATCAACCCTGTCTGAACACAGGAGTATAAAAGTTCATCCCCATCCCTTTTTTAAAATTCTTTCACGGGTTGTGGGTGTCGCTGGCTGGGCCAGCATCTATCGCCCATCCCTAATTGCATTTGAAAAGGGGGTGGTGAGCAGCCTTCTTGAGCCGCTGCAGTCCCTGAGATGTAGGTACACCCACAGTGCTGTTAGGGAGGGAGTTCCAGGTTAGTGACACAGCGACAGTGAAGGAACGGCGATATATTTCTAAGTCACGATGGTCAGTGGCTTGGAGGGGAACTTGCATTTGGCAGTATTCCCCATGTGTCTGCTGCCCTTGGTGGTAGAGATCGTGGGTTTGGAAGGTGCTGTTGAAGGACCCTTGGTGAATTCCTGCAGTGCATCTTGTAGATGGTACACACTGCTGCCACTGTGCATCACTGGCGGAGGGATTGGATGTTGAAGGTGGTGGAAGGGGTGCCAATCAAGAGGGCTGCTTTGTCCTGAATGTAACCACCCCCCCAACACTAGGTATGTAATTAGGCATAGCCCCCAAAGGACTGTGGGCATCTTTTTCTATTGGAGGGAGAGAGACAATTGGTTATATACAGTTTGAGGGGCACCACTCCACATCCAGCACGGTCCAAGGTAAGGAGGCAGACCTCCAGGAATTGCCCAGCCTGTATGGGAATTGAACCCATGCCAATGGTGTTATTCTGCACCACAGTCTAGCCAACTCAGCTAAGTGGCCGCCACTCCCCCAGCTGAAAAGAGTGACCTGAGCACTGTCCCGCGCTGTACACTTCATTGAATCTTTGAGGGAGCTCTCCACTCAAATGTTCAATGCCTCTGAACCATTCTTTCTTTCTCCTCTATGTAGTCGGCCATGGACAGAGTGAAGGGGAGCGCCTATATGTGGATGATTTCAGAATCTATGTCCGGGATTGTGTTCAGCACCTTGACATGATGAAGAAAAAGTTCCCGCTCCTAAAGGTTTACGTATTTGCAGTTTCCATGGTAAGTGGTCCATTGAAAGGAAATGGAAATTACTTTTCTTCATTCTTTTATGGGATGTGGCTGTTACTGGCAAGGCCACCATTTGTTACCCATCCCTAATTGCCCTTGAACTGAATTGCGTGCTAGGCCATTGCAGAGACCAGTTAAGAGTCAACCACATTACTGTGGGTCTGGAGTCACATGTAGGCCAGACCAGTTAAGGATGGCAGATTTCATCCCCTGAAGGGCATCAGTGAGCCAGATGGGTTTTTACAACAATTGGTGATAGTTTCACAGTCACCATTATTGAGAGCAGCGTTCAACTCCAGACTTTATTAACCTTATTAACTGCTGCAGCAGTGGGATTTGAACCCATGTCCCCAGAGCTAGTCCAGTGATATTACCACCACATCACCATCTCCCCAATAATTTGTTTGTTATTAATTTTGCTACCTTTTCTATCTCTATCAGCATACCTGTCTCCAATACTCCATTTACAGTGCGACTACATCAGGTTCTGCAAAAATTGCTTTTCAGATTCCATTCCCACCACCTTTCCATCACCCCTCGTGTACCCACCCACCTTCCACCCTCCACCCTCCACTCCAAAATCAGTGGCAGAGACTTCACCTCCACATACCTTAGCCTGAATATTAACAGGGGTGGGTTACGTAGGCAGGAGGTGGAGTATTGGACAGCACACCCGGATGTCCTTGCCTACGGTGCATCTTTTGCACATGACCACTTCCGCCCCCAACCCCTCTGACCGCCCCCTCCATCCCCATCACCACCAGCCCCACTCCTACCAACTCCCATTCAGAGGTCAGCCATGTTGATAGGTTTGGTCTCTGGTCAGGTGAGGGAGCAGAGTCTAAAGCAGGGTCCCTGATCTCGTGTGGAGGGGTGTCCAATTCCCAGGGGTATGTCATATTTCAGGGGGTATGTTTCCTGGGGCTGAGGGGGGAGCACTCCTGCTTCTCCTGGCCCATAAGCTCTGCCATCAAGGCACTTACCTTCCCCTTGAAGCTGAACTTGTAACTGGTTTACCTGGGTTTCCTGGCTCCTCATTTTAATATCTGCCAGCTTCATTTAAATATTTAAATTACTAACCTGCCTCCTGTGTTTGGATTGGCTGCCTGGCCCTTTTCCTGCCCCCCCCCCCCCATTAAAATCAGGAGATAGATGGGTGGAGTCGCAATTCAGATTTTAAAAATTTTAACAGCTTGCAGCTGACCCCAATCCACCTGTTTTTGGGAGTAAAAGTTCAGCATACTCTGGAATTCCCTTCCCCTTTCCTTCACCTCATCACCCCTTCACTCCAACCACACAACCCCCTCCCCCATATCTACCTTCCCGCCCCTCCCCTCCTCCCCACCCCAGCTTCTAAACTTTCCTCAGTAACCAGTACATTTTTTTATTCACTCATGGGATCATTGGCTGGGCCAACATTTACCACCCATCCCTAGTTGCCCTTGAGAAGGTGGTGCTGAGCTGCCTCCTTCATTCAACTCCAAAACTAGATTTGGGGGAAAAACTGAGGCAATACCTGGGGCACAATATTAATGAAGGTTTTTCAGTGAACAGCAAAAGGTTAGAGAAAGATCCCAGGTTCAAACCTTGATCCTGCTTGAACTTAAGTAATCCCTGCCCGAATGATTCTGGGTCAATTACTAGGGGACATAGATTTAAGGTGAGAGGAGAAAGCTATAGAGGAGATGTGCAGAGCAAGTTTTTTTACGCAGAGGGTAGTGTGTGTCTGGAATTTGCTGCCAGAGGAGGTGGTGGAAGCAGGTACGACAGTGGTGTTTAAGAGGCAGCTTGACAAATACATGAATAGGATGGGAATAGAGGGATACGGACCCCGGAAGTGCAAAATATTTTAGTTGACGGGCAATATGATCGGCGCAGGCTTTGGAGGGCCAAAGGGCCTGTTGCTGTGCTGTACTTTTCTTTGTTCTTTGTGACTTGTAACTTAGGCTGACACTCTCAGTGCAGTACCGAGGGAGTCTGGAAGTGTTGGAGGTGCCATTTTTGGATGGCACGTTGAACTGAGGCTTCAGGTGCACATAAAAGATCCCACAAGACTAGTTAAAAGGAGAACAGGAAAGGTCTCCCCAATCTCCTGGCTATGTTTCTGAGGAACAAAGGGACCTTGGCGTGTGTGTCCATAGATCTCTGAAGATGGAGGGGCATGTTAGTGGGGTGGTGAAAAAGGCAAATGGGACACTTGCCTTTATCAATCGAGGCATAGATTACAAAAGTAGGGAGGTCATGTTGGAGTTGTATAGAACCTTGGTGAGGCCACGGCTGGAGTACTGTGTGCAGTTCTGGTTGCCACATTATAGGAAGGATGTGATTGCACTGGAGGGGGTGCAGAGGAGATTCACCAGGATGTTGCCTGGGATGAAACATTTAAATTATGAAGAGAGGTTGGATAGACATGGGTTGTTTTCCTTGGAGCAGAGAAGACTGAAGGGCGACCTGATTGAGGTGTACAAGATTATGAGGGGCATGGACAGGGTGGATAGGGAGCAGCTGTTCCCCTTAGTTGAAGGGTCAGTCACAGGGGGGCATAAGTTCAAGGTGAGGAGCAGGAGGTTTAGGGGGAATGTGAGGAAAAACTTTTTTACCTAGAAGGTGGTGACGGTTTGGAATGCACTGCCTGGGAGGGTGGTGGAAGCGGGTTACCTCACATCCTTTAAAAAGTACCTGGATGAGCACTAGGCACATCATAACATTCAAGGCTATGGGCCAAGTGCTGGTAAATGGGATCAGGTATTTAGGTCAGGTGTTTCTCATGTGTCGGTACAGACTTGATGGGCCGAAGGGCCTCTTCTGCACTGTGATTCTGTGATATGTAACATTTATCCTTCAACCAGGATCACTAAAAACAGATTATCAGGTCATTATCACCCTGCTGATTGTGGGATCTTGCTTTGCTCAAATTGACTGCCACACTTAGAACACTGGCTACACTTCAAAAGTAGCCCATTGGCTGCAAAACGTCTTGTGATATCCTGAGGTTGTGAAAGGTGCTATATAAATGCGAGTCTTTCTTTAATTCAGTGGGGTGCAGCTAAAATTAGGAACTGAGTTCTTGGGGGAATTGCAGACCCAGACTTGTTCATCATTACAGGCAGTGACCCTGGTGTAGAATGCTGTACTGCAAAGGTGGCCCTTTGGACAAACAATTAGCGAGAAACGGTAATGTAGACTCAAGCTTTTCAAACTTGATTATCACAAGGAGCACAAGTGGTGCTCAAAGGGTCAAAGGCAAATGGCAAGTTGGCCTTGATTGCTGCGATTGTACAGGGTTTTGATGAGACCACATCTGGAATACTGTGTGCAGTTTCAGTCTCCACATTTAAGAAAGGATACACTTGCATTGGAGGCAGTACAGCAAAGGTTCACTAAATTGCTCCCTGGGATGAGGGGCTTGTCCTCTGATGAGAGGCTGAGTAAATTAGACCTATATTCTCTGGAGTTTAGAAGAATGAAGGGTGCTCATTGAAACCTACAAAATTCTGAAGGGGCTTGATGGGGTGGAGGCTGAGAGATGGTTTCTGCTGGTCAGGGAATCTAAAACACGGGGGCACAGTATCAGGGTAAGGGACCAGCCATTTAGGACTGAGATGAGGGGAAATTACTTCACTCAAATGGCTGAGAATCTTTGGAATTCTCTAAACCAGAGCATTGTGGGTGAGCCATTGTTGAATATATTTAAGGCTGGGATAGACAGACTTTTGGTCCCTCAGGGAATCAAGGGATGTGGGGAGCAGGTGGGGAGTTGACTTGAAGCCCAAGATCAGCCATGATCATATTGAATGGTGGAGCACACTCAATGGGCCGTGTGGTTTTCTCTTGGTCCCATTTGTGGTTTTCTTGTGTCTAGTGTCTGACTGTAAGGGAAAGGGGAATGCGTGTCATAAAGAAATCACTTTCCAAAGACAGAGAGCTTTCACAGTGCGGACAGTATAAAATCAGCTGGTGGCTGCATGCAGACGGGAATCCTGTTTGGGATGCCCGACTCGTTCACTTTGAAGAACAGCGTTTAATCTCTGAGGAAGGAAGAGAAAATCAATGTAAAACTATACAATGCAGACTTAGCAGGAATCTCAATTACTGAAAGGATGCATTTGGTTAAAAGAGTGAGAAGACTGGAGAGTGAACAAGGTTTCTTGGGAGAGGAGGGTTGGTTTCATTCCCAGGTTACACCCACATTCCACTTTGAATTTACACATGAGCTCAAACTGTTAATTATTTTTCACTCCAATTGATGGTGTCAGTTTTGTCAAATAAGTTTTGTGTTCATCAAGATGTTAGTTTTTAGCTCTCTGAAATGGAACACTTAACAATTTCATCAGTAAATGTCAGCATCAAACACTCCCAGGGCAGTTAAAGCATGGGTTAGATACAGAGTAAAGCTCCCTCTACACTGTCCCCATCAAACACTCCCAGGACAGGTCCAGCACGGGGTTAGATACAGAGTGAAGCTCCCTCTACACCGTCCCCATCAAACACTCCCAGGACAGGTACAGCACGGGGTTATATACAGAGTAAAGCTCCCTCAATGTTGTACTTTGTGTGTTAACCCTCATGGAATTGATGCTTTATTTTGGTATAATTGTGAATTATGATGGTAGAAATGGATGAAAAGTGGGGGCATGGAGGCTCAATAGAGCATAAGCACCAGCATATTCCTGTTGAGCTGACTGGCCTGTTTTTTTTAAAGCACTGATCTCCATATTTAAGGAAGGATGTAAATGCATCGGAAGCAGTTCAGAGAAGGGTTACTAGAGTCATACTTGGAATGGGTGAGTTGTCTTATGAGGAAAGACTGGACAGGCTAGGCTTGTATCCAGTGGAGTTTAGAAGAGTGAGAGGTGACTTGATTGAAATATGTAAGATCCTGAGGGGTCTTGAGAGGGCAGATGTGGAGAGGATGGTTCCCCTTGTGGAATAATCTAGAACTAGGGGTCACTATTTGAAAATAAGTGATCACCCAATTAAGACAGAGATGAGAAGAATTTTTTCTCTCACAGGGCTGTCAGCATTTGGAATTCTCTTTCTTGAAAGGTAGTGGAAGCAGAGGTACTTTTAAGGCAGAGTTAACTAGATTGTTGATAAGCAAGGGAGTGAAAGGTTATTGGGGGTATGCAGGAAAGAGGAGCTGAGGTTACAATCAGCTCAGCCACGATCTCATTGAATGGTGGAGCAGGCTTGAGGGGCCGAGTGGCCTACTCCTGCTCCTAATTCATCTGTTCATATGTTCTTTGCTAGAAAATCTTATGTAATCCTTAAAGGGAAAAGGTTCTTGGCACCAGCTTTGGGGAAGGAAGGAGGCAAGTGAAGATCCAATTCCTTCTGCAAACAATTTAAGCAAGAGATGTATTTATATTGTGGGAAATTTATGAGGGAACTGGTGAAACAAAGTGTTTTTTTTGGCCCAGTGGATGATTTTGAAGTGCAGCAACTAGTATGTAGGTAGATAAGGAGGCCATGTTGTGCATAGCAGGATCCCACTGGCAGCAGCAGAGGCTCCGTGACCTGTATTTTTACATCTTTTCTGCTTGCAACAATTGAAGGAGGCATGTTGGACAGGGCACCCACTGCTTATCTTCAAATTCTACTACAGGATCCTTACTGCCCACCTGAACCAGGCACAAACAGCATCTCCAACAGTGTAGCACTCTCTCAGCGCAGTCATTACTCTATTCTAAGCAGGCGCAAGTACCAAATGGGAAACCTTCTAATATTGTCACAGGCAAACGCTACAAAATGTCCATCGATGTGAACGATAGCATTGCAAGGTGCAGGCAAAATATTTACCTAACGGGTGGTGGCAAAGCCACTTTAAGAACAAAAACCGCAACTGACCTTAGCTGACCTCTTTGCCTCCAAGTCAGCTGACATGGTTGTGTTACAGTGTTGTATTTAGATCCTGTTGGATCAAAACCTTAGATTTTTTTTTGTCAGAATTTTCCCTCACTTTTCTTTCCTCATCTACTGAAGATGTTAAATTTCGGCAGGGAAAAGTATCTTGGGTGCAGCTGCCCAGTCCTCACCCCCAACTCCGTCCCTCAGGGTTGTCCGAGTGCTGAGACTTACATTAACACCTCACAGCAACTAGCAGCAAAACTTTGGAATGGTTCTTGCAGATTGGAAGGTGGCAAATGTAACCCCACTATTTAAAAAAGGAGGGAGAGAGGGAACAGGGAACTACAGACCTGTTAGCCCTGACAGCAGTGGTAGGAAAATGCTAGAACCTATAACAAAGGATGTGATAACAGGACACTTGGAAATAATGATATGATTGGGCAGAGTCAACCTGGATTTATGAAAGGGAAATCATGTTTAACAAACCTGTTAAGAGTTTTTTGGGGATGTAACTAGCAGAATAGATAAGGGGGAACTGGTGGATGTGGTACACTTAGATTTCAGAAAGCTTTTGATAAGGTCCCACACAAGAGATTGGTAAACAAAACTGGAGCACCTGGAATATTTTTTAAATTCATCCATGGGATGTAGGCAGCACTGGCTAGGCCAGGATTCAATCCCTAATTGTCCTTGAGAAGGTGATGCTGAGTGCCTTCCTGAACTGCTGCAGTCCATGTGGTGTAGGTACACCCACAGTGCTGTTAGGGAGGGAGTTCCAGGATTTTGACCCAGTGACAGTGAAGGAACAGCGATATATTTCCGTCAGAATGGTGAGTGGCTTGAAGGAGAGATGGTTTTCCCATGTGTCTGCTACCCTTGTCCCTCTAGGTGGTAGTGGTCATGGGCTTGGAAGGTGCTGTCTAAGGAGACTTCGTGAATTCCTGCAGTGCGTCTTGCAGACACACTGCTGCTACTGATCATCGGTGGTGGAGGGAGTGAATGTTTGTGGATGGGGTGCCAATCAAGCAGGCTGCTTTGTCCTGGATGGTGTCAAGCTTCTTGAGTGTTGTGGGAGCTGCACTCATCCAGGCAAGTGGGGAGTATTCCATCACACTCCTGACTTGTGCCTTGTAGATGGTGGACATTTGGGGAGTCAGGAGGTGGTTACTCATCTCAGGATTCCTAGCCTCTGACCTGCTCTTGTAGCCACAGTATTTATATGGCTAGCCCAGTTCAGTTTCTGGTCAATGGTAAACCCCAGGATGTTGATAGTGGGGGATTCAGCAATGGTAATGCCATTGAAAATCAAGGAGCAATGGTCAGATTCTCTCTTGTAGGAGATGGTCATTGTCTGGCACAAATGTTACTTGCCACTTGTCAGCCCAAGCCTGGATATTGTCCAGGTCTTGCTACATTTGGACATGGACTGCTTCAGTATCTGAGGAGTTGCAGATGGTGCTGAACATGGTTCAGTCATTAGCGACCATTTCCCACATCTGACCTTATGATGAAAGGAAGGTCATTGATGAAGTAGCTAAAGATGGTTGTACCAAGGACTACCCTGAGGAATTGGGGGCAGTATACTGGCATGGATTGAGAACTGGTTTACTGACAGAAAACAGAGTAAGAATAAATGGGTCATTTTCAGGTTGGCAGGTTGTGACTAGTGCTGGGGCCCCAGCTGTTCACAATCTATATCGATGATTTGGAAGTGGGGATTAAAGGTAATATTTCCATATTTCCTGATGACATGAAACCAGGCGAAAGTGTGAGTTGTGAGGAGGATGCAAAAACGTTCCATGGGTATTTGGAGATGCTAAGTGAGTGGGCAAAAATTTGGCAGATGGAATACAATGTGAAGAAATTGAGGTTATCCACTTTGGTAGGAAAAGCAGAAACTCAGAGTATTTCTTAAATGGTGAGAGGATGAGAAGTGTTGAACTTCAAAGGATCTCGGGTTTCCTCGTTCATGAGTCACTGAAAGCTAACATGTAGGCACAGCAAGCAATTAAGAAGGCAAATGATATTTTGGCCTTCATGCAAGAGGATTTGAAAATTGGATAAAGATATTCTACTGCAATTATATAAAGCCTTGGTGAGACCACACCTGGAGTATTGTGTACAGTTTTAATCACCTAAAGAAAGATATACTTGCTATGGGGGGGGGGAGTGCAACAAAGGTTCACTAAATTAATTCCTGGGATGGAGGGGTTGTCCTGTGAGGAAAAAGACTGGGCCTTTATTCTCTGGAGTTTAGAAGAATGAGAAGTGACCCCATTCAAACATACAAAATTCTTACAGGGTGTGACAGGGTAGATGCAGGAAGGATGTTCCCCCTGGCTGCAGGGTCTAGAACCAGGGAACAGAGTCTCAGAATAAGAGGCAGGTCATTTAGGTCTGAGATGAGGAGGAATTTCTTCACTCAGAGGATGGCGAATCTTTGGAATTCCCAGAGGGCTGTGGAGGCTCAGTCATTGAGTATGTCCAAGACAGAGATTGATAGATTGCTACATGTTAAAAACATCAAGGGATACAGAGGTAGTGCAGGAAAATGCTGTTGAAGTCGAAGATCAGCTATGATCTCATTGAATGGTGAAGCATGCTTGAAGGGCTGAATGGGCACCTACTCCTGCTCCTATTTCTTTTGTTCTTAAAATGACTATGATCCAGGGGTTAAACCTTGCATCTTCTAGTATCCAAAAGAACAAAAGAAATAGGACCTGGAATAAACCATAGAATCACTCTCTGCAAGAGTAATTTGCCTAGTTCCACTACCCTGCTCTTTCCCCACAGCACTGTAATTTTTTTTTACCTTCAGGTGCTTATTCTTTTGAAAGCTATTTGAAATTGCTTCCATAAAACCCTGAGATTGTGCATTCCAGATCAAGCCACTCGCTGCATAAAAAAAACTTTTCCTCATGTTGCCTTTGGTTCTTTTGCCAAACACCTTAAATTAGTGTCCTCTGGTTCTTGATCCTTCCAACAATGGGAACAGATTCTCCCTTTCTACTCTGCCCAGGCCCCTCATGATTTTGAACACCTCCATCAAATCTTCTCTCAACCTTCTCTTTTCTAAGGAGAACAACACCAGCTTCTCCAATCAAACCACTTAACTGAAGTTCCTCATCCCTAGACCGATTCTCATAAATCTTTTCTGCACCCTCTTTTTGCCTAGACATCCGTCCTAACGTGCAATGCCCAGAATTGGACACAATATTCCAGCTGATTAGCCTTTCTCCCTTATCTTTTCTCAATTGCCTGTAACCCTCCTCAACAACTCCCATCATCCAGTGAACACTTTCCAATTGTTGGCAAAGTGCAGCTTCGTCGAGTCTGCTCCACAATCAACTGACTGTCTATCTCAACTCCACCTTCCTGCACTAACCCTATATCGCTTATTCTCTAGATGTCTACCAACCTGGCTTGAATATACTCAACAACTGAGCATCCACAGCTCTCTGGGGTAGAGAATTCCAAAAATTCATAAGTATTTGACATGAATATTTGACTCCTTTGGTGGG
Organism: Carcharodon carcharias; assembly: GCF_017639515.1. Lineage (NCBI taxonomy): Eukaryota > Metazoa > Chordata > Chondrichthyes > Lamniformes > Lamnidae > Carcharodon > Carcharodon carcharias. Next base: position 9,910,946 of record NC_054473.1, read on the forward strand.
TTGGAGGTGGGGTTGGGGTGTGAAATGGCTGGATGACCATCCCTAGTTGTCCTCGAGAAGGTGGTGATGAGCCTTCCTCTCTTGCAGGTGCCGACCAGGGGTGTTACACATGGTCAGTGTCCCTCAGATTCTCATTCACACCTGATCCTGGACACTGTCTCAGCCAAGGCCAATTCAAGCCTCACCAGAAATCCACCTGCAAGAGTTGCTGCCAACTTGATTCTAACCTGCGTCAGTGTGAGTGAAATGAACCAAATGAGTGGCAGCACATTGGCTTTTCCATTGACTTAAGAGCCACTCTCTGTGACCTCCTCCAGCCCTACAATCCTCTGAGAACTCTGCATTCCACCAATTCTGGCCTCTTGTCCATTCCCCACTTCCTTCACCCCACCATTGGTGGCTGCGCTTCCAGCTGCCCTGCGCCCCATGTTCTCAAATGCCCCCCTTGAGCCTCTGTGTCTCTCTAACTCTCTCACCTCCTTAAAAACTTCCTCTGACCAAGCTTTGGGTCATATGTTCTAACATCTCCATATGAAACTCAGTGTCAAGTTTTATTCGATTATGCACATGTTAAAGGTGTTATAAAAGTGCAAGTTGTTGTTAAGAGGAGAAGATAACCATGAGGGGTGTTAATCTGGGCTGTTGGTTCTCCATTGTCCAATTCCTGCTGACATCCAGGCAAATTTCACCCACTGCTGAATCAAATTGCTGCCCTGGATGATATCCCAGTAGACCAGGGCTTTAATAATAAGGGGGTGCGGATGGCACCTCCCCTACCCTGGAAACAACATCGACGTGAGCCCACCCACCCACCCCGCGCTGTAGGGTGAACTAATGAGGACCAAATGGGACTTCCGCCCCTTATTGGCCAAACTAATTGGCTGGCAAATCCATCAATCTAGCAGCGCCAGGGGGCGTAAGTGGCCGATGCTGGGACTGCTGGTGAAGAAAGGACTCCAAGGCCTTGGATCCCTGGAGCAGGTAAGTCTGGGGTCTTGGGCCGGGTGAGGGTTTGGGTAGGTTAGGGAGAGGGGCAGTGGGCGAGTGAGAGGGTGAGTTTAAGGGAGGACCGTCCCACAATCAGCCCCGAAAAGAGACACCCCCCCCACCTTTCATTTTATGGTGTGAGCAGCGTGTCATCAAGGTCGTTTGGCTTAAAAACAAGCCTAATTGGCCCATAATTATTCATTCAAATACGCCAAAATCAGCAGCCCGCCCCCATCCCCCACCCCCCACATGGGGGGGTGGGGGATGAACTCGGGGATGGATGGGAATGTGGTGAGATTGGCACCCGCCCCATTTTATGAGCCCTCCCACACAGGAAACACACCTGCCAGGGGCACATAGAATTCAGCCCCAGGAATCACAGCCGGACCCTTCACATCCGTGTGGCAATGCACCACAGTGAGAAGCACCTACACCCACTGAGCTATCATTTACTCACCTGAGCACCTCAATGGCTTTGCCTGATTGTGTTGCTGTTGTAACTCTGCCTTATCTTGCATTTCAGGGGGCGTTGATCGCAACCTATGTTGTGTATGAGAGACCTGACGACATTGCTGGGTTGATTTTTATAGCGCCCTTGGTGATAATGAATCCTGAGTCAGCAACGCCTTCGAAGGTAAAAACACCCCGAACACTTCATTAAAAGAATTTCACCTGCCTCGGATAGTTTTCAGCCATTCTTGATGTCGCTCTCAAAGGTGAGTGCTCTTATCTTAGGTTGAGAGTTCCAGGACTTCGACCCAATGATGATGAAGGAACATCCATTCTATTAACCAAAAAACAGATGGTGTGTGTGTGTGTGCAAGCACCTGCTGCCATTGTACTTGCAGGTAGTGGAGATCATGGGTTTGGGGAATGCTGTCAAAATGCTGAACTAGCTTGTAGGGAGCAGTTAAGATGAATGGTACATATACATTTGAAGGGAAGCCAGATAAGCTCATGAGGGAAAGAGGAACTGAGGGATATGTAGAGATGAAGGAGAACCGAAGGAGGCTCATGTAGGGCATAGACACCAGTATCGACCAGTTTCCTAAATGATATGACTACATTTCAGTAATGCTTCGTTGGTTGTTAAGCACTTTGGGACATCCTGAGAGTGTGGAAGGTGCTATAGAAATGCAACTCTTTCTTATTTCAAGTTTTCCATAAACTCAATTCAAGTCTTCAGATTGTCACTGTGAAAACTGAACTTGTGTTTTCTGGATTATTACTTCAGGCCTCCAGATTGCTAGTTCAGCCATTCAAGCAAGTTCTCACAAACAGCAATAAAACAAATGGCCAATTAATATGTTTTTATTTAGAGGGGGTAATAATGTTTGACTGTTGGTTGGGACACTGGGAGAAAATTCCTCTTCTTCCAGTTTGCAGCTAGAGACATTAAACATCCACTGAGCAGACTGCGTCTCAGTTCTGTGCTTCATCAACTCGCTCAGTAAGACACGAGGAGTGTCAGCCACAATCATGTGCCAAAGTTCTAAAGTGAAGTTTGAATCAACAATCTTAGTGTGCTGTCAGTGTTGGCTTGACCACCAACTGAGCCTAGTTACCACATTGATCTACCCTGCCAAGCTATTCCACACATACATGTCCCTTTGGATGGACGGACTCTGCCAGATTTCCCTTCACACTCCGAACTATTTCATTTTTAATACGTGAACCTGGTAACTGAATCAGTTTGCTCACGTTGGCTTTATCAGTTGCCTTTGTAAACTCAACCTCTCCTCTCTGCAAAAGGAAAAGCTCCCACCTTCATTAACTTTTCTTCATAAGTTAAACTCCTAACTCATAACAGTGTTAAGAAATGTCAGTGGCAGGGATAGGCCATTCCAGTCTTTGAACTAGTTATTCCCACCAGGAATTTTCCCACCAAGGTCACAGTTTCAGTGGAGCTGAAGATTCTCCACCGTCCCCCTGACCACACACATCTCCCACTCCCTGCCTCAAGAGTTTTTTGTCCCAGTGTGAGGGTCAGTGACCTGCGTTCTTGACACATGCACTGACCTAACAGCATTAATTTGTAGATATCCCCTTCGCTTGTCATTTTGATTCTTATGTCTCCACCCTCTCAAGGACAAAAGCATCCAAATAAAGAATTTGACTTACCCAGACTTGCTTTGCTTTTTCCACTTAGATGCTCTTTTCCAAAATGGTGTGTCACTTGCTACCAAATGCACCTCTGGGATACATTGATCCCCGTTTGACATCAAGAGATGAAGCACAGGTGGGTTTGCAGTGAATTCCTTTTCTTCTTGCATTTGAATAAAGAATTTATTAGATCTTACTTTCAGATTCAGTTAAGTTCATCAACTCTTCACCAGAACAGCAATGAGCCTAGACCACATCCCTCAGTTAATCCATTACATTAGGTCTATTAAGCAGAGGTGCATTTTCTCCCAGCAGCAACAACGACATTTTGCCTTAATGTAATGAAACTTTCCAAGTTACGTGCAAAGCCCATCCAGCCTGCACTGCCGTTTTCTTGGCTGTGGAAGCTCTTAGCTTTTGTAATCACAATTTCCTGCCTTGTCTCCACATTACCTAGTATCCTTCCTTACCAAGCAAGAACCTTAACCAAAACGAAAATATAAATACCTGGAAAAACTCAGCAGGTCTGGCAGCATCTGCGGAGAGGAACACAGTTAACGTTTCGAGTCCGTATGACTCTTCAACAGAAGTAAAAATAGAAAAGAGGTGAAATATAAGCTGGTTTGGGGGAGCGGGGGGACAGGTAGAATAGAGGGCCAGTGATAGGTGGAATTAGCCAAAAGATGTCATAGACAAAAGGACAAAGAGGTGTTGAAGGTGGTGATATTATCTAAGGAATGTGCTAATTAAGGGTAGAAAGCAGGACAAGCAAGGTACAGATAGCCCTAGTGGGGGTGGGGTGGGGTGAAGGGAAGGGATCGAAATAGGCTAAAAGGTAGAGATAAAACAATGGATGGAAATACATTTAAAAATAATGGAAATAGGTGGGAAAAGAAAAATTTATATAAATTATTGGGGAAAAAGGGGGGATCGGAAAGGGGGTGGGGATGGAGGAGAGAGTTCATGATCTAAAATTGTTGAACTCAATATTCAGTCCGGAAGGCTGTAAAGTGCTTAGTCAGAAGATGAGGTGCTGTTCCTCCAGTTTGCATTGAGCTTCACTGGAACAATGCAGCAGGCCAAGGACGGACATGTGGGCATGAGAGCAGGGTGGAGTATTGAAATGGTAAGCGACAGAGAGGTCTGGGTCATGCTTGCGGACAGACCAAAGATGTTCTGCAAAGCGGTCACCCGGTCTGCGTTTGGTCTCTCCAATGTAGAGGAAACCGCATTGGGAGCAATGAATGCAGTGGACTAAATTGAGGGAAGTGCAAGTGAAATGCTGCTTCACTTGAAAGAAGTGTTTGGGCCCTTGGACGGTGAGGAGAGGGGAAGCAAAGGGGCAGGTGTCGCACCTTCTGCAGTTGCATGGGAAGGTGCCGTGGGAGGGGGTTGAGGCGTAGGGGGTGGTGGAGGAGTGGACCAGGGTGTCCCAGAGGGAACGATCCCTGCGGAATGCCGCCGGGGTGGGGGGTGAAGGGAAGATGTGTTTGGTGGTGGCATCATGCTGGAGTTGGTGGAAATGGCGGAGGATGATCCTTTGAATGCGGAGGCTGGTGGGGTGATAAATAAGGACAAGAGGGACCCTATCATGGTTCTAGCAGGGAGAGGAAGGTGTGAGGATGGATGCATGGGAGATGGGCCAGACACGGTTGAGGGCCCTGTCAAGTACCGTGGGTGGAAACCTCGGCTAAGGAAGAAGGAAGACATGTCAGAGGAAAACAAAAACAGAATTACCTGGAAAAACTCAGCAGGTCTGGCAGCATCGGCGGAGAAGAAAAGAGTTGATGTTTCGCGTCCTCATGACCCTTCCACAGAACTTCCCAGTTGCATCCACAATTTTTTGTTTTTATCGACATGTCAGAGGAACTGTTTTTGAAAGTGGCTTCATCAAAACAGATGTGACGGAGGCGAAGGAACTGAGAGAACGGGATGGAGTCCTTACAGGAAGCCAGGTGTGAGGAGCTGTAGTCGAGGCAGCTGTGGGAGTCGATAGGCTTGTAATGGATATTGGTGGACAGTCTATCACCAGAAATTGAGACAGAGAGGTCAAGGAGGGGAAGGGAAGTGTCAGAGATGGACCATATGAAAATGATGGAGGGAGAACCTTAACCATTTCAATTGACTGTGCAGCTCTAGCTTTCTGGCGCAGTAAGCTGCATTTTTTCACAGCCAGCTCTGTTTTATCTTTGGAAGGTACCTTAGGAAGTTAAGCATTCATATGAACAGGGAGCCATCCTGGAATACTGTGCTATTCAAAGGATAATGCCTTTGATAATCCAACAATGAAGCACTCCCTCAGTACTGCAGTAGAATGTTAGTTTAGATCATATGCCCAAGTCCTGAGGTGAGAACCATCAATCTTCAGTTGAGAGTAATGCCAAGCTACATCAGGCGGTGAAAGAATATTACAAAATCCCTTTTCCAAGGGGATTAAATGTAATATGAAAAAAGCATAAAAATGCACTGCTTGTCTTTCTCAGATAGGTAAATGAGGTATATTTGCTTGGTTCATCGCTGAAACCCACTTCAGAAAGAAATTCATTCAAATATTGCACCGAGATGGCATTTTTTTTATTGCACTTTTAGGCAGCGCCTTGGGACATTTTTGTACAAGTGCTCACTAAAAGTTGCCCTGGTTGTTGCAATCCAGTTTGATAAATGAGTAGTTAAGGGTTGTAAGCGGAACTGAGCAACAGTGGTTCTGTCTACACTCCCAAGTGAACGTCAAGGATCCATATAAGGAAGAAGAACAGGGGAATTCTCCCTGGTGTCCTGGCCAAAACTTATCCCTCACCATCGGCACTAAAACAGATTACCTGCTTACGATAGTGACTACACTTCAAAAGTACCTAACTGGCTGAGAAGCACCTTCGGGCTTTCTGAGATCGCGAAAGGCGAATTAAGTCCTTGGGTGGAATCTTATGGCCCTGCCATGGTGGGGCCAGAGCCATAAAATGCGGCAAGCTGTTCAAAGGTCAATGACTTCAGCAGAACGAGAAAATCCCACCAGCAAGTGGGGCCATAAAATTCCGCCCCTTCTTATTACTAAATCTGCTAACAATATCAGCTTGAGGGTTCATAAAAGCCTTCATGACCTTGGGCACTCTTTGTCAACAAGTGGTACTGAGGCAGAAAACAATGGAGGCCAAAACAAAATAGTGGGCCCTAATTTAAAGTTGTAAAAGTTATCTTATATGTTTTGTTCTCTAATGTGACACCACCCAACTGCATAACGTCTTGCAAAAAGGCCAAGCAAAACATCTGCCAATATCCATGTGTTCCAATGTTCAAGTACAAAAACATCATTGCCACACACAATGTCTCTTGGGCTAAAGGTTAGTCTGCTCCTGTTTTCAGGTACAGGAGACATGATTCACGATCAGTTCATGCTCAATTCCATTGCAGTCGGCAGCGTGTAAATTTGGTTCAGCCAAGTGCGACCTGCGCTATTGGCTGGCTGAATGATAAACAACAGGACCATCGGAGTGCATGGCAGGCATGTGTTCCAGCTCTTAAAGGCAGCCTGTCCCTCTTAAAAGGGAGCAGTAGTTATTGGAAGGAAGCGGCAGCTGACTATTTCAGAGGGAACTGGCTATCAGGAGAAGAACCCCAAATGGAGCCATGAGGAAGAGAAAGGGTGCCTAAGTTCTCTGATGCGGTGCTGAAGGCCTTGATCCAGGAGATTGACTGGAGACAAAAGTCCATATTTCTGCAGGGAACTAAGAGGCCCTCAAGGAACATGCACTGAAGTGACTGGGGGTAGGTGGCCATGGAGGTACATTCCCAAGTCTCACCACAAGCACCAGGCAGCAGTGCTGCAAGGAGTTTAATGACCTCACGTGGGTGGTCAAGGTCAGCATATGCATCTTCACATGACATCTCCTACCCACAACCAACTCCTCACGTAATCAATGCACAACGCTCCCATCACTCACCCAGCTCAATTCTCCAGATTGAATTCCATTTTCTGCACGACTTCATTGATATCTTCCTTGGGTCTACCGCTTTCTTCCCCTCTCTCAATCGCACAGCCAATTTTTGTATCATCTGTAAACTTTTTAAATGTGCCCCTGACACTTCATTCTAAATCATTGATATATAACACAAGAAGCAAGGACTCAGTCATGAGCCCTGCTAAACTCCACTGGAAGCAAAAGAACATAAGAAATAGTAGGCTATTCGGTCCTTGGGCCTGCTCCACCATTCCATAAGGTCTAGGCTGATCTGACTGTGGCCTTAACTCCACCTTCCCGCCCGTCCCCCATAACCTTTGACTCCCTTGTCGATCAAAAGTCTGTCTAACTCAGCCTTTTATTATATTCAATGACCCAGCCTCCACTGTTCTCTGGGGTAGAGAACTCCAAAGATGAATGACTCGCTGAGAGAAGAAATCCCTCCTCGTCTGTGTCTTAAACGGCACCCCTTATTTTGAAACTGTGTTCCCTAGTTCTAGACTCCCCACTAAGAGAAACATCCTCTCAGCATCTACTCTGTCAAATCTCCTCAGAATCTTATATGCTTCAGTAAGATCACCTCTCATACTCCTAATTTTCTTTTTTTCCCTACATTATACGCCTTCTGCCAATTTTTTCCACTCGCTTGACCTACCTACATCCCTTTGCAGATTCCTCACAACTTGCTTTCCTGCCTGTCATTGTATTGTCAGAAAATTTGGCTACAATACACTCTGTCTTTTCATCCAAGTATATAGATTGTAAATAGTTGAGGCCCCAACACTGATCCCTGTTGCATTCCACTAGTTAGTTTGACAACCTGAAAATTACCCATTAATCCCAGCTCTCTGTTACCTGTTAGGTAGCCAATCGTCTGTCCATGCTAATAGATCACCCCAACACCAAAATCTCTTATTTTGTGCAGTAACCTTTTACGTGACACCAAATCGAATGTCTTTTGGAAATCCAAACACACTGCATCTACTGATTCCCCTTTATCCACCCTGATTGTCACATCCTCAAAGAACTCGAATAACTTTATCAAACACAATTTTCCTTTGCACACAAATTCACATTGGCTCTGCCTGATCGTATTATGATTTTTTAGATGTCCTGCTATTACCTCCTTAATAACAGATTCTAGCATTTTCCCAATGATAGATGTTAGGCTAACTGGCCTATAGTTTCCTGCTTTGTCTCCCCCTCCTTTCTTGAATAGGAGTATTACATTTGCAGTTTTCCAATTCACTGGAACCTTTCTAGAATCTACAGAAATCATTTTAACAGGCGCTTTAATATTTTGCTAATTTTGCTGCTCTTCTAGTACCTTTTCTCTACTGATAGTGAATATTTTAAGTTCCTCCCTCCCTTTTGCTCCTTGATTTTCTATATTCTTGTGTCTTATACTGTGATGGAAGATACAAAATACTAGTCGTTCATTATTAATTCCCTAGTCCCATCCTCTAAGGGACCAATGTTGACTTTAGCTACTCTCTTCCATTTTATATACTTGTAGAAACTCTTACTGTCTGTTTTCGTGTTTCTTGCTGGTTTATTCCCATATTCTAATTTCTCACTATTTTTTTGTAGTCATTCTTTTCAGGTTTCTAAAATTTTTGCCAATCTTCTGGGCTTACCACTAATCTTCGCAGCTTCGTATGCATTTTCTGTCAATTTGATACTATCTGTAATTTCTTTAGTTAGCTACAGACGGTGCATCTTTCTCGTGAAACAGGCTTCCAGTCACAAAAACATTTGTCAACCACTACCTCTTGTTTTCTGCCACTGACCCCACTTGCCACATGTCCTTGGATCCTATGGGATGTTACTTTTCTGTCCAGTCGACCATGTGGGAACTTATCAAAAGCCTTACTAAAATCCACGTAGAATACATCAATCGTGCTACCCTTATTGACCCTCCTTGCTACTTCCTCAAAAAAATTTAATCAAGTTAGCCAGACGTGATTTTCCCTTGGTCGACAAATCCTTACCGACTCTCTTCGAGCAATCTATGCCTTTTGAAATGACAATTAATGCTATCCCTCAAAATTTTTTCCGACAATTTTGTCGATGTTTGTGGCCCTTGAGTTTTGTGATATGATTTGCTCCACAGTGGGATGTGGATATTCCATCGAGTATATTTAAGACAGATAGACGGATATTGCATCTCTCAGGGAATCAAGGGATATGGGGAACAGATGGGAAAGTTGATTGGATCAGAAGAAGATCAACCAGATTTGTATTGAAAGGTGGAGTTAGCTCAAGGGGCTGTTGGGACTACTGCTACTCATGTTTCTTAAGTTATGTTCTCACAATATTAAAATGTGTTACGAGTCTTATCTATTAGTCAAGGCTTCTGCATTATAGAGCTCAGAGTAGGATATCAAAAGGGATTTGAGGAACAATCCTCCAATAAAAAATCATTTTAGCAGGGGTTTCAATATTTTGCTTACAAGACACAGAAGGATTACCTTTCAGATCCTGGGTGAGTGGCATCAAGGGTAGATCAGGTCTTTTAAATGGTGAGCTTAAACAAAATGCATTAGTCATCAATAGTAACATTCACCAAATTCTGTAGACCTCAGCTCATTGGGGACCTTGTTAAAATCTCAACAAGTGGCTCCATAGCTTTAATTGTAATTTGTACCTGCTCTGACAATCATCAAACTCCTATAATTCCATGAGGTTAAAAAGAAAAAGCCCCACAACATGCTCACATAATTCAAAATTAACCCACAGCCTCCCTCTGTGCAGGCTCAAACATTTGGTGCTTGATTGTTACAAGAGAAGCATTGGTTGTAGTACCATTGGTAAAAATAGAAAAATGCATACAAGATTTTTTTTTACCTGTTCATGGGATGTGGATGTCACTGGCTAGGCCAGCATTTATTGCCCTCCTTAATTGCCCTTGAGAAGGCGGTAGTGAGCTGCCTTCTTGAACTGCTGCAGTCTATGGGGTGTCGGTAAAACCACAGTGCTGTTAGAGAGGGAGCTCCAGAATTTTGACCCAGTGACAGTGAAGGAACGGCGACATAGTTCCAAGTCAGGAAGGTGAGTGACTTGGAGGGAAACTTGCAGACTACAACAGAGGGGATAATTGTAGATTACCCCCAACCAATTAATTCTCAGCACCACTAAAATGATTAACTATATACAACACTGAAGCATGATCCAGAGTATCTAAAGGTATAATTACATTAAACTGTAGCATTGGGTTGATGTAGGTTTGCTTTTCAACATATTGGTTAAAGTATAAATGAAGCCTGAAACTATCATCAGGGCCAGATGTGATGATGATAATGAAAATTTTTTTTGCATGTGGGTGTCACTGGCAAGGCCAGCATTTATTGTCCATCCCTAGTTGCCCTTGAGAAGGTAGTGAGCTGCTTTCTTGAACCACTGCAGTCCACGTGGTGTAGGTACATCCACAGTGCTGTTAGGAAGGGAGTTCCAGGATTTTGACCCAACAACGGTGAAGGAATGGCAATATTTTTCCAAGTCAGGATGGTGTCTGGCTTGGAGGGGAACTTGCAGATGGTGGTGTTCCCATGCACCTGCTGCCCCTTGTCCTTCTAGATGGTAGAGGTCATGGATTTGGAAGCGGCGAGGCCAGCATTTGTTGGCCATCCCTAATTGCTCTTCATAGTGGATAAGAGTCAACGACATTGCTTTGGGTCTGGAGTCACGTGTAGGGCAGGCCAAGTAGGGATAGCAGATTTCCTTCCTTCCTAGTGAACCCAGATGGGTTTTTAGTTTCATGGTCACAATTGAGACTAGCTTTCAATTACAGTTTTTCTTAATTAATTGAATTGATTAAATAATTGAATTTAAATGCCACCATGTCCCCAAGAGGATCAGCATTGGCCTCTGGACTACTAGTTCAGTGACAGTGCAACTACACCCCTGTACTTACATTGTGGCTTTAACATAGAGGTATGCACCAAAGGGTTTCACTGAAGCATAAACACAAGAATAAAGTTACATCAAGCCAAAGCAGTGGATGTCAAACGCCTTGTCACAGGAGAGAGAGAGAGAGATAGATGGGGTATTGGGAGGAGTATAGCCAATAGTGGGAGAAAAGGGGGATATGTACAGTGACCAGAACTGGAGGGAAAGGGAGTTCTTGGGGTGGGGCGGGTTGGGGCAGGGGGATTTGTGGAGCTGGAGGATAAAGAGAGTAAGAACAAAGCACAAAGTGATTTCAACACAAGGGAGATGAGAATTTTAAATTTGAGGTGTCGGGAGACTCGGATGGTTTATACTGAAGTGCAGCGTGTATCATACCTGCGTCAGGATCAGTATGGTTCAGTTCAACTTGCCTCCGTTCAGAGCCCAGGATCAGAGACATCTCCAAGTTGCTGCAAGGATGCAGTTAGTGGTGCCTGAGAGTGGAGCAAGGTACTGAAGCGAAGAGGAAGTCCCGGCTCAGTTAAAATTGGAGTCAACACTGAGGTACAAAAGCTGAGCAAAGTGAAACTTTTGGGGGAGCAAAACTGAGGTGCACCGCCTCTCCATTCCTGCTGTCCAATTCCTCCGCATCAACCTCCCCCATTCCTACTTTGGGGCGGCCCTATTGCCTATGTTTTCTACCTGCTTCATTCCTGATGCCCTTCCCATTTATCCTGCTGGTCTAGGTGATTCTCCTGCTTCAATTTAAATTCGGTCACAATCAAATCCCAAGCATGGCTGCCTGGTGCATCTGTGTTTACATAGAATTATATAGAACGTGGAGCACATTTACCTTGCCTTCTACTCTGGGTCGGCTGCCAAGGATTCTCAATTTCAAAACGAAAACGGCAGACAATTCCTCTCCCACTTGAGTTTCAAATGATTTGATTGGATGCTGAGTTTCATTGCTGCTCTGTTGAAGTCACAACATGAGATGTCCATTAATCCACTAAAATCCATCGCACTTCTACTTTTCTTTAGCTCTGAAGAAGAGAGGTACCAAACGTTAACTCCTGTTTCTCCCCCACCCCCCACAGGTGCTGCCAGACCAGCTGAGTTTTTGCAGCGTTTTCTGTTTTTATTTCGGGTTCCCAGCATCCGCAGTCGTTTGCCTTTAATTTATACGAGATGTCCATTATTTTGGTTTTTGCAGGTGAAAGACTACACAAATGACCCTTTCAACTGCCACGTACCCGTCAGAGTTAAATTTGCTTTTGAGGTGTTAACCGCACTGAGCAACGTGAAGAAAATACTTCCCTACATCACGATGCCGTTGCTGATTTTACATGGTGAAATGGACAAACTGTCCGACATCCGAGGGTCCCAACTCATGTACATGAAGGTGGCCAGCATCGACAAGACATTTAAGGTGATGCATGTTTTCCCCTGAGGTAAAAGCCAGGTTAAACTCGTGTGGTATTTTATAGCATAATTTTGTGACCAAATATGTGAGGTCAATGAAGACTTTAAACTCTTTTTCAACTAATGGTTTCTTTAACATTAAATCTGCGCAGGTTTACAGATAGAGATGCACGCAGCCTCTAATTCAATATGAAACTTAATACGGCCAATCCTCACACTTTGTGAGCATTGAAAGGTTAAAAATCCGCAGACGCTCACTTATAGCCTCCTGGCGAAAAAAGTATCCACTTTCAGGAAATTTCAACCTTTCCCATGATCACGCCAGATTCGTGGCACCAACTGAACCGGCTGTTCTGATGGTTTCACACAGTCTCTCAGGGCCCCCTTATCTATAGTTTTCCAGAAAATCTACAGAATATTCTTTGACATTTTGTCAACAATAGCAACTTGCTTTTACACGGCACCTTAAACATGGTGCTCCACAGGAACGATTATTGAACAAAATTTGATGCCGAGCCACATAAGATATTAGGGCAGGTGGTCAAAAGCTTGGTCAAAAGGGATAAGTTTTAAGGAGGAGAAAGAGAGGTGGAAGTAGAGGGGTTGAGTTGTTAAGGGAAGGAGTTTCAGAGTTTAAGACTTAAGCAGCTAAAGGCACGGCCACCAATGGTGGAGCGATTAAGTTCAGGGAGTGTGCAAGAAGCCGGAATTGGAAGAGGGTAGAGATCTCAGAAGGTTGCAGGAGCTTACACAGAAAGGGAAGGGAGAGGCCATGAGGGACTTGAAAACAAGCATGAGAATTATAGAATCGAGGCATTGCTTAACCGAGGGCCGATGTAGGTTAGAAGGCAGCTCACTACCACCTTCTCAAGGGCAGTTAGAGATGGACAATAAATGTTGGCCCAGCCAGCAAAGCCCACATCCTGTGAATGAAAAAAAAAGTAAACACCTGTAATGAATGAACAAGACTGGGTGCAAGTTAGAACACGGGCAGAAGAGTTTTGGAAGAGCTCAAGTTTACTGAGGGTAAAATGTTGGAAATCAGTCAGGAGTGCATTGGAACAGTCAAGTCTGGAAGTAACAAAGGCGTTGATGAGAGTTTCTGCCGTAGATGAGCTGAGGTAGGAGGCAGAGTTGGGCCACTGTTACAGAGATGGAAGTAAGTGGTCCTTCCCAGCATGTACCCTTGAACTGCCAATTTTACTGGTATTTTAACCATGTTACAACCTTGGTAGAGGTCAGTAACTTTAAAAAAAATCCAAAGTCCCAGTTATTTACTGGAAGAATGAAGGCAGAATATTACAGAGTTTAAACCAAAAGAACTTTTTTTTAGCCAAAAAAAAGTCAAACAAAGCAAATACAAAGTAAATATTATCTTAGATAATCACCTGCACTCTAAAACCCAGGATTAGCATCAATTAAACACTGGGTTGGATTTTGTGTCTCCCCACCCCCGGTGTATTTGAAGGTGGATGTGGGGGGGGTGCAGTGGGTGGTGCTCATAAAATAAAGCAGGCGGTCTTCCCACTGCCTTTGCGCCCACCCCTGACCTGTCTCCCATATTACAGCGGCAGGGAAAGTGTCAGGAAACCTATTGGGGCCTAGTTATTGACCAATTAAGGGCCTCATTCCACCTCTGCTGCTATTTTACTTGCGGCAGTGGAAGGTGGAGGCCAGGTGAACAGCCCAGCAGCTTTCACTGTGTGGGCTGATGTCAGACAGGAAGTGGAGTACCTCTAGGGACTCCCCTGTGCCCATTGGAGACACCCCTTCTAACACACACACCCCCCCCCCCCACTTTAATTCTCCCGCTAACCCTCTCTACCCCGATCCCTCGCTGGGGTCTCCCAGCCAACCTCACCCAAAATATTGAACTTGGCTCTTAGCCCAGGCTCCATGACTCTGTATAGCAGTGGTCGCCGTTCGATCTTGGCATTGCTGGGATTGGCTGATAGCTCTCTAGGGCAGGACTTCCTCCCAAATGGAGGTGGAAGTCCCACTTTGAAACCATTAAGGCTGGTCCAAGCGTATTATCGCTACAGGGCAACCGATTCCTGAGTCAGCAGACTCAAGATCGACTTTTCTGTTGTGGGGAACGGAAAATATGTCTACCCAGAAAATCGAGCACATAGACTAAGAGTCAAACTGCGGTTGATTATAAACTATAAATTACACATTAAAATGGCAGATGCAACTAAGCCAGATCTTATGAATTGGCTCAGAGGCTCACACAGATGCTTTGTCATCGATCTCAGTCACAAAGTTATTCAAAACTCTGTCTCCCTCACAAAGAATTTCAGCTCCCCCTCTTCTCAGATTTAGTCTGACCCCCAGCCGACAGCAGCACACAACCAACCCAAGTCCACAGACACAGTCTTCACCAAAAATGGCACATGTCTGCAGAACCTCTTCAACTCTGCTTATGTTGGGCTGGATGGTGTAGATCCACCAATGTTATTTTCAAGTAACAGAAGCAGCTGCAGTAACTGTATATTTGCCTATTCCCAGCTTCTGAATCTAGCCTCCATCTTCCTCAGCCTGCCTGTACTGCACCTATGGAATCATCATCATCTGAGCTCTGATGACTCTCATATGTCCTTTCATATGGTTCAACAAGATTCGGTTTCCCAGAAGTTTCCAATCTTAGTTTCAGTATTAGTCTCCTTATACTGGAAAGTTCAGTTTCCTTTCTCAGTTTCCCTTTTCAATTATGGTATATGTCAAAAACTACAAGCTTTCAAACCACGGATTCCATCACAACCATTCCAGGTGAAGTCCTTCATTGGGATCTTACAGTCCAGTCCCCCACCCCAAACATACAGCTCATTATACATGGTGGTGCGTGTTAGTGGAGCAGTGCTGTCTAGCTTCAGGGTATGCAGCTGATAGCCAGGATCAGGCATCCAGTCAGCATGACACCCCCACCCCCTTCTTTCCTTCACTCAACTGCAACATCCCCTCAGCCCCTCACCCTCTCCACCGGCACTGTTCACTTATACAATGTATGCATGATCCATCCCAATGGATTTGTTACTCCAATAGAATGGCTTATCAATTAATTTATCAATGGCTCAGAATCCTACGGTGAGTAACCAGCCCAAAGCCTGTCCACCATCTACAAGGCATAAGTCAGGGGTGTGATAGAATACTCTCTTTTTTATTCATTCATGGGATGTGGGCTTCGCTGGCTGGGCCAGCATTTATTGCCCATCCCTAATTGCCCTTGAGAAGGTGGTGGTGAGCTGCCTTTTTGAACCGCTGCAGTCCATGTGGTGTAGGTACACCCACAGTGCTGTTAGGGAGGGAGTTCCAGGATTTTGACCCAGTGACAGTGAAGGAACAACAATATACTTCCAAGTCAGGATGGTGAGTGACTTGGAGGGGATCTTCCAGATGGTGGCATCCCTTAGGCGATGAATAAAACCGTCCTATTATTTTTATACATTTTTAAAAAACGTGATGTTCCCATCTATTTGCTGCCCTTGTCTTTCTAGATAGTAGTGGTCGTGGGTTTGAAAGGTGCTGTCTCAGGAGCCTTGGTGAATCCCTGCAGTGCATCTTGTAGATGGTACACACTGCTGCCACTGTGAGCTGGTGGAGGGAGTGAATGTTTGTGGATGTGGTGCCAGTTAAGCGGGTTGCTTTGTCCTGGACAGTGTTAAGCTTCTTGAGTGTTATGGGAGCTGCACTCATCCAGGAAATGGGGAGTATTCCATCACATTCCTGACTTGTATCTTGTAGATGGTGGACAAACTTTGGAAAGTCAGGAGGTGGGTTACTCGTTGCACGATTCTTAGCCTCTGACCTGTTCTTGTAGCCACAGTATTTATATGGCTAGTCCAGTTCAGTTTCTGGTCAATGGTAATTCCCAGGATGTTGATAGTGGGGGATTCAGTGATGGTAATGCCTCTGAACATGAAGGGGCAATGGTTGGATTCTCTCTTGTTGGAGATGGTCATTGCCTGACACTTGTGTGACACAAATGTTACTTGCCACTTGTCAGCCCAAGCCTGGATATTGTCCAGGTCTTGCTGCATTTGGGCATGGACTGCTTCAGTATCTACGTCATCATGAATGGTGAACATTGTGGAATCATCAGCGAACATCCCCACTTCTGACCTTATGATGGAAGGAAGGTCATTGATGAAGCAGCTGAAGATGGTTGGGCCGAGGACACTACCCTGAGGAACTCCTGCAGTGATATCCAGGAGCTGAGATGACTCATCTCCAACAACCACAACCACCTTCCTTTGTGCTAGGTATGACTCCAGCCAGTGGAGAGTTTTCCCCAATTCCCATTGACTCCAATTTTGCTAGGGCTCCTTGATGCCACACTCAGTCAAATGTGGCCTTGATGTCAAGGACATTCACTCTCACCTCACCTTGGGAGTTTGGCTCTTTTGTCCATTTTTGAACCAAGGCTGTAATATGTGCTTGATTGAGTGCAGCTCCAACAGCACTCAAGAAGCTTGACACCATCCAGGGCAAAGCAGCCCACTTGATTGGCAACCCACCCACAAACATTCACTCAGTCCACCATTGATGCACGGTTGCTGCAGTGTGTACCATCTACAAGATGTGTACCATCTCACCAAGGCTCCTTAGGCAGCAACTTCCAAACCCGTGGCTGCTACCATCTAGAAGGACAAGGGCAGCAGATAGATGGGAACACCACCACCTGGAGATTCCCCTCCAAGTCACACACCATCCTGACTTGGAAATATATTGCTGTTCCTTCACTGCTGCTGAGTCAAAATCCTGGAACTCCCTCCCTAACAGCCCTGAGGGTGTACCTACACCACAGGGACTGCCGCAGTTCAAGGAAGCAGCTCACCATCACCTTCTCAAGGACAATTAGGGATGGGCAATAAATACTGGCCTGGCCAGCGATGCTCACATCCCATGAATGAATAAAAAATAATCTAAAAAATGCAAAACAAAACCATTTGAGATTGAGTACAGCCATAACGAAGCTTGGATCAGTTAATAACACTTTTACCTGTAATGCACAAGAGAGATTGAAGCACATAATCTAGGCTGATAGGTATCAGAGATGCAGAGGGTGAACAGTACAGAAATAGGCCATTTGGCTCAACAGCTGTGTGCCAGAATTTGTTCTTTGGCAGATCCAGAGATCTGGTCCTTTGGCTGAGATGTTAAATCAAGGTCCTGTCTATCTGTTCTAATGCTTCTGGGGGGGGGGGGGGGGGGGGGGGGGGGGTGCTAAAGATTTCAGGGCACCTTTTGAAGAGCAGGGTTTCCTGAAACAACAGCTCTGAAAATGGATTAATGGGTCATTCATCTTATTCATGGTAGTGGGGATCTTACTGGGTCAAAAAACAAAATCGCTTCTGCTTTGGCCTTCATTATAAGGAAAGTAATTCAGTGTATATGGAGCATCACTGAATGGTTTCTGAAGCATGATAAAGCACTGTTTCAATGCAAACCTTGGTGTTGCTATGTCATCGTGATCTCTCTCTTCTTCCAGGTCTTCACTGATTGTTATCATGAGCTCCAAAGAGAGTTGCCAGACATTATTGCTGAAGTTATGTTCTTGATTGATACGTGGCTGGAACAAAGGCTACCACCGTTACTAACAGCTTAAAAAATGTGAAACTGGAAAGTTTAAGCAACCTGTTTCATTTCCATTGGAGTTGAATATGTTGGGAGTAAGGAGGATGAGGGGAGTAAAACAAATTTCAAGCCATCTGATCAACAAAATAAAAGCTTTTTTAAAAAAATCGCATGGAAAAATAAACATCTCTTCAGCCACTTTTCACACAGCACAAAAACAAGATTAAATATGATATGTGCTATTGTTCCTGAGTGTGGAGGCACACTTCTGTTCTCACTCAACATCTTTCAATTCCAGTCTGCTGTTTGCCATCTCTTCCCACCTGAGCCAAGGGCCAGCACCATAATTACAGAGTCCCTCAAGATTATAATTACAGGCTGCAATGTACAGATTAGGAGTGCAATAAAGGGTTATAAGGGTTCAAATCCAAGCATTGGTGATCTCTTAGGCCCACTATCCACACGGTAGCCTCTGGTCAGCCAAGCTGTCGTAGGAGTATATCGCCCAAACGTTGGTATGTGAGACTGCTGAGCTCCCTCAATCGCTATCAACAGAAGTAGCCTCAGCACCTAATATTTGATTTTTATAACCATCAGTGATATCATTACGGCTGAGCAACTAGTTAATCTGCTGGAGGTGAGCAATGCTGATGACAATGAAGGGGGAAAGAGTCCCTTTGGTTTAAATATTTTCATTAGTCCTGAACTTCCTCAATGACATTGTAAAAGCTGGGAAATTATTTACTGCAGGGATTCTCAACAGGATGGCCACTGATCTCTAGGGGACCAGGAACAGGTTGCAAGGGGTCCACCAAATCCTCAGAAAATAATTTCATACAGATTGTAGATATTGCTTTGTATCCATGATCACTCTGGATATTACTGTACTGTCAATAACACAGCTCCCTAAAACTGATTATCTTTGTGGTCAGACGTAGGGCTTAAAGGATTGACAATGCCCTCTCTGTCAAGGACAAAGTTCTTGGACAGATTTTGCCACATGTACATAGAAGAGACAAAGAGGTCTATTTGTGCAGAGGTAGCCTGCTGCCCAGGTGAGTGAGAGAGGCAACGTTGCTTGGTCAGTCATGCGGTCACCTTTCAGCATCCCATGATACTGGGAGGAAAGCTGCAAGGCGCAGTGAATGTTGTTCTTTTAGCCAGCTTATTAAATGATTAATTCCTGTATGTATCAGTGCGATGCAAAGGAAATTCCCAAGCATCTTACTTTGAGATGTGCTGTAATGATTGCATGAATGTCTTTGCAACACTTCTCATTTGAATTCTACACAAGCTTAATGTCTATGAAATTATTTTCTAATCAGTCTGTGTAATGTGGCAGTAGGCTGCCTGACTTTAAATAGGATTCCGGTGTCAGGGGTATTGATTTCCTGGGAGCTGCTTGATAGACATTAAGAATGCAATCTGTTTAATCTATCACTGGAGATGCAGCTGGTGTGAAAAGAATGCCATCCCATTTCTTGATATTACAAGCACTGATTCCTGGTTAAATATGCAGCAGACTAAAAACATTAAAATATTTTTTACTTCAAAGCTGCAAACTACCTCCTCCTTGAATGGTCAGTCCTTCTTTTGCTTCATCCCGTTTAACTCAAAAATATTAACAATGAACCCTTCACCCCTGCCTCAGCTCATCAGCTCCTGAAACCCTCACTCATGCCTTCGTTATCTCTAGACTCGGCTATTCTAACACAGTCCTGTTTGGTCTCCCACATTCTACCCTCTGCAAATTTTAGGGCATTCAAAACTCTGCTGCCTATAACTCTCAGCAAGCCCCATTCCCCTATCACCCCTGTGCTTGCGGACCTACTTTGACTGCTGGTCAAGCAATATTGTGATTTTAAAATGCTCATCCTTGTTTTCAAATCCCTCCATGGCCTCATCTCCCTCCAAATCTCTGTAATCTCCTCCAGCCCCACAACATTCCGAGAAAACCAAGCTCCACCAATTCTGACATCGAGAAGCACCGATTTTACTTATCCACAATCAGTGACAGCACCTTCAAATACCTAGGGCCCAAATTCTGGAATTCCGTCCCTATACCTCTCCTCTCTCTCCCTCACTTTCCTCCTTCAATCCACTCCTTAAAACCTACTCTTTCACTAAGCTTTTGGTCATCTGACCTAAATAGACTCAGACGTTTACAGCACAGAAGGCCATTCAGCCCATCATGTCCATGACAGTCAACAAAGATCTGACTACACTAATCCCATTTTCCAGTGCTTGGCCCACAGCCTAAGGCAACACAAGTGAATATCTAATCACTTCTTAAATGTTATGAGTTTCTGACTCAACCACCTTCAGGCAGTGAGTTCCAGACTCCCACCACCCTCTGGGTGAAAACATTTCTCAACTTACCTCTTAGCCTTCTACCCCTTACCTTAAATCTATGCCCCCTGGTTATTGGCCCCACTACGAATGGAAAAAGTGCCTTCCTATCCACCCTATCTATTCCTCTCAATCTTACACACCTCTATCAGGTCCCCTCTGAACCTTCGCTGCTCCAAGGAAACCAACCACAGCCTATCCAATCTTTCCACATAGCTCAGACCCTGCAGCCCAGGCAGCATCCTGATAAATCTCCTCTGCACCCTCTCCAATGCAATCACATTCTTCCTATAATGTGGTGACCAGAACTGCACGTAGTACTCCAGTTGTGGTCTAACCAACATTTTATACAGTTCCAGCATAACCTCCCTGCTCCTGTATTCTATGCCTCGGCTAATGAAGACAAGGATCCCATATACGTTCTTAACCACCTTATCTACCTGCCCTCCCTTCAGGGATCTGTGGATATGTACACCAAGGTCCCTCTGATCTTCAGTACTTTCCAGGGTCCTACCATTCATAGTGTAATCCCTTGCCTTGTTAGCCCGCCACAAGTGCATTACCCCTCACTTTTCTGGGTTGAATTCCATTTGCCACTGCTCTGCCCACCTAACCAGTCCATTGATATCCTCCTGCAGTTTACAGCTATCCTCCTCACTATTTATCACCCTACCAATTTTTGTGTCATCTGTGAACTTCATGATCATACCCCCTACATTTAAGCCCAAATCATTTACATACGCCATAAACAGCAAGGGCCCTAGCACCAAGCCCTGCAGAACCCCACTGGAAACAGACTTCCTGTCACCCTCTGCTTCCTGCCTCTGATCCAATTTTGGATCCAATGTGCCATGATCCCATGGGTTCTTATTTTCTCTTATTAACTATCTCGTGACTCGGTTTCATATTTTCTTCCACAATTCTCCTGTGAAGCACCTTCGGATGTTTCATTATGTTAAAGGCTCAATATAAATACAAATTGCTGTCGTTGAGATGTTCAGCATAACAGGAGGTGTTTCAGCAAGTTTTCAAACCCAATGCACGGAGTCCCAATTTCTCATTATGGGACCACCACAGAGCACAGATTTAAGTACTTATCCAATTAGGAAAGAAGATTTGACCATCATGTGGTAAGTATCGACCATTTTAAAGGTGCAGGTTACTAATACACATAAAATGCCTAGTTTATCTTGATGACACTGCTACAGTTCAGTTTATGAAGATAAGTAAATTTAAGACAACAGATGCTTGCTTGCCATATTCTCAGTAAATAAACACAACCATTAAGAGTCCTGCCAAAAATGTCAACAACCTTTTGCTTCTAATACAGATTTGCAAGTAAAGCTCGAGAATGTTAGGAATTTGAAACCCACCCCTTGCTCCCGCACCCACCCACCCCACTGTGGATATCCTGACCATAATATGCCAGGATTCATCAAATCTTTCCATACATGATGCATTATTTGGATGGAACACTTTCTAAACATAACGTCATCCATTTAAATGCTGGAGAATTTGGTGCCTGGCCGGGGGAAAGTTCCTGAGCACTCATTAAAATAATGCCAATATTCTGGCAGTGTTTCTGCCATTTCTTGATATTACAAGCATTGATTCCTGGTTAAATGTGCAGCTGACCAAAAACATTAAGCCATCATTTTCTACTTCAAAAGGCACAAACCACCTTCTCCTCGAATGGTCAATCCTACTTCTGCATCACCCCACTTAACTCACAAATATTAAGATTGAATGCTTCGCCCCCTGACTCAGCTCATCAAGATACCTTTGTGGGCTGGGGTGGGGTTTCTGTCTATTTAAACCAAAATCATATACATGCTCTTTATAAATGGATTTGTGAACTTTTCACATGAAGTAATAAGGGAGTCTTTCTTCTAAGTGAACTGTTGGAAGGATGATTGAAACCAGTTGCAATCAGCCTCTAGCAAAAGTGATGGATCACTTTTCACAGTATCATTGAGCACAGGAGGCCAATTGGTCCATTGTGTCTGCCCTGGCTTTTTGTTTAATTGCATAACTAATTTTATTTACAGGGTTAAAAATGTTTTAGAGGAGGTCGCTTTATACCAAGGAGAGTTGGGAGGGATGGTGGGAGGTTGCAATGGTCGGGGCTTAACACTTCACACTTAAATGAATTAAAGACTTAGTTATATAGCATCTTTCACAATCACAAGACATCCCATAATGCATTACAGAAAATGAAATACATTTTGAAGTGTAGTCACACAGCAAGCTCCCACAAACAGCAAAGTGATAACGACAGGTAATGCTGATTGAGGAATAAATATTGGCCCCAGGATACCAGCAAACACTCACTCGCTCTTCATGAGATCTTTTACATTCACCCGAGAGGATGAACAGAACCTCCACTTAACATCACATCTGAAAGACAGCACCTCCAAGATTGCAGCACTCCCTCAGTACTTTATTGGGTCGGCTTTGACTTTTGTGCTCAAGTTGTGGACTGGGACCAGAACCCACTACTTGGTGAAAATGCCACCCATTGATCCACAACTGACAACATTCTCTACACCAGTGTGACTTTTATTATGGGTAGGGGGAGGTAGTAGATTGCTTCATTTCTTCAATTTCCGAAGTGCCTGCTTAATACAGTTTGCAGGGCTTTTATGAAGAGATCCAGACCTGTGGCTCCAGCCACATCCCTGGATTGAGGCAGATTCCAGGCCCAAAAAATAAAGGCCATTTAGTCAGGTGAATAATGAAAGGCTCTTGGTCATATTTGAAGGCAAGTATTATCCTACTGTCCTGATTGAAACAGGACCTCCTTCAATCAGCATCACCAAAAGCCGACTAACTGGTCATTCGTCTTTGTCGCTTGTGGGATTTTAAAACTTTTTGAAAATTCTTTCACAGAGTATGGGTGTTGTTGGCAAGGCCAGTTTTTATTGCCCATCCCTAATTGCCCTCAAGAAGTTTTGTGGTGAGCCACCTTCTTGAACTGCTGCAGTCCACATGGTGCAGGTACAACCCAAGTGCCGTTAGGGAGTTCCAGAATTTGACCCAGGGTCAGTAAAGGAACAGCAATATAGTTTCAAGTCAGGACGGTGTGGGACTTAGAGGGGAACTTGCAGGTGGCATCCCATGCAACTGCTGCCCTTTTCCCTCAAAGATGCCTTAGTGAGTTGCTGCAGTGTATCTTGTATATGGTACACACTGCTGCCACTGGGAGGGAGTGGAAGTTGAAAGTGGTGGATGAGGCGCCAGTCAAGCAGGTTGCTTTGTCCTCATTGGTGTCGAGCATCTTGAGTGTAGTTGGAGCTGCAACTCATCCAGGCCAGTGAAGCATATTCCATCACACTCCTGGCTTGTGCCTTGTAGATGGTGGACAGGCTTTAAGGAGTCAGGAGGTGAGTTGCTGCATGATTTCTAGCCTCTGACCTGCTCTTGTAGCCACAGTATTATATGGCTGGTCCAGTTCAGTTTCTGGTCAATGGTAACGCCCAGGATATTGATAGTGGGGGAATTCAGCAAATGGCACAAGTCAGAGTTGTGATGGAATACGCTCCACTTGTCTGGGTGAGTGCAGCTCCAACTACTCTCAAGAAGCTCAACACCAATCAGGACAAAGCAACTCACTTGATTGGCACCGCATCCACAAACATTCACTCCCTCCACCACTGACGCACAGTAGCAGCAGTGTGTATTATCTCCAAGGTGCACTACAGCAATTCACCAAGGCTCCTTGGTCAGCACCTTCCCAATCCATGACCTCTAGAGTCTAGGAGGACAAGGCCAACAGGTGCATGGAAACACCACCACCTTCAAGCTCCCCTCCAAGCTACTCATCATCCTGACTTGGAACTATATCACCATTCCTTCAATGTCACCTACACCACATGGGCTGCAGCAGTTCAAGAAGGCAGCTCATCACTTTCTCAAGGGCAATTATGGTTGGGCTATGAATACTGGCCTGACCAGCAACCGCTAAATCCTGAGAAAGAATTAAAAGAAAAAAAATTCCCTCACGTCCACAGCTAATGTTCTCATGCCATTCCTGTGTCTGTTGACCAGCTGTTTAAAGAAAAACAAATTCAACTTCTCAAACTACCATGGTCGAATTTGAATTAATTCTCTGGATTATTCCTCAAGTAATATAATTACTACATTATTGTACCTCATATTCCTGATCAGGTTAAATAACCGTGTCTGATTCTTCCCCACTCCAATTGTAGCATTCCATAATTGCCACTCAAGCCAAATTCAGCTAATTTGGAACAGCCCAGGACGCAAAACCTGGCCTTTCGGGTATATAATGATTTGTACTGGATGACAATTGCCAATTTACATCAGCGAGTATTAACAATTATGTAAGACAGGAAGGAGCAATGCAATGTAAATCACTGTTGAACATAAACCACACTATTCTCTTTGCAACAGGACAGCTGTGCAGAATTGCAGGGATAAGGAAACCCATTAAACCTATTTGTCTTTTCCATCTAAACAAATACTTCTGAAACTGGGTGGAGAGTAGAACTAATTTCCTCAGGTACTCAAGTTATCTGCCAGCACAACAAGCTTATGCAGCATCAGGCGCACGCTGATTACCACTCGTGTCAATGGAGAATTGGAAGGGAGCTTTCAGGCCCAATTCATTTTGCTTGCTGACGGTTTCCAATTATTTCTTGATGTTCTGGTAAATTGAATTTCCAAGGTTCAGCTAAACAAGTCCAAAGTGATAAGCGCTGTTCATTCTGGCCAACATATTATACCCTACATTGATCACTGGGAGTAAACAACTAAATTAACCAGCATTAGCTTGGGTGGGACAACAATATACAAAAAGGAAATTAGGTGAATGCATAGAAGGTGTTAAAACTGTGAGGCTTAGAAACATTCATATATACACAGTATACACACACACATTCACATAAATGCAAAGAATCATAGAACAGTTACAGCACAGGAGGCCATTCAGCCCATCGTGTGCATGCTGACTTTCTGCAAGAGTTGCTCACAAATCCCATTCATCTGCACTTTCTCTGGAGCCCTGCAGATGTTTTCCATTCCGATAATTACCCAATTCCCTTTCAAAAATTACGATTGAAGCTGCCTCCACTCTAAGGCAGTGCATTCCAAATCCTTACCACACTCTGCATAAAGAACTTTTATTTCCACTCTTCAGCCGAAGGCTCTATGGTTTGGCCCTCTAGTGCTCATCGTAGTAGCTATTTTCACAGTATTGAGTGGCATAGGTCCTGAGCTTTGCAATTCCTTTCCTAAATCTATCTTCTCCTCAAGGTGCTCCTTAAAACCTTTTTGGTCAACTGCCATTAATATTTCTTTATACTCCTTTAGGGAGTAAACTGTAGCTCAGTTGGTAGCATTCTCAGCTCTGAGTCAGATGTTTGTGGGCTCAAGTTTTGATCCAGGACTTGAGTGCAACAATCTAGGCTAACACTCCAGTACAGAACTAAGTGTTGGTCCTGCTGACTTTTGGATGAAATGTTACCGTCTCAGGTGGAAGTAAAAAGGCCCCATGGCATTATTTTCAAGAGCAACGGGAGTTTATCCTCAGTGTGCTGGCCAATATTTAATCAACATCACAAAAATGATTATCTAGTCATTATCACACTGCAGTTTGTGGGAGCTTGCTGTGCACAAATTACTGCCAAGTTTTCTACATTACAACAGTGGCTACACTTCAAAAAAGTACTTTGATGGCTGTAAAATGCTTTGGGATGGCCAAAGGTTAGAAAAGGCACAGAAATACATATTGTTCTTGACCATCATAGCTAAGCTTCCTGGTGTGTTGTTACTCCATGTCCACACATGTAACTTGCAATAGGAGTCACTGGATAATGTTCAAAAATGGTAATTTGGTACATTATTCTCTCATTAGCCCAAGGATGCTGCAGCTGATTGTAATATCTTTGCTGTCTTCCTTGCTAAGGTTTGCAAACTCACTTCAAATTGGGAAGAAGTCCTGGGACTTTTAGGCCTGAAGTGGACATCCAAAGCACCGTAACCAGGCTAGGAATGGATGTCAGTGCTCAATAGACTTTACTTCAACAAAGCAAAGGTGACCACATAGTGCACAACAATTTGCATTTATATAGCAATATTAACTTCGAAAACATCCCAACATGTTTCACAGAGGAAAGGGGAAAAATAAAATAGTCAAGGAGCCAAGATGGGCGACAAGAGATGACCAGAAGTTTTGCAACAAAAGTTTGTTTTTGAAGAAGCTTTTAAAAGCAGAGAGAGAAGTGGAGAGGCAGAGAGGTTAAGGGAGGGCGTTTCAGGCAGTAAGACTTGAGTTTGAGCTTAGACTGTGACACAAGTCTAATGTTAGGAATGAATTATCAAATTTATATTAAAAATAGATGGTGTATTCATTACCCAGTGCTTTACAATTTTTATATATAAATTGAATTCAATTATACTTTTTAAAAATTGGTGGGAATCAAAAACAAATTAGTTGGTGATACCAGTTGCATTGTCATCATGGCAAGACTGCGATGTTGACCTTTTTCGGTTCTGGTACTATGTAGAAATGCTGTGCCATTTCAATTCATACAACTAGTCAGATTCGTGTTTCTTCTTACAGAACTGTCAAATTCCCTCTACCTCCAATTCTGATCCAATGGGGAGACACCTGGTCTGTATGCTGCAATAACTCAGTGATATGTAACCAGTCCCTTCACATTCCATTAAACAAATACCAAAGACCTCCCAATGACAAAAACAGTTTCTCTATCTAGGGACACATACTTCACAGCTCATGCTGGTAACAGCATGTTGTGATTTATAAATAACTGAGCTTATAACATTCATTTGCATGTAGGTACACCAGGATAGTGGTTATATTACTGGATGTGTAATGCAGAAGACGGAGTCAAATTTTTGATTCAATTTTAAAATGATGGCATCAACAAAAGTAACCACGAGCTTGTTGCATTGTCATAAAAACCAACATCCTTTAGGAAAGAAATCAATCGTCCCTATCCAGTCTGGCCTACATGCAACTCCAGTACCACACCAACATAGTTGACTCCTGGTTGCTTTTTGGGGGTGGTCTAGCAATTCACACACTTGGACCAAAACAAAACTAGCCTTGAATCACAAAGACGTCCCACCATCATCTGCTCAGGGAAGCTAGGGAATCCACAACAATACTTCAAGATAAACCATAACAGCAGGTGGGATGACAGGGGGACCAGGAGAAATGAGAAAGGCAAATTTAGAACTGAAATTTAGAAGATGCTTATCAGTGTAAAGAATGATCACAATGTTCATACTGTGTGCAAAATTTTGTCTGATGAGTGTTTGGAGCTGCAGAACACAGGTATAAAATACTAGCAATTACTGGTGGTGACAGGTGGGTTCAGTATGATGAATTAAAAGCATCAAACAAGAGTCATACTTTGCCATAGCACAGAAGCATATTTGCATAAATGTGACTTTCCTAGTGCATCAACACCAGTGTACTAAGTATGTCGAGAAAACATTTTTTTTCCTATTACCCCTGAGCAAAGGTTTCCAAAACCACGACCATCTAAAACTATGGAGTTTGTGAGGGAGTTTTCAACCATCACAGGTAATGGTGACATTTGAGTGGATCAAACAGACACTGCCAATTTAGTCCCAAAGCGCCCACCAGGAACTTCATGGATTAGACTACCCAATTTGGCCCCGGACCCATTTTACACAAGCCAATTAACAGCCAGCAGACCCCACTGGTCTGGAGTGAAGCAGACGCCATTATATCACTCAGTCCCTTCACATTCCATCAGATGATCACCATAGCCTCCTAATGAGGAAAGCAGTTTCTCCATCCAGGAACACATACTTCACAGTTCATGCTGGTAACAACATATTGTGATTTATAAATAACTGAACTTATAACATTCATTTGCATGGAGAGCAGATCACACTACATTTTAAATGTGAAGACACCTTGGCTTATCTGAATTTCATTGCTTGAATTCTACCACATATGCGACAAGTCTGCGTTGAAGTGAACCTGAAGGAAGTGTTGAATAATTAAATGAGAAAAATGCAACAAACGCCCTGATACATAATCTGTTATCTATATCAAAGGAACCATTCTAATATTTTCAGCAGCTCCAACTGCATCTGCTGCTAGAAGATGGGCCACATATAATTTTATATGCATATAATATATATAAAACATATATATGCATACATACATACACATTAAATAAGAGATAAAAAAGTGATATTCTCTGTAGCTGTTCTGTAATAACAAATAACCATCTTAAAGCATTCAAACTCTGGTTTTAAGTATGAATTCACATTTTGTGAAGGATAAACAAAAAACTAAACTGCACTGCAATAAGTTCTAAATTTCAATTTTCTTTTAAAAGAAACAGTCTCACATTTTGTAAGCTTGCTTAGGCTGGTACCCTAGAAGTCAGCGCCATCACGGTAGGGCAGGGAGGGCACGGGAAGGAGCTACCCAAAGTTACTTTCACATCCACCTTCCCATCAATTTTTTTTACAGCACAGATCCAGAAAAGGCTCTTCATGCAAAGGTGTGGTGAGAATGTGGGAAGCTCTATCGCCCGTAATCTGGAAATGAAAGTCAGTTGATGCATTGAAAAGGGAGGCAGATGCTTACTTGAAAAGCTAGAGTATTAAGAAGTATAGTAGAAGAGACAAGAATTAGGATTAAAAAGAAGAGATGCCATGACTAACAAACTGGCAGAGCAGGCTCAATGGGCCAAATGGCCTACTCATGGCCCTATGTAAATGGCAGCAAAGAAACTGATCAAAGCATCATTATCATTTATCAAGCAATTATACTAAATGGGTATGGGTTCAAAAGTAAATTCACAGAGAGGACATAGCATTATTCTTAGAAAACTGTTTAGTCCTTATTAGTCAGAGCATAAGGGCTAATCAAGGCTATCTATTTCTTTAGGCATTTTTAACCTATAGGAACATCACTGACTCCAGACACATGGGTCCCATGTAATACATGACACCACCAAAAATTAGCTGTTAGGTATAAATCCCGACAGTAGAGACTCAGCTTTCCCAGGATGTCTCCATTTGCCAAAAGTCCTGCAACCCCCTTGGTTGGCCAAGCAAATATACTTGGCCAGATTGGTACAACACTTTCACAGGAGTAAAAACAAAAACTGCAGAGGACTGGAGCTGGAACTTAAAAACCAAAAATTGTTGCAAACTCAGTCAGACTGAAGTAAACAAAAAATAAAACATTTCGGGTGTGGGACCACGATAAGATGTGAATACTCAGTATTCTCTATTCCAACTACAGTTAAGATTCTAGTTTCACAATGCCAGGAATTATTTTTCCAACATTTGGTGACAGTTTAGCATTGTTTCTGAGGGTTTCTTTCAGTTCATTGTGGTTTCTGTGGTGTCTGTGGCCAACTGAAGCCTGGATATCACAAATTGCCCAAATGGACACATCTACTGAAGTGGGCAGAATGAGAACCACAAAGGAATAAGTACTATGTCAGAAGGATGGAGAACATTTGCATGAACTCCATCTTATTGCTTTAAATTTCCATTTAATGCAGGCCAACAAAATGGGACACTGTCTCCGAATGTCCTTGATTCTTATTGCATTAAGATGTAGTCAAGTTTACAACAAATGAACCATATTGCCTGAGCAAAGGCTCATTCTTCTCAGTGCTGCTCTCCAACATGATCTATGTAGCTAGTCACAATGGAAAAGCAATTATTCTCTTAACACTCGAGTTCCAATCTAGCCAAGAGTTCTTCCAGAGCTTTCAGTTTCTGGTTAGCCTCCTCGATGGCACTATAAGTCTGCACGTTGCTGGTGACATGGAAACGTATATCGTCCACAAGGGGGATGGAGTCAGTTTCCTGTCGGGACTCGACACCTGCAGCATCCTCTTTTACCACTTCAGCAAACTCTTCCGACTCCACAAGCTACAACAGGATGAACAAAACAAAATGCGGTTGAAACAAATGCAAATTTTCTTAATTAAGAACAGAAATGCTGGAAGTACTCAGCAGGTCTGGCTGCATCTGTGGAGAAAGGGGGAGAGAGAGAGAGAGAGAGAGAGAGAGAATGTTAATGTTTCAGGTCCAGTGACCTTGAGCATCAAAACTGGGAAAAGTTAGAAATGTAAAGTCGATGAAATTGTGGAGGGTGGAAAAAGAATAAAATGGACAGTAGGTGATGGGGCAGCAGATGGGGACATTAAATGACAAAAGAGTTGGTGAGGCAAAGCCAAAGGGAGTAGCAATAGGAAAGAATCAAAAGATGGGTCTAGAGGAGGTGTGAATGGCAGAATAATGAACTGCCAACCAAAAGCAATAAACAACTAACACATGCCTTAGTAAATTGGCATATTTGAAAATTTTCTTCCCCCTTCCTTCACAGTTGAGCCAAATTCTATCCTTCCCCCTTGGCTCAGTGCACCCTCATTGCCAAGCTCAAGCCCCACTCCAGAGACTTGGGGCTGAATCTTCAGCTCGGCAAGTTGGGGCGGGGCCCGCTCACCGAGGCGTAAAATGACATGGGGTGACGCCATCGAACATCATTTAGATTTTCAGTTCGGAGGGCACGCAGCCTTCAAAGGCCTGTTAAGACCATTAATGAACCAATTAAGCCTATTTAGAAAGCTGCCTGTCCAACCTTAAGGTTGGTGGGCAGGCGAGGAGCCCATGCAGCCTTCACATTTTTCATGGAACCTCACCCACGGGCTTGATGAGGTTTCATGAAAGATTTATAAATTAAGTCTTTTCATTAAAGGTCATTGACATGCCCCAACTCATGTGACACTGTCACATGAGGGAACACATCTTAAAATTTCTTTTCCTCATTAAAATTTTTGGAACTTAAACTAATCTCCCTGAGGCAGCTCTGTGCCTCAAGAGCGCAGGCCTCGACTCAGGAAACGCTCTCCCCACTGCCCGCAGAAGGTGCACTCAGCACTTCCGGGCGTGCATCACGCTGGGCGGGCCTAAATTTGCCCGCTCATGTAAAATGGTGGTGCGGACCCAATCTGGGGTGCCAATCGGGTCCCCCCCCCAATCAGGGGGAAAATTCTACCCTTGAGCACATAAACCAGGCTGACATTTCCGTGTAACATGGAGCAAGTGCTGCACCATTTGAGGTGCTATCTTTCGGACGAGGTATTAAACTGAGGCCCCATCTGCTCTCACAGGTGGATGCGAAAGATCCTGTGCTGCTGCTCAAAGACCACCAGGTGAGTGACTTCTGATGAATGTCTCAGATTAAAAAAAAAATCTTGTCCATCTCAGTCTTTAAAATTCCAATTGCATCTTTTAGAAGGGAAGGAGTTCCAGATATTCCCTACATTTTGTGAGATTCAACGTTTCCCATTTCACTCCTGAATGGCCTAGCTCTGATTGGCTGTAAGGCACTTAGGAACTTAGAGGTCACAAACAGTGCTTTATAAATATAGGTCTTTAAGTGTGAAGGTACATTTTGAATCCAAACGCTTAACAGTTTCAGTTCTGTGAGGCACAACTGGAGATTTACTATAAATCTATTTGGCAGATAATCGGATTGAAAGGTTGATGGGGGTTACACAAGTAACTGCACAGTACGCAGGGGGGAACAAAACATTTCCACTACAGAAGTAGTCCTCAAATAAAGATTTTTTTCATTTTAAAATAATGTTAATTGTATTTTCTTAGCATGGCCTGTCATTAAATAATTTTTAAACATTACACTAACATGTGAACTCTTAATAATTGAAATACTTTCCAAATGCAGCATTAGTGCTAAGCGTAATATACCTACTCAGTTAACTAACTGCCTGATGCTGTGCCAGAACATAATGAGGTCTTAACATACAATAACTCAGTCACTGTAACTAGCCTCAGTTTCTCAAGAGTCACAGGCCTTGTAATGAGAAGTATAATAAACAAGCTATTTTAGGTAGGACAGAAAGCACAAAAAGCAAAGAGACAACTGCAAAATTCATAACCCTCAAGCAAAATTAGACATTGGAAGAATATCTGTCCTTTTGCTGCATAAATGGACAGTAATATATTTTGCCTTGTGATAGTACCAGGTAAATGTTTGGTTTGGGGCCCTTACAGCAATAAAATCGCAATCAATAAACAACAGCACAGGGCTAGAAATGCATGAATGGAACAGACTACAAGACAAAGAAGCTCATTATAAGTCAGCTAGCTACTTTAAAATGGAATTAAATCAATACCTGTTGAGTTCTTGTACCTGTTGAGTTCTTGTGTGACGGGGCATGATTCATGCATGGATTGTGGAAGGCATGGGGTTTTATGAGCCAAATGACATTTTTTTGGTTCAGGACTACTTTGAGAAGGCAAACAAGCTCTTCCTATGCCTCAGCCAATACTACTCTTTCACTGACCAGTCAATGCAGCTTAAGAATGTATTTTCCTCCAATAAAAAGCCGTGTAAAGTTTGGGAAGGCTCCATATTTGGGGGTTGGGGGGTGGAATGAGAGGGTAGGCGGAGGAAATTGTGACCACAAACTCACATTCCCAGCTTCTTAAAGAATGATTAAATGGGTAAAGACACCACTTAGCATAGCACTGAGTCACACAGTTCATGGGAGTCCAAGGTTTTGATGGTCCATGCCAATTTAGCTCTCATCAGCTTGGGTAGCAATTAAGTCACTAAAACTGGCTTGAGCCTCGAAGAGAGATCTCAGAAGTAAGATAGGGCAGAGAAAGTATACATGCAACATATTTGAATGTACCAGAACAGTAGACTAAGAGGGCACAGGTTCACAACTAGGAAGGGCAAATTTATGACATGCATAGGGGGCAAATAATAGATTGAACCAGAAGGGTAGCTGAGACCAGGACACCAGACCCAGAGTTAGATTCTTTCATGGGTAAGGTGGGGAATTTGGATGAATGAGACCAAATGTACTGAGTGGTTTTCTTCATTTGGATGCATCTCGTGACTTTCCTTACTAGACTACCAAACTAATTAACACAGCTTTTCTCCCTTCTTCTTCACTGTCACTAATCTAATTAGAATATTACTACATCATTAATTAATTTAATTAACGCTCCTAATGAAAACTCTTGACAATATAGAAATCTTAATCAACATCTTCCCAGACCAAGCAGCAAAACAATATTCAGCAAAACAATTGGTTCGGTGATAACGTAAGATCCACAACTGAATAAATAAATCAAAATCCTGAGTCCATCCTCACCAAGTCACACACTATCCTGAGCCGGACATAGATCATCATTCCTGCAGGGTTGCTGGGTCAATATCTTGGAATTACCTACCCAATGCTGTCATGAAATTACAATTGGCACAGCAACGCAGTGATTCAAGTAGAAGGGCCAACACCATCAAGATTAAGAACTTACACAGGAAGAGCACGAAAAGCCTATTTGATCCCAACAAGCCCATATACTTTTGACAATTTCTCTCTTTATGAGCATTTAATTTCTCTCTTGAACCTAGTTATACTTTAATGCCCTTTCCTTGTTAATTTTTCCACAAATGTATTATCCTTTGGGTGAAAAGTTCTGCCTGACCCCATTTTCTCACTCCTAACATCCCAATATTTTACTTGTGCCCCTGAGCATTTCAACCGTTCACCAGTGAACAATTTGCAGGCAGCAATTTGATTAATTGCTTTAATAAGCTTCAGCCAAGGTCATCTTGAAGTTATTTCATGCAAAACAAAATAAGCATAACTTACTTAACCTGTTCTCACAACTAAATCCTCCAACACTCAGAACCAGCTTGAGGATTTGCCACTCTCGAGCAACAAAATGCTTCACATGATTAGGTGATCAGAACAGTATGCTGTTCTGGTCATCCAGTAAAGTTGCAGTCTGTCCAGAACATTATACTTCAATCTTATACATAAAAGAAAAACATTGGTTTGGGATTTAAACAAAGTTTAGTTTAGAACCAGTTTTTTTTTCTGATCATGTATTGTTGAGCTTTGAGCTACTAAACATTATGAATTCTTCCAATGTCAGCCCACTTGCCCCTTCATGTCCCATGTTTGCTTCCAATGAACCCTTCAGTGTAGGTCACTTTTGAGGGGAGACAGTGGTGTAGTGGTAATGTCACTGGACTAGTAATCCAGAAACCCAGGCTAATGTTCTGGGGAATAAAAACAGAAAATGCTGGAAAAACTCCGCAGGTCTGGTAGCATCTGTGGAGAGAGAAACAAAGTAAATGTTTCAAGTCCATATGACTTCTTCAGAGCATCCAGCATACGCAGTGTTTTGCTTTTATCTTAATGCTCTGGGGACATGGGTTCAAATCCAGCCACAGCAGCTGGTGGAATTTGAATTCATTTAATAAAGCTGGAAACTAGTCTCAGTAATGCTGACCATGAAACTATCACAGATTGTTGTAAAAACCCATCTGATTCACTAATGTCCTTTAGAAAGGAAATCTACCATCCTTACCCAGCGTGGCCTACATCTGACTCCAGACCCACAGCAATATGGTTGACTCTTAACTGCCCTCTGAAATGACCTAGCAAGGCACTCAGTTCAAGGACAATTAGGGGTGGGCAACAAATGCTGGCCTCGTCAGCGACACCCACATCCCATGAAAGAATAAGGAAACTCTGATTAGCTTATATCAACGAGTCAGGTGCTGGCCCCTCCTGGGAACACCTAAAGTTAAAAGCCCCACCTGTCACATCATCAATTCCCAAAAAAAAAAATCACCTTTTCTATGATTTTAGCCATATATTCCGTGCACTGGTCCTCAAGTCGGGAAAGCCTGAAAAGCTTTGCTGTCTTCCAAATGTTGACTACGTTGTCTTCGGTCAGCATCGTTGCAAAGGTCTTTCCACATAGCCTCTTCAAGCCTGGCAGTAGATACATGTCAGCCACACACAGAACCTCATATACGTTTTCTGGGGATAACTGTAAGCAGGAGAAAATAAAAAGGCCGTTTTACTCTAGTCAAGGATCTGTAACTAAATTACTTTTTTAATTGTCTTTTGCTTGCTCTTTTCTCTCCTCTCCTCCTCCTATCATGAAGGTTTAAACTTCCTACTGGAGTACTGCTCCAC
The DNA here is from genome assembly GCF_017639515.1 of Carcharodon carcharias. Classification (NCBI taxonomy): domain Eukaryota; kingdom Metazoa; phylum Chordata; class Chondrichthyes; order Lamniformes; family Lamnidae; genus Carcharodon; species Carcharodon carcharias. The sequence continues at coordinate 9,946,248 of NC_054473.1, forward strand.
AGATGATGTTAGTTCAATAGTACTTTGCCCAGGTGGTCATTCTCTCTAGTTTACAGATCCATTCTGCCCTGGGTGATAGTCTGGGAATGTTTACCAAGTCTTTTGAGTAGCTCATGCTCCAAGGAAAGGGTCTCCAGACTGCCCTCCATCTCTCACGGTCCATGAAACGTCCTTTTATTACCTACTGTTAACACATCTCACTGAAATTTTACTGACCTTTGTTGCATGGAGGGCTTTACGTCACTAGGGGGAAGGGAATGCATCTTCTGGTTTAGTAGGTGTATGATAGTGTAGAAGCTATGGCCCTAGACCTGAAGAACAGAAGTCATAAGCACTAGAAGACCAGAAGTCACACTTTATATTCCATTTGTTGAGCACTGAAAAACCGAATTTAGTAAATCCAAGTGATTTTTGAGCTAGCCGGGAAAAATCATGAAAGCTGGATTGCCAAAAAGTGGTTGACTTATCTTCTTTAGTTGTAAAAGCAACCCCTATCACACCTTCTCAGGGTAACTAAACAGAGGCAACACATTTGATTTTACTAAGAAGCCCGCAGCCTGAAAAATCCTTTTTTAGAAAGATGCACTTGTTTGCATCTTGGTAAGAGAGCTGTCCTCCAAGGGCTTGGGTCACCTTGTATGGTCCATCACTCTCAACTGCCTCCTAGAATTACTGACAGAATTAGTGTGGTCATTGTGATATGTTGTGCTGGCCAAAGTCCCTCCAGCAGCCACGCCGAAAAAAAGGAGTAGAATGAGTGATGTGTTTTTTGGGAGTAGTACAAGCAATATAATTCCCTCACCCAAAAATTATTGGTTTTACTTACTCTGCACGCCACCGTATTGACTACAGCCTCAAGCGCTCACCTTCCCCAGCTAAGCAGATAACCTGCAGATCTACCTCCGGGGTTTCATTAGTACTGCCCTACAGCTGCAGAAGGTGCTATGAAATCAATCAATAGAGGTGTCCTTCACTGTCACTGGGTCAAATTCCTGGGACTCTCCTTAAGAGCACTATGGGTTTTCCTACACCTCATGGACTGCAGCGGTTCAAAAAGGCTGCTCCCCACCACCTTCTCAAGGGAAATTATGAATGGGACAATAAACGCTGGCCTAGCAAGCGACACCCGCCCGTGAACAAAAAAGAAATGTAAAATCAGGAAAAACATTTAACCCCACCTCACAAAGAGTACTGGAATTCTCTCTTCCCCAAATGATGATAGGGGTCAATTGGAGATCGCTAAGATTTTAATTAGATAAGGGTATCAAGGGATTTGGAGCAAAGGTGGGAAAATAGAATGGAGGTATAGATCGGCCATGATCTAACTAAATGGCGGAACAAATGGGTTGATGGACTCCTCTTTTTCCTATAACACGTTACAGTGTAGGCTTTCAAGCTGGGATCTGTGTATCAGAGATTGGACATTCTGTGGTCTACATTTAATTCCTGCTTTTATGCTGCCGCTGTAAACTAATATGAAGCATTTTCTACAGCGATAACAGTTTCTTTTGGGTGGTTGACACTGTCATTAAATGAGAACTCTCATAAGTCAGGCAATACATTCTAGTTAGTCAACTTGAACGCTGACTTGGGAGTCTTTGCAATCTGCTTTCAAAATTCACAAATCATTACTGCTACCTAGTGGCAAATTCAAATCCTACACGGTGAAAGCACTATAATTCCATTTTTTTGGAAAAGTAAAGTCAGTTGTACCTGTGTAAATGAGGAACATTGAACCTGTCTATTTTCTTCCCATCTCACTGGTTTATGCCTGTGTTCTGCTCCTATTGAATGGCTATTTTCTACAATGCAGCCATTATGACATTCCCAAACCAGGCTCAAATTGAGAGAAGATCTTTTAATAATAGCGTTGCTTTAACTGTTGCAAATTCTGAGAACAGCGAATGATCAATTGCTCTCTAAGTACGAGAAAAACAAAATCTTTATACAGCACCTCCCACATCCTCAGGACTTCTCATTGGGTTACCATGAAGCATATTTACTCTTACGTAAGCAACCATTGCAGCCAAACTTATGCACAGCAAGGTCTCACAAAGAGCAAATTAATGGATGGCTAGTTAGTTTGGTTTTGATGATGCAAACTGAGGGAGGAATGTTGGTCAGGATGTCATGGTGGGATCTTTCACTTTCACCTGAGCAGCCAGGTGGTGATTCGGTCTAAAACCTCATCCAAAAGATGGCACTAGAGACTCACCCTGGATTATTTTCTGAAATCCTGGAGCTGGACTTCTAACGACAACCTTCTGTCTAGCAGACAAAGTGGCAGCAACTAAGCCAAGCTGAACAGTCAAAACTGCTTCCAATTTGCCAATCCATTTGCACCACTTGCTTCATACCAGTCGGTGCCTGTGCCACAGAGCTCAGATTTAAGGACAAGCTTCACTCCACATCCAGCTCTGTACGTGCATTACTTCCTCAATAATGGTGTTAGAATATAAAATTGACAAAAAAAATTCAACATCTTTACAATAGCATTTTCTGAATTAGAAATGCTTTTAGAATATTCCTGTATAGTAGCTCCAGTACCACAGCTCCATTTAATATTTTTACAAAGGGCAATTGATATGTTAAACTTGCTGTTCTCAGCCGCTACCACCACCAGTAAATGCTTATCCTCTCTTCCCCAATCCCTTCTTTCAACAGTGGTGTTTTTTGCAATATATTCTAAATGTTTACACCAGATATGTTGCTTTCATAGGATCTTACTGGGCTGAGAAAGGTTATTCGGTCCATCGTGTTTGTGAAGAACTATCCAACGCTGTTTGGTTATGTCTGAATTCAAAACAAAATCAGCAATGGTTCGTATGGACAAGCTCTGGAAATACTGCCAATATTCAAAACCACCTTCCAAATGTGTATAATGAGTTTTGTACAATTACTCAGAAACTTTTGGTCACACAAAGTGACTGCAAAGAAAGAAAGAAAGACACAATTCAGTTGGTTTTATTCTTTTTGTACATATCTTGATTTTCACTATGAAAACCCAAACTTAAACAAATGGTGAACAGGTGTGCCCTAATCTTAAATAAATAAATAAATAAATGTGTGTTTGTAAGTATGGCACATCAGGGGAATTAATTTAATTACTATTCACCTGCACCAGATAAGGAAAATTTAAGGTAATTTAATTATGAAAAAACATTTATTTCACCGTCTGGGAAAATCTCTCAAACTGCTCAGCAAATTCTTTTATAATTCAAGGGGACGTTCTAAAATATTTTGCAAAAGCATTCCTTGTTTACCTCATCTTCAGCTGTTTTCCAACAATCTTAGAGACATTGGTCTTGTCCTTGCCCCTCAACTCCAGAAAACATGCTGCTGATTGCTTTACCCATTCATACCTCAGTATCATCACTGTAGATATAGTAAAGGACTCTGATGAAGATGTCCTCTGTCATGTTGTGGAGTGTCACCATGGGGATACTGGGCTGACTCTGAAGTTCCTCACTTTCAGAGAAATGATCCTGCAGCAATGCTCTGAAATAATCACTACGACTGCAAAAAAACGCCTGCAAGCACAAAAACAAGTTACCAACAACAACCTCACACAACCACAGGACCGCTCAGTGTTTACAGCACAAAAAGAGGTAATTCATCCCATCACATCTGTACCTGCTCTTTGCTAGAGGAATCTAAAACTATTCCCACTGCCTTGCTCTCTCCCCATAGTATTGGAGGTTATTGGGGAAAACAGTGCATGAGAACCTAAGAACATAAGAAATAGGAACAGGAGTAGACCATTCGGCCCCTCGAGCCTGCTCCGTCATTCAATAAGATCATGGCTGATCTTCTTGTGTTTCGATTTCCACATTCCCATCTAACACCAATAACCTTAGATTCTTGTTGGGCAAGGGAATCAATTTATGGGTTGAACATGTGTGTTCTCAAATCGATGGACTGCAAGATTTTAAGCGGTCTGCAAGAGAGGTGTGGGTGGAGGAGGAATAGGAGCAGCAGTCCCTGTCACTACAGCGTGTGCAAAGGCTGCACTCGCTGGATCCAGGCTGCCTCCTACCCAGCGACTGCTATGTTACTCCAGCTTCTTTCTCTGATGCTTCGCTAAAGCTGAGCCAACATGGCGAGGGGCCCAGCCTGCTCTGCACTTCTCTCCCTGACTTCACCCTCTGGCTGTTGTGTCAGATATTGGCAGAGGAAGCAGTGCTGCCAGGGCAACATCAACCACCACAGCAGCGGTGAGAGTAGCGATTGAGAACACTGAAAATAGGTGGTTCTGTGGAACCTTTGTAACGCCAGAGGCAGGGCCACCGAATCACAAAGGTTGAGAACTTCTGGACTAGATGATAATGGAATTTCTCATCGTTTGTTTCAGAGTGTTGAATATCTTTCCTCAGCTCCATGTGTACCTAGGAGAATACTTGATGCCAGCTCCCAGTGTTGTAGCAAATCTCCTGAATGGAGCTCGGAAGACAGCACATTACCTGATATGCTCCTGGGTGACTTCAGAAAATACAAGGCTGTCTAGGATCAGTGAACCCACGTGAATGACATCACCTCATAGCTTCCTTTAAACTTTTCTTTTTAAAGCGTGGCACAGAAATGTACATGCAATTACCTTTAAGTGTGCCACACCACATGCCAAAATTGGTATGTCGGACGAACACCAAATTAATTTTGAATGACTTCTTAGAAAGAAGTCAGAAAAATTCTAGCCGCAACAATGGATTTTTTTTAAAAAACTGTTGTTATTAACAGGCAATTTCAGCTTAGCATACAGACCTTGTGGCACAGGAAGATGTAGCCTTCTACTCTGAAACTCAGATCAGGGTAACTGCTAAAGTTATCGGTGCTGTCAAAAGGCAGCTCACCAAATCCAACCTGGGACAGAAAGAGAGAAAGAAAAGATCGCTTTTATTACAAGAAAAGCAAAAAGACAGGCAATTGCATTTTATTTCAGGCAAACACAGTATTAAAAAAGGACGCAATACGTTCTGCAAGGGTGGCTTCTCAGACCACTCCTTGCCTTGTCACCACTCTTCGCCCATCTCTCCCCACCCCAGTCAAACTTATGCTTTGGTCTAACTAGAAGCCTGGACCTACTGTTTAACATTCATGTCTGGGATGTAGGCATTTATTGCCCTTTGCTAGTTGCCTCAGGAAGGCAGCATGGGCCTCCTTGTTAAACTGCAGCAATCCGTGTGCTCAGTGGAAACAATGGAGTTGCTTGCAAGGCTGCAGCAGAGGACAGATAAGAGTCAACCACACAAGCTGTGGGACTGGAGTCACATACAGGCCCAGACTAGGCAAGGGCAGCAGGCTTCCTTCACCAAAGGGGCATGAGTGGACCAGCTGAGCTTTTACGACAATCTGACAACCACTTGGTCGTTTATATTTCAAGCTTTTTAAAAACTGCATTAAAATTCTGCCATGGTAGAATTTAAGTTTACATTCTCTGAATTATTAACCTTGGTCACTTGCATTACAAGTCCATTATTGCACCCCTTTCACATCAGAAAGCTAGGGCTGTGCGACAAACCAGCAAAAGTATGCAGATCAGCCATGATCTTATTGAATAGCGGGGCAGGCTTGAGGGGCCGAATGGCCTACTCCTGCTCCTATTTCTTATGTTCTTTTTATGTTGAGAGAAATGAACAGAAGGAAACAAGGTTACACAAATCGCAAACACTATCATAAGGAAGAAAGAATTTAAAAGGAGGGAGCGATGAATTGTAGGTTATAATTATTTTTAAATTAGCAAACCAAGGCATACAGTAAAATGGGAAAGCCTGAAGAACCCCAGAACTATAATACGAGATTGGTGTAAGTTATTTGTTTGGATCCACTCAGAAATGGCCTTTTCACAAGCTTTCCTGATCTTATGTAATATTGCAGCAGGCGTGCGGTGAGTGAAGAGATTGGCAGAATCTGCCTTGCTATGTCGAACTGCTTTTCATAAGATACAGCAAATAAAGCTGAGCTCTTACATCACAGCTACTGCTTGGAACATGTTAAACTACCTCTTACCACCTACCCACCCACACACATGCATTCAGTGGGCAGAAAAACATGTATGAAGATATCACTTACATATCCACATCTTAGGCTTTAAATTAAAGCATCTTTTATATGTGGTACGATAATAAATGAGCTAGCATGAACTATATAGGTCAGTAAAGTTATAGAGCAGAAATGGACTATGGATTCTTCAACAAATTTTCCAAGGATTCTAAACTAGACAAGTGTGGAAGCACAAATAGAAACATTCTAGGTCCATTTGCAAATTTCTTGCCAGTACTGGTTACAAATGTAGGATGAAAATTAGGGAGAGAATCTCAAAATAATTCATAGTCAGCTCTTAAAACTAATTTTTTTAAAATGTATTCATTCACAGGATGTGGGTGCTGCTGGCTAGGCCAGCATTTATTGTCCACCCCTAAATGCCTTTCAGAACACAGTAGAGTGGAGCAAAGGACTTAGGAGCAGGAATAGGCCATTCGGCCCTTTGAGTCTGCTCCACCATTCAATAAGATCATTGCTGATCTGGCTATGGTCTCAGCTTCACTTTCTTGTCTGTCCCCCATCGATTCTCTTGTCTAACAAAAATCTATCGAACTCAGCCTTGAATGTATTTAAAGGCCTGGCCTCCAATACCTTCTGAGGAAGAGAATTCCATACCCTAATAAGCCTCTGGGAGAAAAAAAATTCTCATCTGTCTTAAAAGGGAGACCACTTATTCTTAAACTGTGTCCCTGAGTTCTAGTCTTCCCCACAAAAGGAAACATCCTCCGAGTATCCACCCAATCCAGTCCCCTTGAGATCTCATGTTTCATATGATCATCTCTCATTCTTCTAAACTCCAATGTATGTAGGCCCAATCTATTCAACCTTTCTTCGTAAAATAAGCCCTTCATCCCAGGAATGAGTCGAGTGAACCTTCTCTAACTGCTTCTAAAGCAATTATATCTTTTTTCAAACAGGGAGACCAAAACGGTACACAGTGCCCCAGATGTGGTCTCACCAAGGCCCTGCACAGCTGCAGTAAAACTTCCCACTTTTATATTCCATTCCTCTTGCAATAAATACCAACATTGCATTTACCTTCCTAATCACTTGCTAATCAAGGTGGTGAGCCACCTTCTTGAACCACTGCAATCCATGTGATGTAGGCACACCCAGAGTGCTGTTAGAGAGGGAGTTCCAGGATTTTCACCTAGCAACTGAAGGAATGACAATATTTTTCCAAGTCAGGGTAGTGAGTGATGTGAGGGGAACTTGCAGGAGGTGGTGTTCCCAGGCATTCACTATCCTTGTCCTTCTAGGTGGTAAGGGTCTAAGTTTGGAAAGCGCTGTTGAAAGAGCCCTGGTGAGTTGCTGCAGTGCATTTTATAGATGGTACATACTGCTGCCACTGTGTTGGTGGTGGTGGAAGTGAATGTTGAAGGTCGTGGATTTTTTTTTTTATTCATTCATGGGATGTGGACTTCGCTGGCTAGGCCAGCATTTATTGCCCATCCTTATTTGCCCTTGAGAAGGCAATGGTGAGCTGCCTTCTTGAACCGTTGCAGTCCATGTGGTGTAGGTGCACCACAGTGCTGTTAGGGAGGGAGTTACAGGATTTTGACCCAGCGACAGTGAAGGAACTGCAATATATTTCCAAGCCAGGATGGTGAGTGACTTGGAGGGGAATTTCCAGGGGGTGGTTTTCCCATCTATCTGCTACCTTTGTCCTTCTAGATGGTAGTGGTCGTGGGTTTGGAAGGTGCTGTCTAAGGAGCCTTGGTGAATTCCTGCAGTGCATCTTGTAGATGGTACACGCTGCTGCTGCTACTGTGCATCGGTAAGTCAAGCGGGCTGCTTTGTCCTCAACTTTAGTGAATCACAGCCAAGGTTATTTACCCAGGTGTGCTAGCTCAGTTGCATCTAATGCCTGCCCTCCTCAACTCCGAGTTTTCTTTACCAAATAACCCGTTCGGGATTTTTTGATTGTAGCTCTCACCTCCAAAATGGAGTATGAAAGCAGAAAGGTTGAAGGTAGAAAGGTGAATGAAAGATTTTCAAATTTAAACAGCATATACGTTGTCCTTTTCACAGTGATGAAGAATTGTGTTGGATGTACATCAAAAGCAATGCTGACAGAGGAACTGGAGAAGACAAAGTGCACAAAAGCACCCAAGGTCAAGATGACCACCTGGAGTGGGACAAATGTGATTGAGCTCTTAAAGACAACATTATTCACCCAGACCACGAGAAAAAAATGACTTAAAAATATTAGAACAGGCGCAGTGGAAAATATTTGGTTCAGATGGCAGTTTTCTTGCCTCTGAGTCAGAAGGCTGTAGGTTCAAGTCCCACACCAAACTCTCAAATAACCTAGGCTGACACTCCCATTGCAGAACTGAGGGAGAGCAGCACTGTAGGAGGCACTGATTTTTTGGATGGCACATCAAACTGAGACGACATATGCCCTCTCAGGTGGGTGTAAAAGATTCCACAGCATATTCAAAGTAGAGCAAAGGAGTTCTCCCTGGGCCAATATTTACCTCTTAACCAATATCACTAAAACATATTATCTGGTTATTTACTTCATTCCTGTTTGTGGAATCTTGCTGTTTGCAAACTGGCTCCTGCACTTCCTTACATTACAACAATGACTACACTTCAAAAGTAATTTGTTGGCTGTAAAATCACTTTGGGAGATCCTGAGGTTATAGAAGGTTCCATATAAATGCAAGTTATGTCTTCAATATCGGTTAGGAAAAAAAAGTCAAATTATAGTTAAAGTAAAGAAAGAAATAAGGTGGAGAGTGATGGGGGAAGACACGAAAGTGACAATCTGAGTGATTGCAAGCAAGTGTTTAGATTGTTGACGTTTAATGTAAAATTAAGCTCGTTTGTTTTAGTAGTTTAAGATATTTTTCTCATTCATTCACGGGATGTGGGCTTCCCTGGCTGAGCCAGCATTTATTGCCCATCCCTAGTTGCCTTTGAGAACATTGCAGTGCATATTGTAATCATTACTCATACATTCCTATGGCATTCATGGATCATTGATTCACCAATCATAGAATGATACAGCACAGAAAGAGGCCACTCGGCTCAACAGGTCTCTGTGAACGACCTATCTAATTAGTTCCACACCTCTGCCTTTTCCCATAGCCATGCAAAATTCTCCTCTTCCAATCATATATCTAATTCCCCTTTTGAAAGTTATTATTGAATCTGCTTCCGCCGCCCTTTGAATCAGAGCAATCCAGATCTTAACAACTATGTGGGTAAAAAAGAAAATTCTCATCACCTCCCCACTGGGAAGGGTTTCTCCTTATTTGCTGTATCAAAAATTTTCTTGTTTTTGAACATCACTATTACCTTTCACCTTAGCCTTTCACAAGGGGAAACCAATCCAAAAACTTTGAGGTCCTTGGTAAATTTTGGTTTTCTTAAAATCATTAAAAATTAGAACTTACCCGTAGTTCAGCAGGCAGGGCACAGTCAGCGAGTATGGCCAAATCATCCTGCAGCCTGCAGTTTTCATCAGGTTCCAACGTCAGAACTTTCACCCAGGTTCCAGGCTTTGAAGAAACTGCATTAAAAATAAAACAGGAAATGTAACAACTTCCTATCCACTTCCAAATACAAAAACAAAAGCAATAATCATTTTTTTTGTATTCATTCATGGGATGTGAGTGTCGCTGGCTAGGCCAGCACTTATTACCCATCCCTAATTGTCCTGGAGAAGGTGATGTTGGTGAGCTGTCTCCTTGAACCGCTACAGTCCATGTGCTGTAGGTACACCCACAGTGCTGTTAGGGAGTTCCAGGATTTTGACTCAGCAGCAATGAAAGAACAGCGATATATTTCCAAGTAAGAATGGTGAGTGGCTTGGAGGGGAACCTCCAGGCGATGGTGTTTCCATGTGTCTGCTGCCCTTGTCCTTCCACATGGCTGTGATTGTGGCTTTGGAAGGTGCTGTCTAAGGAGCCTTGGTGAATTCCTGCAGTGCATCTCGTAGATGGTACACACTGCTGCTACTGTGCGTCGGCAGCGGAGAGAGTGAATGTTTGTGGATGTGGTGCCAATCAAACAGAGCTTAGATCTGATCCATCGGTTGTGGGATCGCTTAGCTCTTTCTATCACTTGCTGCTTATGCTGTTTGGCACGCAAGTAGTCCTGTGTTATAGTTTCACCAGGTTGACACCTCATTTTTAGATATGCCTAATGCTGCTCCTGGCATGCCCTCCTGCACTCTTCATTGAACCAGGGTTAATCCCCTGACTTGCTGGTAATGGTAGAGACGGAATATGCCAGGCCATGAGGTTCCAGATTGTGCTCGAGTACAATTCTGCAGCTGCTGATGGCCCACAGCGCTTCATGGATGCCCAGTCGAGTTGCTAGATCCGTTTGAAATCTACCCCATTTAGCACAGTGGTAGTGCCACATAACACGATGGAGGGTATCCTCAATGTGAAGATAGGACTTCATCTCCACAACGTCTGTGCAGTGGTCACTCCTATCAAAACTGTCACGGGCCGATGCATCTGTGGCAGGCAGGTTGGTGAGGATGAGGTCAAGTACATTTTCCCCTCGCCACCTGCCACAGCTATATCTTTTAGGACACGGCCAGCTCGGTCAGAAGTGGTGCTATCCAGCCACTCTTGATGATTGGCATTGAAGTCCCCCACCCAGGTTACATTCTGCACCCTTGCCACCCTCAGTGCTTTCTGCAAGTGGTGTTCAACATGGAGGAGCTGAGGGAGGGCGGTACGTGGTAATCAGCAGGAGGTTTCCTTGACCATGTTTGACCTGATGCCTTGAGACTTCATAGGGTCCGGAGTCAATGTTGAGGACTCCCAGGGCAACTCCCTCCCAACTGTATACCACTGTACCGCCACCTCTGCTGGGTCTGTCCTGCCGATTGAGAGGACATACCCAAGGATGATGATGGTGGTGTCTGGGACATTGTCTGTAAAGTATGATTCCATGAGTATGAATATGTCAGGGTGTTACTTGACTAGTCTGTGAGACAGCTCTCCCAATTTTGGCACAAGCCCCCAGATGTTACTTAGGGGGACTTTGCAGAGTCGACGGGGCTGAGTTTGCGGTTTCTTTCCTTATGTTTTTAGCGGTTTGATACAGCTGAGTGGCTTGCTAGGCCATTTTAGAGGGCATTTAAGAGTCAACTACATTGCTGTGAGTCTGGAGTAGACTTGAGAGGATATTATTCTTCACTTTTTTTCTGTGTCACTTAGGCACCCTGGGTCAGAAGAGCAGGGGAAGTCTCTGTGGCGGCCTGGGTCAATATTTATCACGCAACCTGCATTTTCCAACCTAGGTCACTGAAATCTGGCCATTGCGTTTTACAGGATTCTGCGGTGTACAAAATGGGTGCTGCATTTCCCCACCATTACAATAGTGACAAAAATACATAAATGACTCTGAAGCATTCTGGCACACCCTGAAGTTGTAAAAGGCGCTAGAGAAATGCATCTTTCTTTTTAGGTTTGATCACGCAGGAGGCTCCAAAGGGGAGAGCGAGGGATAGTCAAAGAAAACGTAAAATTTTACTTTTTAAAAGGTTTGGTAAGTTAGGAAAGTGAGAATGCTGTAACAACTTACCAAACTCGTACACTTTTTTGCATTTGCTTTCCAATTCACTGATGAGTTCTTCTAACTTGCACTGCTTCGCTAAGATTTTAAAATCTTCAACATTTTCCACTTCAATATCCAAGCGGCCTGCGGAAATAGAAATAATCATAAAAATTGGTAAAATCTCTCCTTATAAGGAAGTTCACTGTCACTTGGGAAAAGACGACAATGAACACAGACTTGCTAAGGAGAAACTTGATTGAGTTCTTTAATGAAACAGCAGAGGGGTAATTAGGTAACATCATGTACATGGACTTTCAATGGGTTTTTCAGAAAGTGTCACATAATACACTTGTTAGCAAAATCTAAGCCTATAGGACTGGAAAGTGTGGCAGCAGGGGTAAGACATTGGCAGACTGAGGCACAAAAAGCTGAGGGTAGTGGCGAACAGCTGTTTTTCAGACCAGATGGAATCAAACAGTGGTGTTCCCCCAGGGATTGGTGTTGCCAACGCATATTCAATTAATTAAACTTGTGAATGGGGACACAATTTAAAAGCGTGCAAATGTCACAAAGCTTGGAAATCTAGTAAATAGAAAGGAGCACAGTAGCAGACTGGGGGCGGGGGGGGGGGGGGGGGGGGAGAGAGAGAGAGACTGGTAAAATGGGCAGATATACTGCAGATGTAATTTAATGTGGGAAGTGTGAAATTATGCATTTTGGAAGAAAAAGTGAAAGGCAATATAAAGTAAATGGTACAATTTTAAAGGAGGTGCAGTAACAGAATTGGGAGTTCACATACGAAATCTTTGAAGGTGGCAGGGTGATAAAGATGTTAAAACAAACGTGAGAAATTCTTGGCTTTATAAATACAGGGGTAGAGTATAAAAGCAAGGAAGTTATGGTGAATCTTTATAAACCACTGATTAGATCTCAGCCAGATCTAATCCATTAAATCCGTTGTGTCTAACTTTGGGCACCATGCTTTAGGAAAATCATCGAGGCTTTGGAGAGGGGGCAGAGAAGATTTACCAGAATGGTAACAGGAATAAGAGACTTCACTTATATGGAGGGACTAGAGAAGCTGGGATTATTCTCCTGAGAGCAAAGAATGTTAAGGGTTTAATTTAGTAGAATTGTTCACAATTATAAAGGACTTTGATGGAGTAGGTAGGGAGAAGCTGTTTATGCAGTAATTTATGAATATGGAATGCACAGCCTGAAAGGGTGATGGAAGCAGATTCCGTTATAAACTGCCAAAAAAAAAAGGCATATCAGGTAAATACTTAAATAGGAAAAATTTGCACAGCTATGGAGGGAAAAGAGCAGGGGTGTGGAACTAATTGGGATGCTCTTTCAAAAAGCTGACACTGGCACAATGGGCCAAATTACCTCCTCCTGTGCTGTATGATTCTATGTAATATCAACAGGCTGTACAACAATGAAGAAAGACCCTTGGATAATCCATCAGCGTTAATGAAATGAAAGGCAACAAAAGCACTAACGGTGGCTTAGACAAATAAGTAACAACATGCAAGAGAGATAAACACCTAAAAGAGGAAAAATACTAAATAATGTGGGGAAAAGGGACATGAGCAGATAGTTCAGGTAGGGGACCTAGCACAGACACAACAAGCTATTTGGCCTGCTTTTGCAGCAAATTCTTGTAATTCTTTAACACATTTCCCTGCCACTTTGAATGCAGGCATGCATCCATATCATGACAATGAAATCATTTTGAACTGTAGTCACTGTTGTAATGTAGGAAACACAGCAGTCAGTGACTTATGTATACAGCCAGGTCCCCGAAACATCAATATGGTAATGACCGGACACCCTGCTCTTAGTGACGTTGGCTAAGGGACTAACATTGGCTAAGACTCTGGGGAGAACTTTCTTCCTCTCCTTTGATAGGGATCTTTTACATCCACCCAAGGGGTTCTCAGCTTAGTGTCTCAGCTGTAAGATGGCGGCTCCAATTGTGCAGCACTTCCTCAGTACTGCACTGGAAGTGTTAGTCTAGATTGTGTTCCCTGGAGCAGGGCTTGAATCTACAGATGAAAGTGCTACCAATAGAGCCCATCACCTATATTCCAATTTCTCCAATCCATAACAGATGAAGCAGCCTGTTACATACCTGTATAGAAATATTGCAGGATTGCCCTGAAAGCCATTGGGTTAATCTGTCAAACAGGGGGAAAAAGGTAAACAACATGAAACAGATTTGTACTCTGAAGCCATAACAGAATTATTCTGTCAATCATATATTATACTGATACCATACATGGTCCTGAAATAGTTTTTTCTGAAACATTATAAAGTTGAATGTGTTTCCTTCATGGCTGCACTCGAGGTCAAACAGCTTAACAACACTCAAAATTAAGGCTGGTATATAAAATGCAGCCAGCAGAGGGCAGCCAACACCTTTGATTATACCCCAGTACAGGCCGGCATCTTGAGATGAGCAAGTGGGAGAGAGGAACAGATATACCTGTAACTTATTTCAATATGAGTTTTTGCTGGTTAATGAATACAATGATAAAAAAAAAGTCAGACATCAGGGAAAAGGGACACACTGAGGAATCAGAATTCAACTGCAAGCAATTATTAATTGGAGAAGCTGCAATTAGAGCAGACAAGCAGACAAGACTGAGGTGTTCAGATACATAAGTGAGAACAAGCTGAGAAACTATTTTTTTTTTAAAAAAAGCACTTGGGATCCTAGGTTCTATGGACAGGAATGCAGAGGCATCAGGCTAAACCTATGCACATCAATGGTTGGGCTGCAGTTAGAATACTGGCCCTGATTTTGCTGTGAGCGGTAAAGGAACAACTTTCGCCATTCACTGTGTGAGTGACTCAGTTTTACCAGGTTTGTCAGCAGAGAGTTCAGTAATCTGGCATCAGTTTGAATGCAGCCCCCTATGAGCATGGAAGGTTCTCAACCAGATTAGAGAACTCGCACTAACACACAAGAGTCAGCAAAGCAGGAAATAAAACATAGAAAATATAAATTACAATTAAATCGCTTCTTAAAAATTCATTTACAGGATGCAGACTTCACTGGCTAGGCCAGCATTTATTGCCCATTCCTAAGTGCCCTCGAGAAGGTCTTGGTGAGCTATGTTCTTGAACTGCTGCAGTCCATGTGGTGTGGGTACACCCACAGTGCTGTTAGGGAGGGAGCTCTAGGATTTTGACCCAGCGAGAGCGAAGGAACGGCGATATGTTTCCAAGTTAGGATGGTGAGTAGCTTGGAGGGGAACTTCCAGTTGGTGGCGTTCCCATGTGTCTGCTGTTCATGCCCTTCTAGATGATAGTGGTCTTGGGTTTGGAAGGTGCTGCCTAAGGAGCCTTGGTGAGATTCTGTAATGCATCTTGTAGATGGTACACACTGCTGCCATAGTATGGTGGTGGTGGAGGGAGTGAATGTTTGTGGAAGGGGTGCTAGTCAAGCGGGGCTGCTTTGTCCTGGATGGTGTCAAGTTTCTTGAGTTTTGTGGGAGCTGCACTCATCCAGGCAAGTGGAGAAAATTTCATCACACTCCTGACTTGTGCCTTGTAGATGATGGACAGTGTTTGGGGAGCCAGCAGATGAGTTACAGAAAGCTAAACAAAGATTGGGACAAACACATGGGGTTAAGGGAAATACATAAAAGAACAAAAGGAAAAATGATAAGAAAGCATCATAAATTTTCTTTTGAGGGAATGAAGCTCTGTGCTTGTCAAATTCATTTTTCAGGGCCAGAAAGGTTATACAGCCAGAATTATTGCTTATTACACCATCAGAAACTCAGTTAGTCCTGATTGAACAAGCTCAAACTTTTTCAGCTGATTTAAGAGTGAGAAAAGTGGATATTAGTTTAAGTTCATGACATGACAGTGAAGACATGCAACAGCACAGCCTGTATCAGCCAGGGTCTCACTGACAGCAACTTCCGAATTTCCATGTTTAACTACGTGTGCGGAGGCCAGAAGTTGGTGTTAGTTTTATCCAATAATAAAGGGTGAGGGGTGACAGTTCCGCTATTATTAGTGAAGTAAAATCTGAACCAGTGGGTCCAGTTTTGGGCTCTTTGCCCTCGGAAGAATGTCAGGATCTTGGAAAGAGTGTAAGGAGGGATTCATTAGAATGGTATTAGGGCTGAAAGGTTTCAGTTATGAGGAGCGAGTAGAGAAGTCTCTCAACAAGTAGGCAAAGATGATGGAGATATTCAAAATTCTAAAATACTTTGATAAAGGCAAGATCAAAGGAATCTATTTCTAGTTGGTAGCTAGAAAACGCACTGTAGAAATTCATGGCATTTTCTCCTGCTGTGACTTCAGCGGAAATCTTGGAGGTCTGGCAGAAATGGCCAATTATCCAAGGAATCCACCCAACTTACTGCAAATCAGAGCAGCCCTGTGGAATTTCCAAGCACATAGCTTTAAGGTCGACACAAAAGGAATGAAGGTAGAAGTTCAGAGAATTTATCTTAGGCAGAGGACATGGAACGAACAACTACTAGCAATAGCAGTGGGAGCAGAATACACAAAAATCTTTCAAAAGGGAAGCCAATTAATATTTTGTAAAATAAATAAAATTGTTGCAGAATGGCGCCACAGATTTTTAAAAACTCTATCATGGATGTGAGCGCCGCTGGCAAAGCTAGCATTTAATGCCCATCTCCAAACATCCTTGAGAAGGTGGTGGTGAGCTTCTTGAAGCGCTGCAGTCCATCTGGTTCTTTCAGAGAGCCAGTACAAGGTACGTATTGGTTAAATGGTCTCCTTTGGTGCTGCAAAAAAATGCTACGGTGCTAACATGCATCTTACCAGCGGGTGCTTGAGAGCTATCGCTTTTTTCCCCTTCCACTTTGTCTGAAACATTTCTGCGAAGTAAGTTGAACGTGCGTTTAACACACAGCGGTGAGCTCGGAACGTCTGCCCGTGAACCAGGAAGGCAACGTCACTATAATACCCCTGTTCCAGTAATCTGCTCACGGAAACGGAAAAAAAAAAATGAGCTACAACACCTGCCAGAAACCACATCCATTTGTTTCCCTTGTGCTCACCAGGTTGAGGGATGTCAGTGTCGGGAAACAAAAATATTTTGAGGAACCTCAGTGTCACTCCCAGGTTAGTGAAGCTCAGATGGATCAGAAAAAACACGCTGCGCCAATCGTGTGCATCGTCCCCCCCCCAAGCATACCTTTACTGCCATCCTTGCACCTGTCAGAGTGGCAATGCCTAGCACCTAAAAGCCCTGGCAAAGGCACAATGGGCTAAATGGTCCCCTACTGTTCCGTAGGATTCTATGGATGATAAGAGGCAACAGGGAAATCAGTTCATGAATAACACTGAAAATGAACTAGCCATTAAATAGATTGCTGCTTTCAATTGTGATTGCGCATTGATAGAAAACAATTCGATGTAACTTGATAGCTACTTCAAGGACCAAATAAAGAATTTAGGAAGAATTTATTTACAGAACAGCGGTGAAATGGACATCTTGCTGACACATGGAGGCAACGAAGCAGATAGCATTGCTATATTTAAGGAGAGGCTTGAACCATATGAAGGAGAAAGGAATAAAGTGATATGGAGGCAGAGTGGGAATGGGTATTCAGAATAGACTGAGGGATGTGTGGGGTGTAAATATGCCTGAGACTAGTAAGACTGAATGGCCTGTTTCTGTGCTGTAGATTCTATGCCATGCCAATTACTGCCAAATTAAGAGCAGTTAACTGCCCCAGGGCCAAGAAAGGGTTAGAAACATCCCAAACTCATTGTCCATAGAATACTGCTAGACAGCAAGGAGGAGGATGAAGAACAATGTGCATAATTCTGGTGCCTCTTATATCTTCAGCATACCCCCAAACACTTCATACCAGGTATGTAATTTAGTCAACATATGAATCTGGGCTGAATTTGAACAGGGGTCCCGGAGCGAAAAGTTAATGATTAACCCATTTCATCACCCATTCTACACTCAGGTATAACACATGGCACTGCTCATGTATAACACAGACTGACTGGACAACACAGCACATGTGGCACAAGCAAACAGAACATGGCGAGGCTGGGAACTAGTGACCAAGGCAACTGACCAGACTATTTGTTAGGCATGATTCTCTGGACCGGACTGGTTTTTGCTAATATTATAATCAGTTAGGGTAGAGCAATTAGCAATGCCAATGGAATGCTATGTTTCTAATATAGTAAACAAGATTTTTGTTATTGTAATTGTTCACACATCATCATGATGCATCATAATCTTCTTTCTGAGGCTAATTTATGAAAGTTGGGTTCATGTTATACCATAGCTACCTACCTGTTTATATTGCTGTAGAACTGGATTCTGTGGGCCAGAGGGGAGCTCTGGATGTGCATGCATACACCACAGGGAGTGTGGGGAGCACAACCAGTTCAAGGGACAACCAGCATCCAGCTAATTTCAAATGAGTTGGAGAGCGGGACACGGCTACACGCACAAATATACTCTGCTTCAGCTTATCAAGCAGCCACAAGGTCCAAAAGATTCCAAGAGCATTTTTCAAACCTGGCCCGACACAACACTGGAAAGGATTTCAAAACAGTTGTACTCAGCCGAGGAAACTGCTTTGTAACTATGCAAAGCCGGGTGAACTTAATAGCTTCAAGAGTTGGGAAAGGTTTGCTGTCCAATAATGCATTTAATATTCTGCACAGCATAATTAAGGGATGTAATATCAATGTTTACAAAACTTTTTTTTTAGAATTATGCACTCAAGTATCTGGGTGTGGGGCCTAAACACACAACCTTCTGACTCAAAAGTGATAGCGCTATCACCGACACTTGTGATTTCATACCCGCCCTAGTCTGATGTGTTCTGACTCTGATGCATATAGCAGGTAAACATCAACACGGACTGGTTAGGCAGGCTTCCCAATGTCGACTCATTCCTGAGTTGAGGGGCTTATCTTATGAAGAAATGTTTAACTGGTCGGGCCTATATTCATTTTGGAGTTTAGAAGAATCAGAAGTGATCTTATTGAAACGTATAAGGTCCTCAGGGGGTTTGATAGGTAGATACCAGGAGGATTTTTCCACTTGTGGGACAGACTAGAACCAGGGGATATCGTTTAAGAATAAGAGGCCTCCCATTTAAGACGGGAATGAGGAAAATTTTTCTCTGCCAAAGGGTCCTTAGTATGTGGCATTCTCTTCCCTAGAAAGCAGTGGAGGCTGGGTAATTGAATTTATTCAAGGCTGAGTTGGATAGATCTTTGATAATCAAGGAGTCAAGAGTTATCTTGTGGCAGATGGCAAACTGGGGTTGAGACCACAACCCAGATCAATGATCTTACTGAATGGCAGAAAAGGCTTGAAGGGCTGAATGGCCTACTTCTAAGTCCTGCAATCCATGTCCCAACCCTGGCTGGTCATATTCCAAGAGATGTTGGCATAAGTGGCATCACGGAAAGACTGACTTTAGGAAAGAGGGTCCATTTTCAATGGGGACCTGCTTTTCTAAAGAATGGAACCATTGGACAGAGAAAGACAAGCAACTTAACTTCCCATGCAGTTTGCTTGAGATTCATTGAAAGATTTCTCAGTGAAATTGAGGGTACTTTAAAGTAAGAATTTTGAAAAAAAGATTAAAAGAATTAAATAGATAATTGTGGACACCAGATTTTGTCTTATGTAGTTTAATTGCCTGGTAATTCAGTGCCACTTACTAAGCTGGAGCCAGAGGGTTCCAGGCACAGACTCCTGCCTGCCCTCCTCACTGGGGTCATCAGCTGCAGCTCGATGGTGGGTCAACAGCTCCCAGCCATGGAAGCAGAGCGGGGCTCACCCTTGGACACTGCAAATGTCCTGGCCAGAAGACAGGAAGGGAAATATTATATATCTCTGACGTCAACCTGGCTACTTTATAAAATTATTTTTATTTTAAAAATAGACAAGGCTTTACCCTGACTAGCCAAGACACATACCAGAGGAATTTCTAACCTTCAGAAACCAGCAGGGACCTCGCTATCTTTAAAGAGGTGCTAATGCTCTCTGTGACAGCCAATCAAATTTCAAAGAAATGCACTAACCCGGTGAATCAGTTTCCAGTAAATCCTTCATGTTATTCCATTATTGTCACTGTCACCATTCCTACTGTACACAAAGCAGCTGTGGCATATTCCTATATAACAACTTTGGTTACGTATAACATAGAAAGACATCACAAAGGAACTTCACAAAGGAGTGATCAGATAAAAAAGAATGCTGAGCCAAAAGAGGAGCTATTAGGATGGATGCCAAAAAAAACTTAAAACGAAAACAGAATTACCTGGAAAAACTCAGCAGGTCTGGCAGCATCGGCGGAGAAGAGTTGACGTTTCGAATCCCCATGACCCTTCAACAGAACTGACTGAATATTAGAAGAGGGGTGAAATATAAGCTGGTTTAAGGTGGGGTGGGGGGGGGGGGGGGGGTGGTGGGGGGGGTTAAGAAGCCAAAAAAACTTGTTCCAGACACGGGTATTAAAAGAGGGTGATACAGGAGTGTTATGGTCACATCATATGCCTTTATTAGGAAGTTGGAAACTTTACTTATAAAAGGAAGCCTGAAGTTTGGACAATCACCATCACAAAATGGACTTGAGAGTAAGGTGACCTCTTTTCTGCAGAAATGGGAATAGCTTAATGTCTGGACATGTCTCTGGAAAGTCACTAAAATGTAAACGGCACACCCAAATATATTCTGCTTCAGTTTATCAAGCAGCCACAAGGTGAAAAGATTCCAAGAGCATTTTTCAAACCTGGCCTGACACAACACTGGAAACGTATTTCAAATCAGTTGTACTCAACCGAGGAAACTGCTTTGTAAAATGTTCCCAGGCTGTCTGATGGCCACTCTCTCCATTTCAATTGAAGAAACTAAAATAACAATGGTTGCTAAACTTGCTGGCCCCATGAAGACAGGATTTCAAATAAAGGCATTCAGGTTGGAATACTGATTTATATCTTTCATTCTCAATTTGTGGACAATGAAATACATTGATAACATCATTACATGACTGAAACTGGATGGAGATAGCTAATATCTTAATAATCAATAAGGACAGCCCAAAGACTAGAGGGAAGCCATCTCTTGTCCAGCACAAGTGAGGACTCTGCCTCAAAAGTCACCTCAGGCAAAGAATTGGGGATTATTCATTTTAGCTGCAAGATTATAGTTCTTCTCTGCAAGCACTGAACCAACTTTGACTGGAAAGCCAGAAAGCCTAGTTGTTTGGGCTGGACCAGTGTAAACTCATCACCAGAAAACTCCAACCTTATTTTTCTTCAATGCATCAAGAGAGACCCCTTCAAGCCTGAAATGTTTCAACCATCTTGAGGACTGATTAGAAGTGACTTTTTTT
Organism: Carcharodon carcharias; assembly: GCF_017639515.1. Taxonomy (NCBI): domain Eukaryota; kingdom Metazoa; phylum Chordata; class Chondrichthyes; order Lamniformes; family Lamnidae; genus Carcharodon; species Carcharodon carcharias. Next base: position 9,967,187 of record NC_054473.1, read on the forward strand.
TTTACTGTTAAGATAATAAAGTGCATGCTATATCTTTAGAAATCATCTGTGTAAGTGTGAAAGAAAGAGGAGTGTGCACTTGTTGCATTTACATTTTAGGTGTTATAAGTAATAAACTTACAAGAAAGCCTGTTTCATATGTTCTTTAAAGTCATAGCACTCAACAGGTTAAAATACTCCTTCTCAAAAAATATATCTAACTGCTGTCAGCCAAGAGTGAAAAAAGGGGGATATTATCCCACATCTCTCTCCCTATTTGTAATAGGAGAGAGACATGGAAAAGCAGAGAGCTGTAAGGAGCAATCTAGATTGATGAAGGTATGGCTGTCAATGGCAGGGTGAAGGGAAGATGAATGAGTACCCAAGAGATCAGAGCTCAAACAGCAGAGCGTTCTGGGGGCGGAGGTCGGGGAGGGGAAGGCACAGAGTATTATGATGCATAAAGCCCCTTCCAATCCTCCTTCCTCAAGCATGTTTTCACCAACCCCCAAGACCATCCTAATAAGCAGCCGAGTTCGGACTGAACAAGTGCGACAGAAACTCAAGTTTTTGCTGATTTCCTACCTTTGCAGAAAGTCATCGTAATAATCTCTCTGCATAGACTTAGCAGTGATCTGCTTGTAGTCCTTCAGCAACCTCCGAATGGAATCATTCAGGGCACCGTACAAGCACCGCTCCCCATCAAACGTGTTGGCTTCACATTTTGCTCCTGCAACACAATAGGTTTCAGTTTGAGAAGACCAGGCCTCGGGAATATTTGGCTCTGAGTCATTGATCATTGGGGTAAAACAAACAATTTAAACTACTAGAGTCAATGACAATTAATCTACTTTATTAAATTAATGTTGCACAGTGTGGAAGTGATTGCCTTTATGTTAAATGTTGTTTATTGAGTGCTCCTTTGCAATACAGCCTCACTACTGCAGAACCGTATCAAAATACGTGTCAACGTAAAAAACCTTTCTGTTTAACCTTTTTTAACAAATGTACAACAGATGTGGTCTTATTAGTGCCTTGTATAACTGAAGCATAACCTCTACTATTATATTCAATTCACCTCACAATAAACAATAACATTCTATAAGCTTTCCTAATTACTTGCTGTACCTGCATACGAGCCTTTTGTGATTCATGCACTAGGACACCCAGATCCCTCTGAATCTCAGAGCTCTGCAACCTCTCACCATTTAGGTAATATGCTTCTTTTTCATTCTTGCTGCCAAAATGGATAATTTCACATTTTCCCACATTGTACTCCATTTGCCAGATCTTTGCCCGTTCACTTAATCCATGCCCCTATGTAGCCTCCTTATGTCCTCTTCACAACTTACTTCCTTATCTATCTTTGTATCATCAGCAAATTTAGCAACCATACTTTCTGTCCCTTCATCCAAGTCATTTAAATAAAAATTGTGAAAAGCTGAGGCCCCAGCACTGATCTCTGTGCCACATCATTCGCTACATCCTGCCAACCAGAAAAAGAACCAATAATGGCTACTCTGTTTCCTGTTTGTTAGCCAATCTTTTAGCCATGCCAATATGTTACCCCCTACACCATGAGCTTTTATTTTCCGCAATAACCTTTAATGTGGCACATTAAATGCCTTCTTCTAAGTAGAGTTAACTCCCTTTATCCACATCATATGTGGCTCCTTCAAAGAACTCCAATAATTTGGTTAAACAATATTTCCCTCTCTCAAAACCATTCTCACTTTGCCTGACTATATTGAATTTTTCTAAGTACCCTGCCTTAATTTATTTTATATATTTCTTCATGAGACATTGGTGTCGCTGGCTAGGCCAACATTTATTGCCCATCCCTAATTGCCCTCGAGAAGATGGTGATGAGCTGCCTTCTTGAACTGCTGCAGTCCCTGTACAGGTGCACCCATAGTACTGTTACGGAGAAAGTTCCAGGATTTTGGCCCAGTGACAGTGAAAGAACGGCAATATATTTCCAAGTCAGGATGGTATGTAGCTAGGAGGGAAATTTCCAGGTGTTGGTGTTACCATGTATCTGCTGCCCTTGTCCTTCTAGAGGTTAACAGACATGGGTTTAGAAGGTGCTGTCTAAGGGCCCCTGGTGAGTTTCTATAGTGCATCTTGTAGATGCTGCGTACTGCTGCCAGTGTGTGTCACTGGAGAAAAGAGTGAATATTTCTGGATTGGGTGGCAATCAAGCAGGCTGCTTTGTTCTGTATGGTGCCAAATTTCTTGAGTGTTTTTGGAGTTACACTCATCCAGGCAAGTGGCAGGTATTCCATCACACTCCTCACTTGTACCTTGTAGATAGTGGACAGGCTTTGGGGAGCTAAGGGGTGAGTTACTCGCAGCAGGATTTCTATCCTCTGACCTGCTCTTGTAGCCATACTATATTTATATGGCTAGTTGAGTTCAGTTTCGGGTCAGAGATAACCCCCAGGATGTTGATTGTGGGGGATTCAGCGATGGTAATGCCAGTGAATGTCAAATGTGCAATGGTTTGATTTTCTCTTATTGGAGATGGTTACTGCCTGGCACTTGTGTGCCACTAATGTTACCTGCCACTTGTCAGCCTAAGCCAGGATATTGTCCAGGTCTTGCTGCATTTGGACATGGGCTGCTTCAGTATCTGAGAAGAGGCGAAGGGGCTGAACATTGCTGATGATTGCACATCCCCACTTCTGACCTTATGATGGAAGGAAGGTCAGTGATGTAGCAGCTGAAGGTGACTGGGCCGAGGACACTACCCTGAGGAACTCCTGCAATGATGGCCTGGGACTGAGGTGATTGACGTCCAACCACCTCAGCCATCTTCCTTTGTGCTAGGTATGACTCCAATCAGCAGAGACTTTTCCCCCCTGATTCCCACTGACTCCAGTTTAGGTAGGGCTTCTTGATGCCACACTCAGTCAAATGCTGCCTTGATGTCAAGGGCAGTCACTCTCACCTGGCCTCTGGAGTTCAGCTCTTTCGGCCATATTTGAACCAAAGCAGTAGTGCGGTCAGGAGCCAAGTGATCCTGGCAGAATCCAAACCAAGCGTTAGTGAGCAGGTTAATTCTAAGCAAGTGCCACTTGATAGCACTGTTGATGATCACTTCTGTCACTTTACTGGTGAGAGTAAACTGATGGCACGGTAATGTCCAGGTTGGATTTGTCTTGCTTCGTCTGGACGGGACATACCTGGGCAGTTTTCCGCATTGCTGGGTAGATGCCATTGTTGTTTAACATCTTTCAACATTTTTCCTATGACAGATGTTAAGCTAACATGCCTGTAGTTTCCTGCTTTCTGTCTTATTTTCAAACAGAAGAATAAAATACATTTGGCTATTTCCCAATCTAATGGCACCTTACACGAAACCAGAGAATTTTCGAAAATTAAAACCAATGCATCAACTATCTCACTAGCAACTTCTTTTAAGACCCTAGGATGAATACCATCAGGATCTGGGGATTTGTCAGCCTACACAGCTCCAACAATTTGCTAAGAACCATTTCTCTGGTGACTGTAATTTTCCTGAGTTCCTCCCTCCCTTCCAATTCCTGATTCATAGCTATTTATGGGATATTACTTGTATACTCTATGGTGAAGATCGGTGCAAAATACCTGTTCAATTCACCTCTTTATTTTCCATTGATAAGACTCACTTTCTGTCGGACCAACGCTCACTCTGTTAACTCTTATTTAAGTACCTATAGAAATTCTTTACATTTCTAGCTGGCTTTCTCTCACACTCTAATTTTTCCCTCATTAATCTTTTTGTCAATGTTTGCTGTTCTTTATATTCTTTCCAATCTTCTGACCTGCCTCCCATCTTTGCACAAGTATATGCTTTTTCTTTAAGTCTGATACTGTTTTTAACATTTTTAATTAACCACGGATGGTGGGTCATTCCCTTGGAATTTTTCTTTCTAGTTGGATTATATTTATTCTTATATTTGGAAATATCCCTTTAAATGTCTGCCACCGCATTTCTATTGACCTATCCCTTAACCTCATGCGCCAATTCACTTTGCTCTGCTTTCATTCCCACATAATTTCCCTTAAGTTTAAAATACTAGTCTTGGGCCCACTCTCCTCTCCCTCAAACTGAACGTAAAATTCAATCATATTGTGATCACTGCTACCCAAGGATACCTTCACTATGAGGTTATCAGTGGCTCAGTGAACTTTTGTCTGAGTCAGCAGGTTTTAGTTTCAAGTCCCACTCCAGGGAACTAAGCACACAATCCAGGCCAACACTCCAATGCCAGTATAAGGGAGGGCTGCACAGTCAGGTATGCCATCTTTCTGATGAAAAGTTAACTGATGGTTCATTTGCTCTCTCAGGTGGATGTAAAAGATCCCACGGCATTGCTTTGAAAAGCCAGGGGCGTTCTCTCCAATGTCCTAGCCAATAATAATCCCTCAACCAACACCCAAAAGAAATCTCTTGGTCATTGTCATATTCCTGTTAGAGGGATTTTGCTATGTTTACATTAGGTGCTGCTTTTTCTCCTTTGCAGCAATGATTACGTTTCACAAGTACTTCATTGACAATAATGCACTGTGGAACATCCTATTTTTGTGAAAGATGCCACGGAAATGCAAGTCTTTCCTTTCTATGAGCAAGGCAAAATGATTGCAGATTCTATTACACACTAGGATTATAAACTCGTTAATTTGTAAATAAAAATTATACTTTTAACATTTAATGTGAATTTTGCAATCAACAGGTGGCAGGAAATTAGTGTTGGGGAGTGGAAAATTTTCTATTTCTGGAATATAGTATCATTGGCAAGCACTCTGTGATCAAGTGCAGGACGTCATAACAAAATACCAAGTATTTATATAATGAGGAAAAGGATCATCTCTAAGTACGAGGAAAATCGAGGTAGGGTAGGATGCGATGCAGAATAATAGTTCGCCTTACTCACCACTGACAACTGTCCCTCAATCCCAGCTTCAGAACAGCAATATCCTCCTGCATCAGTGTGAAATGCTAGTGTGACATGCCATCTGCTGGTCTCTTTCAACAGCATTGCCAATTTAGCACCACAATTAGCAAAAGTTCTGCACTGTGGGCCACAAAGACTCAGATGAAGTAGATGGAAACTCCCAAACATGACTTATCATAGGATCTTCAAAGCCAGCAGATGGGGGCTTTCATCCCATTCAGTCAGCTGGGTTTGAACCCTAATCTAATAGGGTAATGTCCACATCCAAACCCCCAGTAAAGTGCTTTTAACCAGATCCTGTTGCTGTTAAAGAGCCTTCATGAATGCTCAGATTTAAACAACTTTGCTCACATTATTGTGGCCTAATATTATAATAGTGGCCCAATTTTGAAAAGGGTTGGGTGGGGTGGTGGTAGTGGTTGGCGGGGGGGTGGGGGGGGTGCAGTAGAAAGGTACAGAATACTGTCAAACCATCATAAAAATCAAGCTGAATAGTTTTAGAAGCATCCATACCATTGGCAAGCAGATAGCGAACAAGGTCCTCATGCCCACATAGACAAGCATAATACCTGTTAACAAAGTGAGAAGTCAGTGATATGCTGTAAATATTCTGATAGAACATATTCCTTGAAGGGCAATAATGTGGTCATTCAAAAAGTTGCTTTCTTTTTTAATTAATTACAACATTTTTGCCGGATTTGAGTAAAACAATTAAATTCTTCGAACAGTTGAGAGAAATTGAGTTAAAATTTTTAAGTGCCAATTTGTGCAATCTATTTGTGACTTTAACATTCTTGTAATCCTGCACAAAAGGGACACGGTTTAATTCACAAAGCTGTTGAAAGGAGCCTGCCTTCATAAGATAGGTGCTTCAGATTATAACTAACTATTGCTAATGCATGTCGGGTTTTGGCTGCTCTGCATCATGTTTACATTCATCCCCTTTCCATACATGGCTTGATGCCACACTGTTGACACACTTGGAGTTAGTGTCAAACTGAAATGGTATGAGACAAATTGCTCCAGGGGCTCTCACCCAGCTTCTCTCTGGAATCAGCTTGGTCCCTCGACTTCAAATCTGCACTCCAAGTTTAGTGCTGGTGAGATGTCAAAACCACCTCACGTGTAGACTGTACAATTGCAGTGAGAATGCATCTTAAAAAGTCTTGCACCAACACAATAGCAAACTGCTCATCCACTTACTGTGTACAACAGCTTTATTTGTTAAATCTTAAACAGTAACAATAAAGGTAGCTTGCACTGTCTGAGGCAGCCTGATAAATCTTAGCAGCTTAAATCTTTCCTTCTTTCTTCAGTGTAACGTGTTAACACACTGCCCCATCATGTCCCTTGCAATATGCATCCGCCTAGTATCAATGAAATAATGAAGCCATCTAGCATTTGCCACAGACAGCCATCATCTTCTTTGACTTCCCCTATTTTACTTAGGATCTCCACAATACTGGTTGATTACCCTTCTCCTTCTTTCAATCATCTATTCTCCTTCCAACCCGCTGTGTTAAGATGACTCTTGTAACTGCAGCCTTCCATCTGATCTTAGGCCTTCCTTTTCTCCTTCTTCCTGGCAGTCCTATCTACATCGCTCACCTCATTTCCTCTTTCTCCATAACAGACCACCATACTATTTCAATATCTTCTCAGCTACTTTCTTCAATACTTCCACAATCTTCAGAGCTGCTGATGTGCTAGATCATCTTGTCATTTCTCGTCACTCCACACATCCATCTCATTAGTATCCAGTCGTTCCTTCATGTTGCCCAAGTTTTTGCACTATAAACAAGACTGGTCTCTCTTGGAGATTCTTCCTTTCAGTTTCAGCAGTTCTTTTCTATCACATTACATTCCACTGCACTTCTTCCAATTGCTCCAGCCAGAGCTAATCCGTTGCTTAATTTTCTTTCTATATTTCCATCTTGTGCCATCATTGACTCCAGGTACTTGAAGCTACTCACTTTCCCCAAGTCTTCACCAATAATCTTTTTTACCTTCGGTCTGGCCCTCTTCCCTAGGCTCAAACTGACAGTCCATATATTCAGCATTTTGTCTATTGACCTTCCTACACACGTTCCAGTGCTTTTCTCCAGATACTCAGTCATGTTCTCATCATTCCCACCATGTAGCTCAACGTCATCTGCAAACATCATTGACTATGGCACTTCCCATCTCACTTGCTCAGTTAGAACATCCATGACAATCAGGAAGAGGAAGGGAGGAAGTGCCGATCCTTGGTGCTATCTAACGCTGACTTCAAAGCTCTCACTCTCCCCCACACTGTTTCTTACTCTGGTCTGACACTCCTTGTATATGTCCTGTGGTAGTCATATGTACTTCTCAGGGGCTCTACAAATTCTAACTCAGCTCCAGACTTCCTCCCCAAGTGCCCAGTCATAAGCCTTCATTAGATTAATGAACACAGTCTTAACGTTGCACTGGTCTTCCCAATATTTCTCCATCGCTCATCTTGCAGTGATGCTGGAGATGATGGCAGCAGCCAAGGGCAGCTTGGGCTTGGCTGGCAGGTGCATCCGGTTCGAAGTCTCCATTGATGGACCAGCACCGTGCCTAGACTCAGACAAGGGAGAACAAGAAGCAATGTCTCACTCAGCAAGCTCAACCTAACTAAGCTGCTGTAATGCCCAGCTTGGGGCCAGGACTGTTGGTGGGGGAGAGAAGCAGCAGCAGTGGCAGCTAGAGGAACAGACATAAGCTGAGATGAAGAAAGGGTGGGGCCTCCAGCTGAATGAACTCTACTGACTGGCTCCCCAATTCTTTAAAGATACCGATGCCTTGTCTGTGGAAACACTGCCAAGCGGACTATTGATTTTGACCGTCTGTGCAGAATGCAGCAGGAAGACTGCCGCATTCAGGAAAGAGGTGTTTGAAAGGCTTTCTGCATCAAATGGAGGGCAGTGATTCAAGTGATAGACTATCTCAAGGAAATGACCTGCCTGGTGATGCTGTTGGCTGCGATGCTGCTGGTGAATTTTTGCTTGAACTTTTTTGTTGTTCTTATTTTTTAGTCGCATTTTCATAATTAAAATCGATTTAAAAACTTGCCCCAATTCAGCATTTGGCTGTAACTTGATTTGGCTTCAATAAAAAAAAATGGGATTGGTGGTGCCTCTTTCAGGCGTGAATCCAAATTGACCTCCTTTGATTTCCACTATTTCCCTCAGTCCCTAATCCATGACTCTCTCTCAATCTTGAAGTTATGTCGTAGGAGTTTACTTTCTTGGTTTTTTTGTGCAATCTTGAATGTCCCCCTTTCCTTTAAAATATTGAGATCAAAACGCTTCATCTTCATGCCATTGGAACTTCCTCTCTTATCATAACAAACTTGAGTAGCTATTCAGGGCCTGGGTCCCATATTCACCTGGGCACATCCATTCTTTCAGTGGTATCTCATCCGGTCCTACTGCTTTACAGAAATAAAGTATTAGAGAAGAATTGAGGTTTTTTTTCACCCAGACGTTAACTGGAGTCTGAAATTTACAGGAAGAAAAGCACAGAAACCCTCACCTCATTTAAAAAATATTTGGATATGCACTTCAAGTGCTACAACTTAGAGGAGCACAGGCCAAGAACTGGAAAGCAGGATTAGGCTGGACAGCAATTTTCTGCTTGGCACAGGCATGATGGGCCAAATGGCCTCCTTACATGCTGTAAATTTTCTGTGTTCCATGTTTCTAGCTTGGATTCCAATATCCTGAAGATCGTGGAATCAATTTTGTTTTTCATTCATTTACGGGATATGGACATCGCTGGCTAGGTCAGCATTTATTGCCCATCCCTAATTGTTCTCAAGAAGGTGGTGGTGAGCTGCCTTCTTGAACCTCTGCAATCCCTGTGGTGTAGGTACACCCAAAGTGCTGTTAGGGAGCGAGTTCCAGGATTTTGACCCAGCGACAAAGAACGAATGGCGTTAAGTTTCCAGGTCAGGATGGTGAGTGGCTTGGAGGAGAGCTTCCAGGTGGCGGTGTATCTGCTGCCTTTGTCCTTCTAGATGGTAGTGGTCGTGGATTTGGAAGGTGGGTTTAAAAATTGGAACTGGATGCTTCAGTTTAAAGATTTCCCTAACAAATTGATTGATTGCTCAGCATTCTAATTAATAGCTAGTTATTTTATAAAGTTTAAAAAAGCAACCACTCAAATAAAAATTTTGACACTGTGGCCTAATACTAAGTGCATTCTGGCATTATCATTTTATTGACAGACTCTATCCCAAAATGGCAGTCTGGCAAGAGATGGTAAAAGATTAGGGCAAAACACTGGTTGAGGCTAGGTGAGGCAGGTGCAGGAACAATGAACTCCTCCCATTGTTAAGTGCCATTGAATGGATTTCAGAGCTAACCATCCTGGACTGAGTCACACATGGTTACAATATCGAAGGGCAGCATTTGTCCATGGAACTGTACCATCAGAAGAAAAAGTCTGGAAAAATAAATTGTAATTACATCATGTAGCTTCATATTAAAAATTTAAAAAAACTTGCTGCTTAGTTGCACACTGCACCGCATGTGACATCACGGCAGAGAGAGGCAAGAGCTTTAATACCCTCCCTTGGATATCTCAGCTACACAACAGCAGGAAAATTCTCACGGGATTTAGCATGGAATGTGTTACTAGAAGGTCTGCGGGCACTGGAGAAAACAAATATGGATTTTTACATAAATACATGCGGAATTCAATCCGTGTTGGCGATATATATGAGAAATCGAGATCAAGTATAACCTTCTACAGCAAGAACTTGCAATTATGCAATGCCTTCAGGTAGAAAAACATAAGGCAGCTGAAGAGACATAATCAGAAATAAGGGACGACAAACTGCTGGAGTGTTAAGGAGGGATGCCCAAAAGCTTGATCAAAAAGATCAGGTTTAAAGGAGAGTCTTAAAAGTGAGGGAGGTGAAATATTTCTCATGAATGCAAGTGGTTTAATTGAACTAACATATGCAGATATAATTCTGAATCCCCATTTTGAAGTTATACATCCCATCATTATTGATATAAAATAATATTCAATGTTATTCATAGCTAGATTGAACAAGGTACAGCAACAGCAGTTTGGGAAACAGAGGAGCATGGGACTTTGAAGAGTGTTGCGGACAATAGACACTACTGTGCCTCCAACGCTGGAAAGATGTAATTACTGTATGACAAGTTTGCATAGACAGGTTCCATTATAAATATGTACATAGGAATTTATAATGGAAAAATTGGCAAAAGCATGATGAATAGAACAGCAAGCAAGCTTTTGTAGTTGGGAAGCGTGCACATATAAAGGATTTGTAATACATTATAGATAAATTGTACTTACAATGGGGTACTATCCCATTTATCTTTTACATTTAATTCCACATCCCTCTGTTCAACCAGATAGCTGAAAAAGATAAAATATAACTCTATTAAAACCTTATCTAAAATTGCATTAGTTCTTTTTATGTCACAAGCCCACCATACCGAATCCTGCACAAAGATTAAAAGTACATAAGTAGCGAACACCTGAAATAAAAGCAGAAAACTTAGGTTCATCTGAAACCTAAAAAGAAAGTTACACTTTGGTTGCACTTTACTATCAGAACTAAGATTGTGAGACATTGCTGCTTTTATTTATTTTTAATTCATCATGGGATGTGGGTAGCGTTATGGCAAAAAAATAGCAAGGTGTCTCCATCTCTCTCCATCCTTCCTTCCTCAAAGGATGGAGAACTCAACATTAGAAGTAATGGTATTTGTGACAATGGTTCAAAATATCCTGAATAGATCAACCTTCAACAGCAACATCTGCATAATTTTAAAATTATGTCTCAAAGTGTGAGCAGTTATTTGTGTCAACTACAACTCAGTGGGTAGCACTCATGCCTCCAAGTCAGAAGGTTGTGGATTCATGTACCACTTGGAGACCAATGCTCATAATCTGACACTCCAGCACAGTACCAAAGGAGTGTTAAACAAAAACAGAATTACCTGGAAAAACTCAGCAGGTCTGGCAGCATCGGCGGAGAAGAAAAGAGTTGACGTTTCGAGTCCTCATGACCCTTCGACAGAACTTGAGTTCGAGTCCAGGAAAGAGTTGAAATATAAGCTGGTTTAAGGTGTGTGTGTGGGGGGCGGAGAGATAGAGAGACAGAGAGGTGGAGGGGGGGGGGGTGGTGTGTGGTTGTAGGGACAAACAAGCAGTGATAGAAGCAGATCATCAAAAGATGTCAACGACAATAGTACAAAAGAACACATAGGTGTTAAAGTTAAAGTTGGTGATATTATCTAAACGAATGTGCTAATTAAGAATGGATGGTAGGGCACTCAAGGTATAGCTCTAGTGGGGTTTTTTTTTTATAATGGAAATAGGTGGGAAAAGGAAAATCTTTATAATTTATTGGGAAAAAAAAGGAAGGGGGAAACAGAAAGGGGGTGGGGATGGGGGAGGGAGCTCACGACCTAAAGTTGTTGAATTCAATATTCAGTCCGGAAGGCTGTAAAGTCCCTAGTCGGAAGATGAGGTGTTGTTCCTCCAGTTTGCGTTGGGCTTCACTGGAACAATGCAGCAAGCCAAGGACAGACATGTGGGCAAGAGAGCAGGGTGGAGTGTTAAAATGGCAAGCGACAGGGAGGTTTGGGTCATTCTTGCGGACAGACCGCAGGTGTTCTGCAAAGCGGTCGCCCAGTTTACGTTTGGTCTCTCCAATGTAGATGAGACCACATTGGGAGCAACGAATGCAGTGGACTAAGTTGGGGGAAATGCAAGTGAAATGCTGCTTCACTTGAAAGGAGTGTTTGGGTCCTTGGACGGTGAGGAGAGAGGAAGTGAAGGGGCAGGTGTTGCATCTTTTGCGTGGGCATGGGGTTGTGCCATAGGAGGGGGTTGAGGAGTAGGGGGTGATGGAGGAGTGGACCAGGGTGTCCCGGAGGGAGCGATCCCTACGGAATGCCGATAAGGGGGGTGAAGGGAAGATGTGTTTGGTGGTGGCATCATGCTGGAGTTGGCGGAAATGGCGGAGGATGATCCTTTGAATGTGGAGGCTGGTGGGGTGATAAGTGAGGACAAGGGGGACCCTATCATGTTTCTGGGAGGGAGGAGAAGGCGTGAGGGCGGATGCGCGGGAGATGGGCCGGACACGGTTGAGGGCCCTGTCAACGACCGTGGGTGGAAAACCTCGGTTAAGGAAGAAGGAGGACGTCAGAGGAACTGTTTTTGAATGTAGCATCATCGGAACAGATGCGACGGAGGCGAAGGAACTGAGAGAATGGGATGGAGTCCTTACAGGAAGCGGGGTGTGAGGAGCTGTAGTCGAGATAGCTGTGGGAGTCGGTGGGTTTGTAATGGATATTGGTGGACAGTCTATCACCAGAAATTGAGACAGAGAGGTCAAGGAAGGGAAGGGAAGTGTCAGAGATGGACCACGTGAAAATGATGGAGGGGTGGAGATTGGAAGCAAAATTAATAAATTTTTCCAAGTCCTGACGAGAGCATGAAGCGGCACCGAAGTAATCATCGATGTACCGGAGAAAGAGTTGTGGAAGGGGGCCGGAGTAGGACTGCAACAAGGAATGTTCCACATACCCCATAAAGAGACAGGCATAGCTGGGGCCCATGCGGGTACCCATAGCCACACCTTTTATTTGGAGGAAGTGAGAGGAGTTGAAGGAGAAATTGTTCAGCGTGAGAACAAGTTCAGCCAGACGGAGGAGAGTAGTGGTGGATGGGGATTGTTCGGGCCTCTGTTCGAGGAAGAAGCTAAGGGCCCTCAGACCATCCCGGTGGGGGATGGAGGTGTAGAGGGATTGGACGTCCATGGTGAAGAGGAAGCGGTAGGGGCCAGGGAACTGGAAATTGTTGATGTGACGTAAGGTGTCAGAGGAATCACGGATGTAGGTGGGAAGGGACTGGACAAGGGGAGAGAGAAGGGAGTCAAGATAACGAGAAATGAGTTCTGTGGGGCAGGAGCAAGCTGAGACGATCGGTCTACCGGGGCAGTTCTGTTTGTGGATTTTGGGTAGGAGATAGAAGCGGGCCGTCCGAGGTTGGGCGACTATCAGGTTGGAAGCTGTGGGAGGGAGATCCCCAGAGGAGATGAGGTCAGTGACAGTCCTGGAAACAGTGGCTTGATGTTCAGTGGTGGGGTCATGGTCCAAGGAAAGGTAGGAGGAAGTGTCTGCGAGTTGACGCTCAGCCTCCGCGAGGTAGAGGTCAGTGCGCCAGACAACAACAGCACCACCCTTGTCAGCGGGTTTGATGACAATGTCAGGGTTGGACCTGAGAGAATGGAGTGCAGTAAGTTCAGAGAGAGACAGGTTAGAATGGGTGAGAGGAGCAGAGAAATTGAGACGACTAATGTCGCGCCGACAGTTCTCAATGAAAAGATCGAGAGAAGGTAAGAATCCAGAGGGAGGGGTCCAGGTGGAGGGAGAATATTGGAGATGGGTAAAAGGATCCGTTGAACTGGGAGAGGACTCCTGCCCAAAGAAGTGAGCCCGGAGACGAAGACGGCGGAAGAAGAGTTCAGTATCATGCCGAGCCCGAAATTCATTGAGGTGAGGGCGTAAGGGTATGAAACTAAGTCCTTTGCTGAGCACTGAACGTTCAGCATCGGAGAGGGGAAGGTCAGGGGGTATAGTGAATACACAGCTGGGGCTGGGATTGGAAGATGGGGTGGGGACGGAGGGACAGGCAGGGGTGGAGGGTCCTAGATGGATGTTGGTGTCGATGAGTTGTTGGAGCTTGCGTTCCTTAGCACTTGAGAGAAAGAGAAAAAGAAAAAGTTTCTTGTTGAGGCGTCGGATGAGCCGAAGGATAAAATGAAACTGGGGGCACGCGCGGCTTTGAAAAAGGGTACGGAGGTGCTGCTGGAGGGAGAGGTCGAGTGTGTTCATAAGGCGGCGCATGGCACTGAGAGTGGATTTCAGAATGTGATGGGAACAGCAGTCCGAGAAACGTTTTATGTCCCGGAGATACCTGTAATCCTGGGTGGGTTCGAAACATGGGTGGAACTTCCGACTTACCCCACGTGGATTTCAACTGAAATTCCACTGCTTGTTTGTCCCTACAACAACAAACCCCCACCCCCACCCCTCCCCCCTCCACCTCTCTGTCTCTCTATCTCTCCGCCCCCCACACACACACCTTAAACCAGCTTATATTTCAACTCTTTCTTGGACTCGAACTCAAGTTCTGTCGAAGGGTCATGAGGACTCGAAACGTCAACTCTTTTCTTCTCCGCCGATGCTGCCAGACCTGCTGAGTTTTTCCAGGTAATTCTGTTTTTGTTTTGGATTTCCAGCATCCGCAGTTTTTTTGTTTTTACCAAGGGAGTGTTACATTGTCAGGAGTGCCGTCAATGTAAAAGATCCAATGGCACTATTTCTAAGACGAACCGGAGGGGCGGGGGGGGGTCCCCCACTGTCTTGGCTAATATTTAACCATCAAAACAGAGTATCTGGTTATTTATTCCTTTGCTGTTTGTTGGAGCTTGCTTACGCAAATACTATATTACATCAGTAGCTACTCTTCAAAGGACATTCCATTAACTGTAAAGCACTTTAGGAATGTGATATGAACACATTAAGCATTTTCCTGGGAATGTCACCAACTGTAATTCCAGGTCATACTATTTTGAATAAAATACTATTGATATTCTTCAAAAAATATATTTAATGCTTTGTCATACACATATAGTGTAATGCTGCAATTTCCTCAGAACTTATAATTGAAAACGTTGTCTTAAATTCCACAGTATGACTCCTCTTAGCTTACAGTAAATTATGATTACAGAAAGCAGGGTTGGAATACAATTGAGCTCATGCTTACTACAATACAACACTTCCCAGCTGTAAAGCTAATGTCAGCTGCAGAGAGCAGCTGTCGTATCCTGAGGTGACATAAGGCGCTATACAAATTCTTCCTTTCCAGCAAAGCCAAGGTTTTAAAAGCCTCTAGTTTGTAACAAGAAAAGAATACAGATTGAGATAAGCTCAGGTTACCACAGCCTGAAGCTTTCAGGCTACCAGCATGTTGGACAATCAGCAAGTTAAGATATGAGAGTGCTCCACTGAGCCACAGCTGACAGTGGTTTTACAGCTGAGAAGTGCTGTACTATAGTAAACATGAGTTCAATTGTATCCAACCCTGCTTTCTGTAATCATACTTTGCTGTAAGCCAAAAGGTGCTATATTATGGACCTTCTGACTCAGAGGTGATATTACAAGTCCCGAGGAATTGCAGTAATACACAATACGCTTATTACAAAACATTAAATACATTTGAAAGAATATCAACTGTTTTACTCAAAATACTATGACCTGGAATTACTATGGGTGATATTCCTAAGAAAACACTATGCATTCATATCACATTTCTCTGTCCACTTTTTAAACAGAGCATTCACCTTTACATTTGAATGGGTTATCTTTTCCACTAAAATATCAGGCAGAGGAACTCTGTAGTAAAGCTTTAGATGACCATCCATCAATATTATCATCAGTAATCTCTAGGCTTATGGATTTTGGATTGGAAGCTCAGCCGCAGAATTACTACCAGGTTATTTTGAAATCATCTGCCATTTTTTATAAATTATCCTGTTGCTGCTTCTCACTTTTCAGGGTTTTAATAGAGTAAATAAGGAAAAACTGTTTCCACTCGCAGGAGGATCAATAACCAGTGGACGCAGATTTAAGAAGCTGGGGTGGGAGGAGATGAACAGACATTTGTTAAAAAAATGCACTGCCTGAAACAGTGGTAAAGCAGATTAAATAAGAATTTCACAAGGGAATTGGATAAATACTTAAAATGGAAATATTAGCAGGTCTATGACAACCATAATCAAGCAGCATGCTTGATATGTGACATGAAACATCTGACACCTTCCCTTATTGTTTGAGTCCTTACGCAGTAGCTAGTAACACTCAGCCACAAAACACAGAGCATGTGGCCACTCAGGGTATTTACAAAGTTGGTGCCAAAACGGTATGAGGCAAAAAACTGTGCTTAACCCAATGTTGTAAACGTCTGATATTCTACTTGGTCAACAGTACTTCTGCAACCTAGAATATTAAAATAGATTAGCTGCTCATTCATATGAACCTTTTTGATTTATATAAATAATGGACTATCTACCTCCCCTTTAAAAGGCTAGATTGCTGCCCCTTCCCTCTAAATGCCTGATTTTTTTCTCTTTCTTCATGTAAGATCCTCTTAAACTGATCGTTTCCAATTGGTCCACCTTTACCAATGGCAGACCTGTAGCTCTTCAGCAGCTCTTTTAACTCGCACAATACGAACATGAGGAGGCCATTTAGCTCCTCAAGCCTGTTTCACCATTCAATTAGGTAATATATCAGCAATGATCTAATTCCATGTACATTTGCCCTACATCCCTTAATACATTTGGTTAACAGAAATCTGTCAATCTCAGATTTAAAATAAACAATTGATTTAACATCAATTGTCTTTTTTTTTTAAATATTCATCCATGGGATGTGGGCTTCACTGGCTGGGCCAGCATTTATTGCCCATCACTTGTTGCCCTCGAGAAGGTGGTGGTGAGCTGCCTTCTTGAACTGCTGCAGTTCATGTGGTGTGGGCACACCCACAGTGCTGTTAGGAAGGGAATTCCAGGATTTTGACCCAGCAACAGCGAAGGAACAGCGATATATTTTAAAGTCAGGATAGTGAGTGACCTGGAGAGGAACTTCCAAGTGGTGGTGTTCCCATCTATGTGCTGCCCTTGTCCTTCTAGATGGTAGTGGTGGTGGGTTTGGAAGGTGCTGTTGAAGGAGCCTTGGTGAATTCCTGCAATGCATTTTGTAGATGGTACACACTGCTGCTACGGTGCACAAGTGGTGGAGGGAGTGAATGTTTGTGGATGGGGTGCCAATCAAGCGGGCTGCTTTGTCCTGGAAGGTGTCAAGCTTCTTGAGTGTTGTGGGAGCTGCACTCATCCAGGCAAGTGGAGAACATTCCATCACACTCCTGACTTGTGCCTTGTAAATGGTGGACATTTGGGGAGTCAGGAGGTGGTTACTCATTGCAAGATTCCTAGCCTCTGACCTGCTTTTGTAGCCACAGTATTTATATGGCTAGTCCAGTTCAGTTTCTGGTCAATGGTAACCCCCAGGATATTGATAGTGAGGGATTCAGTGATGGTAATGCCACTGAACATCAGGGGGCAATGGTTACATATGGGAGAGAATGCCAAACGTCTACCACCCTTTGTATGGAGAAGTGTTTCCTAACTTCACTCAGAAAGCCTGGTCCTAACTTTTAGACTAGGCCCTCTAGTCCAAAACTCCCTAACCATCAGAAATATTTTCTCTCCATCTACCCTATCTATTTCCCCATATATCTTGAAACCTTTGATTAAAAACCATGCCAACTTCTAAATTCCAGGAATAGAGGCTTAGTCTGCATTATCTCTTTGCATAATTTAAACCCTTGGAATTCAGGTATAATTCCAGTTATTCTATGCTGCTGTCCGTCTTCTTTTGGCTTTTCCCATTTTATTTGGGTCGCCACATTGCTGGTTGATCACCCTTCACCATGATCTCTTTTTTCAATTACCTTTCTTCTTCCATTCCTACTGTGTTTAAGTCTCTCACCATCATATCCTTCCACCTGATCTTAGGCCTTCCTCCTCCTCTTCCTGGCAGTCCCATTGCCATAACTTGCCTCACCACATTCTCTCCCTCTCTCTCCACACCAGATGATCATACCATTTCAATGTCTTCTCAACTACTTTCTACAATCTTCAGAGCCTCTGATGCGGTAGTTCATTGTCCATTATTGTTACTCCACATATCAATCACAGCATCCGACCCTCATTAGTACCCATTGTCCCTTTTTTCTTGACGTTGCCCAAGTTTTTGCAAGGCTGGTCTCAGAACTTCCTTTTAGTTTCAGTTTTGCTTTTCTATCACCTAAGACTCCACTGTACTTCTTCCAATTACTCCAACCAGAGATAATCCATTGTTTCATTGCCATACTTCCATCTTGTGCTACCAATGACCCCAGGTACTTGAAACTACTCACTTTCTCCAACTCTACACCAACAATCTTTGCACCTTCACACTGATCCTCTTCCCTAGGCTCAAACTGACAGTCCATGACACTGAATTCCCTTCAGAGTTAATATATTCTTCCCAAGGTGTGTTGTCCAGAACTGTTCACAATAACTCCAGGTGTAGTCTAACTGGGCCCTGTTTAGCTAAACAATGACTTCTGCCCTCTTGTATTCTGACCCCCTAGATATAAAGGCCAGCATTCCATTAGCCTTTTTGATTATTTTCTGTACCTATCCATGACATTGCAATGGGCTTTGTACTTGACACCCCTTAAATTCTCTTTGGACTTCCACAGTTATTAGCTTTTCCCATTTAGAAAGTACTGTTCCATACTTTTTAAGGCCAAAGAGGATGACCAAGCATTTGCCTACCTTGAAATCCATTTGCAACAGTTTTGCCCATGCACTTAAGCAATTAACATCTCTATAATTTTATGCTTCTACCTGAACTATCTGTAATCCCATCTACCTTTGTGTCATTGGCAAACTCAGATATGTCTATTTATCCTATCATCTAAGTCATGAATAAATATTGTGAATAGCTGAGGCACCAACGCAGATCCTTGTGCGACACCGCTAGTTACATAATCAATTAGAGTCCCTGCCGCTCAGACAATTTCCTAACCTGGTCAATAATTGCCTTCAATTCCATGGGCTTCAACTTTAGCTAACCATCTCAAATGAGGGACTGCATCAAATGCTTTCTGAAAATCCATATAAATATTGTAATACACTTAGATCTTAGTCACTTCTTCAAAAAATTCCATCAGATTTGTCAGGCAAGATCTCCTCTTTACAAATCCTTGCAGAGTCTCTCTAATCAGCTGAAAATTTAAGCTGATCAGTCAATCTATCCTTAATTACAGACTCTATTAAAGTAGAGTCTATGCAGTTTAAGATGTTTCTTTGGAGATAACAACACACGTTTGATGGGGCACAAAAAGATTGCCTATTGCTGTATCTGCTTCATGGTATGCGAGTTTCACATAGCCAATCATTATGCTTTAGACAAAATCTCACATTGCCATTGATCGCACTTCACTAAAATTCTAGTGATAAAACATTAAAACAAGAAAAAGCCAATTGATCTATAAATTCACTCCATCAGGATTCTGACTTAAGATTTGGGTGGCTATTCTTCATGTTTCCTGCACAGTTACTCCATCTACTCATCCCACTATATGTTACATTAGGAATTAACCCCTCAACTGACAGCATTTTGTAAGAGACACAATAAAGACCATGAAATCTGAAATAAAAGCAGAGAAGGAAAAATAAAAATCACTTTTATAAATTGTGTCATTATTTATCCTGCAATTGCAGAGGCAGCATAAAGAGTTTGCACTTGTCACCAATGCTAAAGCTATATTATAAATCCAGAGCCAGTGTTGGTCTGAATCCAGAATGAATCTCTACTTTGTTCCAGAGTCTGATCAGCAACGGCCACCATATTTACTCTAAGCCTGTACATCACCGCAAAATGAGAATGTTTTGCACAGATGCTACAATTGAAGCCTAATTAATCTTAGTAACACTACAATGTGTTTCACATACAATGAGTTATTTTGAAACAGTGTCTACCACAAATCTACAGCTTTCCAAATACAGCAATGACATAAATGATGAGTTAATCTGTTTTGGTGATGCCCATTGATCAGGACACGAGGAGAACCCTCTGTTCGTCACTGAATTGAGTCATGGGACTTTTAACCTATGTCTGAACCCTCGGAACAAACACACTCCTTAATGCTTCATTTTAATATAGCCACCCCATGCAATGCAGTATCCTTCGGTGCTGCACTGGAGTGTCATCTGGCATACTCTGTTCAAGTCCTGATGGATACAAGAGCCTAAAATATTGAGTCAGAGAGCAATGGTACCAGCCAAATCAAACTGGAAACATGTGTTAGGTTGGGTACATATGAAAAGAGAAAGCCAAGTTAACACTTTGGGTGTAATTTTTCATCGCTTCTGAAGGTTGACTGTCATGAAGTGATATTAATGTGTATAATGTTATTGGAAATTATTTTTAATTTGGACTTGTAGTAGGGTCTGTGTGTGGCTTAACTGGATTAAAGCCAGCCAGTCTGGGTGCTTTGATGTATAGTAGTTTGAGATGTTAATTAGATAAACGGAAGGCTAGAAGGTAAAGAGTACATTTGCATTTGTTGAATAAACCATTCAAAAGGGAGTAAAATCTTGCACCTAGCTAGGAGACACCAAGCAATGTGTTTATATTACTAATAAAATTGGTGCTACAAAAGAGATTTTATTGTTAGAAAAGGATAAGTTCAAAGACCTAGGGATACCATGAGAATTCACATTCAAAGGGAAAACTAGGTATAACCCGAGAGGAGTTTGTGTGTGCAGTTCAGGGGCATGTAAGATCTAAGCAGCCTGTAAGCCATATAATTGTGTCTGCAAAGGAACCAAACTCAAGGGACTTCATTTTGAATTATTTTTGCTTGGTGTCTGTTTAAAGTCTATGGGTTAATGTTACTTTGGTGAAGATTTACCTGGAAGTGAGTAATTTGGGGATTTGTTTAGAAGTTATTATGGTAGTAATTTGTAGATATATGTGTTTAAAAGTATTATTAAATTAATAAATGTTTAACCTAGTTTATATAAAAAACTCTGGAGGCTTGGTCGTTTTATTTCAGATTTCAGAGCTGCATCTTAAACATGCCAATTGAAAATGTAGGTTATGACAGTTGTTCAAGTTTCTGTCTGGGACTTAAACAACTCAGCCTTTACCAACTACTGTGTCATAACAAGATCTAGCTTTCCGCTCTCACCCACCTTGGATGTCCAGCAATTTCTATTTCAACATTTATGTCCCACAGATTTCCGGAACCTATGGCTCAGCTGTGCCTTGGTGTGTCATCACTGCTGCTGTCAAAGTCATAGTGAAATAGGAAGTAGTTGAGATACTGGATGAACTAAAAATTGATAAAAAAAAAGGAGGTATTAGAAAGGCTGATTGTACTTAAAGTTGATAAGTCAGCCGAATGATTGGGATGCATCCGAGGATCCTGAAGAATGCAAAAGGTGAAGATTGCAGAGGCACTGGAAGATTATGGAAATCTTCCAATCCTCCCTAGATACAGGGCTAGTGCCAGAGAGGGGAACTGCAAATGTTTCACCATTTTTTTTAAAACGAAAGCTGAAGATTAAATTGACTGACCTGTTGATGTGTTTAACTTCATTACTGAGAAAATTTTTAGAAACAATAATCCAGGACAAAATTGACAGTCATTTGGACAAGTGTGGATTAGTTAAGGAGAGTCAGCAAAGACTTGTTGAGGACAAGCCATACTTAACTAACTTGATTGAGTTTTTTGAAGAGGTTAACGCAATTGATGTGCTACATGGACTTCCAAAAAGTATTTGATAAAGTGTCACATAATAGACTTGCCAGCAAACTTAAAGCCTATGGGAAGACAGACACAGTGGCAGCATGGATACAAAACTGGCTGAGTGACAGGAAACAGAGCAGTGGTGAATGGTTGCTTCTCGGACTGGAGGAATCATAGAACAGAACAGTTACAGCACAGGAGGAGGCCATTTGCCCAACGTGTCTGAGCAGGTGCTCTGCAATAGCAATTCATCTCGTTCCACAGCCCCTCCTTTTCCTTGCAGTCCTGCAATATTTTTCCTCTTCAAATAATGATCCAATTCTCTTTTGAAAGCCACAACTGAATCTGCCACTACCACTTTCTCAGGCAGTGCATTCCAGATTCTGACCACTTGCCGCATAAAAAAAAGTTTTCTTCGTGTAACCGTTGCTTCTTTTGTCATTCACCTTAAATCTGTGTCCTCTGGTTCTCAACACTTCCCTCAGTGGGGACAGTCTCTCCCAATCTACTCTGTCCAGACCCCTCCTGATTTTGAATGCCTCTATCAAATCTCCACTCAATTCCTCTTTTCCAAGAAAAACAGTCCCAACTTCTCCAATCTTTCTACATAACTGAAGTTCCTCATACCTGGGACCTTTCTCGTGAATCTTTTCTGCACTCCTAATGCCCTCACTGTGGTGCCCAGAACTGAATGAAATACCCTAAGGCTGAACCAGTGTTTTATACAGGTTTATGATAACTTCCTGGCTTGTGTACTCTGTGCCCCTAATTATAAAACCCAAGGTCCCATTTATTTTACTAACTGCTCCTTCATCCTGTCCTGTCACCTTCAATGATTTAAGTATATACTGTGACACAAACTTCTGCTTGGGTAACATTTTCAAGGATATCATATTTGAAAATGCCAGATATTCTAGATAAACAATTGCGACATATAAGCACTCACATATTATGAAAGATTAGGTTGCATTAGTTTGTCATTTGAAAGTGTGATTGAGAAATTTTTGCAACATTTTCACAATTATAAAGCAGATTCACAAAATTTACAAGAAGGTGTTCAGGTCAATTAGGGTTTCAAAACTCAAGGACATAGCTTAAAAATAAGGAATAAACTGAGCATTCAAATACAACTATTTTTAAATTTTCCTTCAGTTTTATGAAAAAAGTCCAGTAGTCCTCAGCATTGATACTATGCCAGTGGTACTGAATTAGAAGTATATCAGAGTAGGTAAAACTGGTAAATATTGCCAGTAGTTTGTTTTGCACCATCTTTGCAAAGATATACAGTAGCAGTTCCCCAGGGTTTAGTACCAGGACCACTACTATTCTTGATATGTACAGTAATGACTGAGACATGGCAGTACAAGGCACAATTTCAAAATTTTCAGAACTTGCAGGTATTGTGAACTAAGAGGATGATAATGATAAACATCAAGAGAACACCAACTAGCTGGCGGAATATGTGGCCAGGTGGTAGATGAAATGTAATGCAAAGGAGTGTAAAGTGATATATTTTGATAGGAAGAATGAGGAGAGGCAATATGAAATAAAGGGTGCAATTCTGAAGTGGGTGCAGGAGCAGAAGGACCTGGGGTATATGTGCATGAGTCAGTGAAGGAAGCAGAATAGGTTGAGAAATTAGTTAATAAAACAGAGTCCTGGACTTTATCGATAAAGGCATAGGGCACAGAAGCAATGAGATTATGGTGAACCTTTATAAAACACTGGTTCGGCCACAAATGGAGTATTGTGCACAGTTCTGGACACATTTTAGGAAGGAGTGACGGATTTACAGAAGATGCAGAAAATGTTACAAGGATGGTTCCAAGAATGAGAGACTTCAGTAATGTATTATATTGGAGGTCTATCCAGTTTATACAGCCTTCCAGACTGAATATTGAGTTCAACAATTTTAGACCATGAACTCTCTCCTCCATTCCCACCCCCTTTCCGATCCCCTTTTTTTTTCCAATAATTTATATAGATTTTTCTTTTCCCACCTATTTCCAATATTTTTAAATGTATTTCCATTCATTATTTTATCTCTACCTTTTAGCCTATTTCAATCCCTTCACACCCCCCAACCCCACCCCCACTAGGGCTATCTGTACCTTGCTAGTCCTGCTTTCTACCCTTATTTAGCACATTCCTTAGATAATATCACCACCTTCAACACCTCTTTGTCCATCTCCACCTGTCACTGGCCCTCTATCCAGTTCTACCTATCCCACCACCCTCTCCCTTAAACCAGCTTATTTTTCACCTCTTTTCTATTTTTACTTAGTTCTGTTGAAGAGCCATATGGACTCGAAACGTTAACTGTGTTCCTCTCCGCAGATGCTGCTAGACCTGCTGAGTTTTTCCAGGTATTTTTATTTTTGTATTATATTGGAGGAACTAGGAATGCTCTCCTTCGAGAAGAGAAAGTTGACAGAAGTATTCAAAATTGTGAAGGGTCTGGACAGAGTAGAGAGAGAGAAACTACTCTCATTCGCGGAACAGTTGCAAATCAGAAAATATCAGTGATTGGCAAAAGGACCAGAGACTGCATGAGGAAAACTTCTTTTTAAAAGGCAGCAAGTGGTTAGGATCTGTAATGCATCCAGAGTGTGGCCGGGGAGAGATTCAAGTGTGGACTTCAAAAGGGAATTGAATAATTATCTAAACAGTAAAGGTCTGCAGGGCTTCAGAGAAATGGTGGAGTGGGACTAGCTGAGCTGCTCCTGTAGAAAGCTGACATGAATATGGCCAAATAACTTCCTTCTGTGCTGTAACTGTTCTACGATGCTATGGCATGTCAGCACTGGCTCAGCTGTTAACCTAGGTGTCAGAAGGTTGAGAGTTCAAATCCCACTCCAGGGGCTTGAGGACAAAATCCAAGCTGACATTCCCAATGCAGTACTGAGGGAGCGCTGCACTGTCTGAAGTGCAGTCTTTTGGACAAGTGGTTAAACCAAGGCCTTGCCTTCCCACTCAGATGGATGTAAAAGATCCATTCGGTCTATTTGAGGAGGACTGTTCTCCCGGTGTTCCGTGAATAGATTATTTCAAACGTCATCAATAGAAAAACAAATGACCCTGACATTGTCACATTGCTACATTTGTGAATTTGCTTTATGTAAATTGGCTGCTACATTTCCCACAATACAATTGTAAAGAAATCCGATGCTTACCTTGGTTCTCCTAAATGAATGACACAAAAAAATTGAGATGTAGGCTTCGTTGGCTGAGCCAGCAGTTATTGCCCATCACTGTTGCCCTCAAGAAGGTGGTGGTGAGCTGCCTCCTTGGAACTGCTGCAGTCCATGTGGTGTAGGTATGTTCACAGTGCTGTTAGGAAGGGAGCTCCAGGATTTTGACTCAGCAACAGTGAAGGAACGGCAATATATTTCCAAGTCAGGATGGTGAGTGATTTGGAGGGGAATTTCCAAGTGGTGGTGTTCCCATGTATCTGCTGCCCTTGGGTTTCCATATAGTAGTGGCCGTGGGTTTGGAAGGTGCAGTCTTAAGAGTCTTGGTGAATCCATGCAGTGCACACTGGTACACACTGCTGATACTGCTGTGTAGAGAATGAATATTTGTGGATGTGGTGCCAATCAAGCAGACTGCTTTGTCCTGGATGGTGTCAAGCTTCTTGAGTATTGTGGGAGCTGCACTCATCCAGGCAAGTAGAGAGCATTCCATCACGCTCCTGACTTGTGCCTTGCAGATGGTGGACAGGCTTTGGGTAGTTATTCATCGCAGGATTCCTGACCTGCTCTCATAGTCACAGTATCTATAAGGCTAGTCCAGTTCAGTTTCTGGTCAATGGTAACCCCTAGGATGTTGATAGTGGGGGATTCAGTGATGGTAATGCCACTGAACATCAAGGGATGATGGCTAGATTCTCTCTTGTTGGAGATGGTCTTTGCCTGGCACTTGTGTGACGTGAAAGTTACTTGCCAGTTGTCAGCCCAAGCCTGGATATTGTCCAAGTCTTGCTGCATTTGGACATGGACTGCTTCAGTGTCTGAGGAGTCACAAATGGTGCTGAACATTGTGCAATCATCAGCAGAAGATCCCCATTTCTGACCTTATGATGGAAGGAATGTCATTGATGAAACAGCTGAAGATGGTTGGGCCGAGGTCACTACCCTGAGGAACTCCTGATGTCCTGGAACTCAGATGATGAACTCCAACAACCACAACCATCTTCCTTTGTGCTAGGTATGACTCCAACCAGCAGAGAGTTTTCCCCAGTTTCCCACTGACTCCTGTTTTGCTCGGGCTCCTTGAAGCCACATTTGGTCAAATGCAGCCTTGATTGTCAAGGGCAATAATTCTCACCTCACCTTGGGAATTCAGCTCTTTTGCCCATGTTTGAACCAAGGCTGTAATGAGGTCAGGAGCTGAGTGGCCCTGGCACAACCCAAACCGGAAATCTGTGGGCAGGTTATTGCTAAGCAAGTGCTGCTTGATAGCACTATTGATGACCCCTTCCATTACTTTACTGATGATCAAGAGTAGACTGATGGGGTGGTAATTGGCTGAGTTGGATATGCCCTGCTTTGTGTGTACAGGACATACCTGGGCAATTTCCCATATGGGTAGATGCCAGTGTTGTAGCTGTACTGGAACAGCTTGACTAGGGGTGCAGCAAGTTCTGGAGCACAAGTCTTCGTTACTCTTGCTGCAATGTTATCAGGCACCATAGCCTTTGCAGTATCCAGTGCCTTCAGCCATTTCTTGATATCACATGGAGTGATTCGAATTGGCTGAAGAATGGCATATGTGATGCAGAGGACCTTTGGAGGAGGCCAAGATGTATCATCCACTCGGCACTTCTGGTTGAAGATTATAGCAAATGCTCCATCCTTATCTTTTGCACTGATGTGTTAGGCTCCCCCATCATTGAGGATGGTGTTATTTGTGGAGCCTCATGGCATGATACGCACTGAAGTCCCCCACCCAGGGTACATTCTGCACCCTTGCCACCCTCAGTGTTTCTTCCAAATGGTGTTCAACATGGAGGAGCACTGATTCATCAGTTGAGGGTGGGGCGGCACATGGTAATCAGCAGGAGGTTTCCTTGCCCATGTTTGAACTGATGCCATGAGGCTACATGAGGTCCAGAGTTGATGTCAAGAACCCCCAAGGCAATGCCCTCCCAACTGTATACCACCATGCCACCACTTCTGCTGGATATGCCTGCTAGTGGGATAGAGCATACCCAGGGATAGTGATGTCTGGGGAATCATACAGTTCCCGGCAAGCCTCCGGACTTGTGCGCATGATAGCACATGCACAGTTCATGTCTTTTTACAATCTTGGGGCTTTCTGTACATGCGCCAGTCAGGAGATGGTGTCAAACTGCAGGCCAGATGACCTGAACTGCAGCACCATTGTACAGATTGCGTTCCAAGAAGCAGAACACAGGGAGGGGGACAGGGAGAAAGTCCCAAACCAAGAAGAAGGCCCTAAACCATGGAGTAGGACAGGAATAAGTCCCACAAGAGGGTCCCAGGCAAGGACAAGAACAGAAACAGATTCTGTAAAGTTGAGAGCAAAGAGCAGAGAAATAGTCTCTAAGTTGAAGAGAAAGCTACAAGGAGCAGGCTTGAAGCAAGATGGTCTTGAGAGAAGACCAGAAGGTCCAAGAGAGTAGCCAAAGGTTGGTGACTCTGTGATGTGGGCCATAGGGTAAAAAATACCCTTTGGAGCAGTGGTGTTCTGCTTGGCATGGCTGAGAATCTTGAATCGTGTTTGGAAGGTGGAGCTTGAGGAGAGCATGGAGATCCAAGGGATAGGAATCTCAGAAGGCGGGACTGAAAACCTGGAGGTGGATCCTTGTTGAAGCCATCTGAGTGGGAGCGACGTTTGGAGAGAATTCTGAGGCAAGTTCTTCAAATGTGGAGATTGGAATCCTTCATGGAAAAGTCAGAGGTTCAGTGAGACCTGTGGGCTCACAATATGACAAGATCCTAGATGGGTTGCTGAAGAAAGTACTCCCTCCAATCCTGCAACAACCACACAGACCAGTTGAAGAGAAGTTGTTACAATCCCCAATCACACAGCGACCACAGAGACTCAGGCTTCCTTTAACCGGTTTTATTCAAGCATATGCAAGGGAGCCACAATGATTCCTAAGAATGAAGACCCAGCTCCCGGGTTGATTACATTTCATTACTTTTGTACTTTTTCTTATCATAATACATTTGGGTACATTTGAATACATCCAATCGGTAACTGACACACCATTCCCATGCTACACTATCCTATTGAGTACACAAATTTGCTAACCAATTATTCTAAAGGATGTAAACATAATTATATTATCCAATCAAAATTAAAACACGTACGCAAAGACCTTGGTTCTCATAACTCAAGACTGTTTGTGTTTCATCTTTGTCCATTGTATGTCTTCCCATATCTAAGCTAAAACCATCTGCCCCTTCCCTATGTGAGAAGGGAGTACACCTAATCTAACTTATGTCATAGCTTTTGTCTCCAGTCTGACTCTCAAGATTGTGCAATGCTAATCTGGTAATCTTCAACTCTTAATATATTTAGCAGCCATGTCTGCCTGGAGATTTTAAGGGTTTTTCAGTTAATTCTTACTGTATTCTCTTTTAGCATTTTTAATTTCCCCCTAACAGTTGTTGAGAAAGCCATGGATTCTGTAGGATTGCATCTGTCTTTTACTTTGCAATGTGGTTAGTCTGACTACAGCTCACCTCTTAATTCACATGCATTGCATTACCCCGAGTATAAGATAGATATGGAAAATTGTTATATCTTTCCTAATTTGTGTGTGCCCCTGTAAAGATATAGCTGGGGTGAAGGGATAGTGAATATTTGAATCATTTTCTTGTGTGTGTATTGAGATCTTTCCGACCTTTTTGTCTAGTATAATATAGTTCATTGTTCTTGTTTAAATGCATGTTTTATTCTTTGTGTAAAAAATTCATCAGCAGA
This sequence comes from Carcharodon carcharias, assembly GCF_017639515.1. NCBI lineage: Eukaryota > Metazoa > Chordata > Chondrichthyes > Lamniformes > Lamnidae > Carcharodon > Carcharodon carcharias. The sequence goes on from NC_054473.1 coordinate 9,995,488, forward strand.
CTCCTGTGAATTTGTTCAGTAACGTTCCTTCACAGTTTCAAACCAAAAAGTTAGGATCTATCAAGCCAGGTTTCACTCTGGGATCTGACTTGTCCAGTATTAACATCCGCTGGGATCATTGCACAGTGACTACACTCAAAGTACTTTATTGGCCATGAAGCACACTGGGGCATCCTGAAGTCATGGCGCAACACAAATACAAGTCTTTCCTTTCATTAAACATATGTTCAGTGCAAATACCTCTTTGTCCTATTGTCCCATTATCAATTTGCTTCATTATTTTGGAACGCATCCAACCCTTAACCTTTCACCTCATCAACCCAAAAGAGGTTAGATTTTCTTAACTCATCATTTCTAAGCAGCTGTGGTCGCGTCAGTTGCTCTCATGTCATTTGTACTGTCCTTACACTACAAGTAGTCACAACTTTGGATACAACACACCCGAAATAATTTTCCAAGTTCACATTGATCACCAGTGAATTTAAGCAATACCGTTAGAAATTCAGGTGTGCATTTTCCACAATTCTCAGCCCATTAGTGTAGTTAGATTCTCCTGCTCTTCAAGGCATGAGGTAACCTGTTCTCCCCTTCACAGTCTTTCCGCTATGAGGTAATTGGCTTCAACCAGAGGATCATCTTGCCTTACATTCAACAGGTCACAGCTCTCTGCAGCTGGTGTTTATATCTGCAGGTCTATAACAGGCTCATCTGATCTCTGGGTTGTTTCCATAACCAGAGGACTTTTTTCCCACATTGCTCAGCCCTACTAGAAAGGGACGACAGACTGGCCTTACATCTGGCTTTTGACTTGTTTAGTTTTGGGAAGTCCCACCAGTACTTATGCTCCCACAGGGTCCTTCACTTGGGGGTCATGGGTGCATGCAAACTTTCTCAAGTCAGGATGCCTTCGCTAGATGGACAGCTGCAAAGACCCGCAGCAAGGAAAACACCAGAGACATTATAACAAGACTGTGAGCAGAAGCAAGGGTTCCAAATTCATTTTCTGATTTTTGAGGGGAAAATGACAGTTCCAAATTTTAGTCCCATGGTACAACAACACCAGAGAAATGATTGACTCAGAATACTGAAATTCACAAGAATTTTTAGAAACAGAAAAAAAAAAGAATTCAGATCTGAACTCCTGACTTCTGGATTTCCCATCATTAAGAACTACATGACCATAATGCCAGGCACACTCCCACCAAAAACGCAAGTATCTAGTACACTGCAACTAGAGTTACCATTACATGCCATCATCCCAGAAAGAGTGGCAACGCAGGTGGATAAGGTAGTCAGGAAGGCAAAAGGCATGCTTGCCTTCATTGGCAGGGGTATTGAGTATAAAAGCTGGGAAGTCGTGCTGCAGCTGTATAGAACCTTGGTTAGCCCAAACTTGGAATATTGCATGCAATTCTGGTCACCACATTACCAGAAGGATATGGAGGCGTTGGAGAGGGTGCAGAGGAGGTTTACCAGGATGCTGCCTGGTCTAGAGGTTATTAACTATGAGAGGTTGGAGAAACTCGGATTGTTCTCACTAGAGCGACGGAGATTGAGGGGTGACTTGATAGAAGTTTACAAAATTATGAGTGGCATGGACAGAGTGTATAGTCAGAAGTTTTTTCCCAGGGTGGAAGAGTCAATTACTAGGGGACATAAATTTAAGGTGAGAGGAGAAAACTATAAAGGAGATGTGCGGAGCAAGTTTTTTTACACAGAGGGTAGTGAGTGTCTGGAATTTGCTGCCAGAGGAGGTGGTGGAAGCAGGTGCGATAGTGGTGTTTAAGAGGTAGCTTGACAAATACATGAATAGAATGGGAATAGAGGGATACGGACCCCGGAAGTGCAAAATGTTTTAGTTGACGGGCAATGTGATCGGCACAGTCTTGAAGGGCTGAAGGGCCTGTTCCTGTGCTGTACTTTTCTTTGTTCTTTGAGTGAAACAGAAAACAGCATTCAGGTGCTATGATGGGCCTCAGGGAAGGAACAGTAAAACAATTCAGCCACATTTCCTGCTCCTAGCTGGTGGCAAATTTACAGGAAAAAATTGCAGGGCAATGGGGAAAGAGTAGAGGAACGGGACTGATTGGATAACTCTTTCAAAGGTGCTGGCAGAGACACAATGGGCCAAATGGCCATCTCCTGAGCTGTAGTATCATTCTATAATATATCCGAATGTGCATTGAGTGAGATTGTCAGGCAATATAGGAATCAAATTTCAGCTGCAACACCACCCAAACTCAAATAGTTTGCTGACACTAACTAAACAAGGTGCTGCAGGGTTGCTGGTACCTGCGAAACTACATCCTAGCATAGTCAGTACACTGAGGGGTTGGGAAGAAACTGGGAATGCAAACAAAAAAAGAGCCATAAAAAGGATGAATCATCAAAAAGGATAATAATGAGTTCCAGGATGTGCACATAAGAGGGAGCTATTAACCGCCCCACGAATTGTGTTAATGCTTGACACTTATGAGCATCAAAAGGAAGGAACTGCAAATTGTAACCCCTAATGTAAAGATCAATTGGCATTTTTTAAAATGCAGAAAAGAAAGACTTGCATTTCTGTAGAGCCTTTCACAACCTCAGGACATCCAGGTGCTTTACAGTCAATTATATACTTTTGAAGCAGAGTTACTGTTGTGAAGTAGGAAACACCATGGCCTACTTTGTGCAGAGAATACCTCACAGACGGAATTGTGATAATTAGCACATAATCTGAAACGTGCGGGTTGTGCACAGCATCATCAATTTGAAATAGGTGCAGTTAAAATCCTCTGCAATAAGAAGTTGCATCTTAATCATATCCATATATTCCTTCCATTTCCTCATTATTGTATCGGTACTTTCTATAACACTAAGCTGAAAATGATTAATCACATTAATTTAAAAATGCAGCTTTCTTTTATCTATAATCGCTTTTCAGCAGAGTTCAGTTTGGAATCAGCACATGTGGTCATGAACCTCACTCAAAAAAAAATGTGCCTTGCTCAATATTTATCCTTTAACCAACATTATTAAATCAGGTTATGTAATCATCTCCCGACCCTCTCCCAACTCCCTTCCTCCCCATCCACCCTCCTACCACCACTCCACCATGCGCCTTCCCTCCTCTCACTGCCCCACCATCCCGCTTCCCTCCCTTACATCCCACTCCCTCCTTCTTCTCCCCTACATCCCACTCCCCCTCCCCTCACCACCTATCCCCTCCTTACCTCATCTCCTCTCCCCCTCCACCCACTCCTTTCCCCCCCTCGCCCCACCCACGCCTCCTTTTCCTTACCACCCTCCCCCCTTACTCCTACTTCTCCACCCTTCCCCCTCCTCTTTTCCCTCTCCTTCTCCACCCTTACCTCTCCCCAGTCCCCCTCCCCCTCCTCCTTTCCCCCTCCCCCACTTTACTCTCTCCACCCCCTCCCCCCACTTCATTTCTCCTTCCTTCCTCCACCCCCCACCCACTCCCCTCCTTCCCCTTCCCCCCTGCTCCCTCTCCGCCCCCTCCTTTGCCCCTCCCCCACTTTACCCTCTCCACCCCCTCCCCCCACTTCATTTCTCCTTCCTTCCTCCACCCCCCACCCACTCCCCTCCTTCCCCTTCCCCCCTGCTCCCTCTCCGCCCCCCTCCTTTGCCCCTCCCCCACTTTACCCTCTCCACCCCCTCCCCCCACTTCATTTCTCCTTCCTTCCTCCACCCCCCACCCACTCCCCTCCTTCCCCTTCCCCCCTGCTCCCTCTCCGCCCCCCTCCTTTGCCCCTCCCCCACTTTACCCTCTCCACCCCCTCCCCCCACTTCATTTCTCCTTCCTTCCTCCACCCCCCACCCACTCCCCTCCTTCCCCTTCCCCTTCTCCCCTGCTCCCTCTCCGCCCCCCTCCTTTGCCCCTTCCCCCCCCCCCCCTTACCCACCCGCCCCCTCCTTTCCCCCAGCACCACCCCCCCCCCCTCACTCTCCTCCCGCCCGGCCCCCGCCTTCCCCTCCCCTCCTCCCCCCTCCCCCCGCACCCTCCACCTCCCCCCTCCCCCTCCACCTTCCCCCTCCCCCCCTTCCTTCCTTCCCTCTCCCCCCACCTCCACCCCCTCCTTCCCCCACTCCATCCCGCCATGCCCACTCCACTCTTTTGCTGTCCTGCCTGTCAATCTGCCTCACTATTTAGCCTGGGCCTGGGCCTCACTCACCGCACTCTGGAGAGTTCCCCTTTCCTGCAGCTGGTGAAGAGTTCGCTCGTGTCCATCTCTCTCCTCCGCTGAAGCTCGGATTCGATGCATGAACCCCGTTATTCCGGAGTCCCCTGTTGTCATCTATACTTCAGCCAGCGACCTGCCCTCAGGAGGCGGCGCCCGCAGCGACCTCGAATGTAAACACAGCACGACCGGCGTCAGTGCGCCTGCGCAGACTGCCCGTCACAGCGCCACCTGCCAGCCCGGAGGAGCCACATGACCTCCCACCCCACACACGCATTGCGCAAACTGCCCGTCACAGCGCCACCTGCCACCCTTAAGGGGCAACCAGTCCTCCCACCACAAACACTATTGTGCAGCCGGCCCGTCACAGCGCCCCCTGTCGCCCTGGAGGAGCACCAGGTCCTCCCTCCACACCAAAACAAAAACAGAATTACCTGGAAAAACTCAGCAGGTCTGGCAGCATCGGCGGAGAAGAAAAGAGTTAAGGTTTCGACTCCTCATGTCCCTTCAACAGAACTAGGTGAATCCAAGGAAGGGGTGAAATATAAGCTGGTTTAAGGGGGGGGGGGTGGTGGGGGAGAGAAGTGGAGGGGGTGTGGTTGTAGGGACAAGCAAGCAGTGATTGGAGCAGATAAGATGTCACAGACAACAGAACAAAAGAACAAAGAGGTGTTGAAGTTGGTGATATTATCTAAACGAATGTGCTAATTAAGAATGGATGGTAGGGCACTCAAGTGGGGGTTGGGGGAGCATAATAGATTTAAAAATAATGGAAATAGGTGGGAAAAGAAAAATCTATATAATTGTTTTTTCCAATAAATAACAAAAGGAAGGGGGAAGAAACAGAAAGGGGGTGGGGGATGGAGGAGGGAGCTCAAGACCTAAAGTTGTTGAATTCAATATTCAGTCCGGAAGGCTGTAAAGTGCCTAGTCGGAAGATGAGGTGTTGTTCCTCCAGTTTGCGTTGGGCTTCACTGGAACAATGCAGCAAGCCAAGGACAGACATGTGGGCAAGAGAGCAGGGTGGAGTGTTAAAATGGCAAGCGACAGGGAGGTTTGGGGCTTTCTTGCGGACAAACCGCAGGTGTTCTGCAAAGCGGTCGCCCAGTTTGCGTTTGGTCTCTCCAATGTAGAGGAAACGGCATTGGGAGCAACAAATGCAGTAGACTAAGTTGGAGGAAATGCAAGTGAAATGCTGCTTCACTTGAAAGGAGTGTTTGGGCCCTTGGATGGTGAGAAGAGAGGAAGTGAAGGGGCAGGTGGTGGGCATGGGGAGGTGCCATAGGTGGGGGTTGAGGAGTAGCGGGTGATGGAGGAGTGGACCAGGGTGTCCCGGAGGAAACGATCCCTATGGAATGCCGACAGGGGGGGGTGAAGGGAAGATGTGTTTGCTGGTGGCATCATGCTGGAGTTGGCGGAAATGGCGGAGGATGATCCTTTGAATGCGGAGGCTGGGTGGGGTGATAAGTGAGGACAAGGGGGACCCTATCATGTTTCTGGGAGGGAGGAGAAGGCGTGAGGGCGAATGTGCGGGAGATGGGCCGGACACGGTTGAGGGCCCTGTCAACGACCGTGGGTGGAAAACCTCGGTTAAGGAAGAAGGAGGACATGTCAGAGGAACTGTTTTTGAAGGTAGCATCATCGGAACAGATGCGACGGAGGCGAAGGAACTGAGAAAATGGGATGGAGTCCTTACAGGAAGCGGGGTGTGAGGAGCTGTAGTCGAGGTAGCTGTGGGAGTCGGTAGGTTTGTAATGGATATTGGTGGACAGTCTATCACCAGAGATTGAGACAGAGAGATCAAGGAAGGGAAGGGAAGTGTCAGAGATGGACCACGTGAAAATGATGGAGGGGTGGAGATTGGAAGCAAAATTAATAAATTTTTCCAGATCCCGACGAGAGCATGAAGCTGCACCGAAGTAATCATCGATGTACCGGAGAAAGAGTTGTGGAAGGGGGCCGGAGTAGGACTGGAACAAGGAATGTTCCGCATACCCCATAAAGAGACAGGCATAGCTGGGGCCCATGCAGGTACCCATAGCCACACCTTTTATTTGGAGGAAGTGAGAGGAGTTGAAGGAGAAATTGTTCAGTGTGAGAACAAGTTCAGCCAGACGGAGGAGAGTAGTGGTGGATGGGGATTGTTCGGGCCTCCACACGGTTTGGCTTAAATTGAGCTGGAGGAAACTTTGGATCTTCCAGGTCTTGATATTGGGCGGGCAGTTGAAGAGTTGTCCTTGTTTTACATTCACTGTCCACAGGGGTCGAGCTGCATCCTTGCTTTGTGCTATTCTGAAATCACCATTGCTTGATCTTTGACAGTCGTTGTTTGACTGACAAAGATTGGTCCTCTGGGTGATAAAAGGTAATTAGCCTGAAACTGTGTTTCCTTCTTCACATACGATTTTAGGCCAGCTTAGTATTTCCAGCATATTCTGTTTTTATTTCAGGCTTCCAGCATCCGAAGTATTTTGCTTTTGCATTCACCCCTGTATCACAGAATCTTAACGGCACAGAAGGAGACCATTCGGCCCATCATGTCTGCACCGGCTCTCCAAATGAGCATTATGACATAGTGCCATTGCCCTGCCTTTTCCCCGCACATTGTTTCAATCAAATAATCATCTAATGTCCTCTTGGATGCCTTTATTGAACCTGCCTCCACCACACTTCCAGACAATTCTGCAGTCAACTAATATGACAATTATCAGGAATGGTGAGAGCCTCAAGAGTAAACCAAATGGCATTTGCCATTTATTAATCACTCAGTTATACCACTGGCTCCCATATTTAATCACAAGGTTAGACGCAAGAAACCAATGTAGTTTCCTCATTACTGCATGGAATTGCACTCCAAATGGGAGTTATAAAGGGGGGCTGTGACAAGAAAGAATTTCGTCAATTGCAACAAACTCCTAAAAATCTGTTCTGAAACTTCTTTCTCTATTTGGCTTCAATGAATTCGGAGAGAAACCTTGACAGCCATTCACTGGGGATTTATCCAATCTTAGCCAATGATATAAAATGGGGGATATGGGATTGGTTGGCTGATTTAAACCCCACTCGATTTTCCTTTCATTGATTTCAATGGAAAGGGAAAAATCAGGTGCTGTACAAAATAGGCAATTAATTCAATACCACCGCTGTTGTGGCAAGGCCAAAATCAAAAATATCCTCGCTGCCTTCTGCACTTAGACTCTTATTATGGCCAAAAATGGTGCAATGACACTGTCAATGTCACTGGATCAAAATCTGGAACTCCCTCCCTAACAGCACTGTGGGTGTACCTACACCACATGGACTGCAGCGGTTCAAGAAGACAGCTCACTACCACCTTCTCAAGGGCAATTAGAAATGGACAATAAATGCTGGCCCAGCCAGCGATGCCCACATCCCATGAATGAATTTTTTAAAAGTTCCTTTAACAAAGAACAGAAGCAGAAAAAGAGGCACGGTCGCTGTGGGTAAGTGTGAGGTGATGCACTTAGACAGGAGAGACAAGGCACGGGAATACGCAATGAATAGTAGGACCCTGGGAAGTACCGAGGATCAAAGGGACCTTAGTGTGCATGTCCTCCGGTCCCTTAAGGTAGCGGAACAGGTAGATACGGTGGTTAAGAAGGCATATGGGATACTTGCCTTTATTAGCCGCAGCATAGAATATAAGAGCAGGGAGGTTATGCTGGGACTGTATAAAATGCTGGTTAGGCCACAGCTAGAGTAATGCATGCAGTTCTGGAATCCGCATTATAGGAAGGATGTGATTGCACTAGAGAGGGTGCAAAGGAGATTTACCAGGATGTTGCCTGGGCTGGAGAGTTTTAGTTATGAGGAGAGATTGGATAGACTGGGGCTATTTTCCCCGGAGCAGAGGAAATTGAGGGGGGACATGTTTGAGGTGTATAAAATTATGAGGGGCATAGTTAGGGTAGACAGGAAGGAACTTTTCCCCTTGGTGGAGGGATCAATAACCAGGGGGCATAGATTTAAGGTAAGGGGCAGGAGATTTAAAGGGGATGTGAGGAAGAATTGTTTCACCCAGAGGGTGGTCGGAGTCTGGAACTCACTGAAAGAGTGATAGAGGCAGAAACCCTCATAACATTAAGAAGTATTTGGATGTGCACTTGCAATGCCATGGCATACAAGACTATGGGCCTAGTGCTGGAAAATGGGAATAGAATAGTTAGGTACTTGTTTGACCGGTGCAGACTCGATGGGTCCATGGGCCTTTTTCTGTGCTGTAGACCTCTATGACTCCATGCTTGAAATGAATTCATCTTAATTTATTGCTGCTTTACGGCCCAGTTGTGCTGGGTAATAGCTGAAGCAGGAATGAAGTAATTTGAATTGTTAACAGTTGATTGCAAAATCCGCTAAGTTGTCATTATTTCCCAAGACTTTCTTGTAAAAGAGGCAGACAGCAGCTTCCTAACATTTGTCAAGACATCTGCAAAATTCTAATTAAATGAGCTAACCACTTGAAATTTGGCTCTCCATGAATTAATTTATAGCCAGTCATGTAGATGAAGATCAAATACTTTATGGCACAAATTTAAAACCATTCTCGTCCCCACCCCCTCAACCCCATTTCCCCTTCCTGCCATTTTTATCCTTTCCCCAATCTGCAATGCCTTTATTGGTCCATCATCAAGCTGCTCGTTTCCACAAGCCACCTTCAGCTGGCATGGCAAATGGTCAAAACGTTTGTCAGTTTAATCCTTCCTCCCCGTCCTCTCCTCCAAAAACAGGCCAATAAATGCTGGAAGGTTATGTCAAGCAGTCTAGACCAGAAATAAACAAACAGAGCTCTCTGTATGGCTGAATACAAGAATGCAGTGTTCCATTGTAGGACTAAGCCATGCAATCCAGAAGGCCATAGATTCAGTTCCCCAGTTTATATCAAGTTAGCTGGCCTTAGCCTTGGCAATTTATGGCAATCTTGTGCGATAACATCAGGCTCTGTAGAAACCTACCTACACTGCTCAGAAGGATCATGGCAATACACTCATATATGTTATGTTGTATTGTGCTCCTCAGCATGGCTCTTAAGAAAATCCTTGATGACTGATGCCTACTTAGGAAGGTTCAAGCATACACTTGTCGGTTATTTAAGACCATAAAGTGATCACCCTCCTTGGGGTAGGGCAGAGTCTCTTTGGAGTCAGATTGCCTCCAAGTTGACTCACCAGGCAATGGAAGAATAGAACTGGGTTGACCCTCCATGGAAGACTCAGTAATCAGATACTAAGCCAAACAAGTCCATTGAACAAAAGTTTACAGCACAGGAGGCCATTCCCCTGTTATGTCTGTGCTGGTTGTTTGCTAGAGACCCACATTATCCTGAAGTATTTTTGATGATTGGCTAGAGAACCTGGATCATGAATGGGAAATGGAGTGGCATACCTGTGGATTAGGATTCTTTCCACTGGACATCAGGCCCAACCAGATAGCATTATCCCAGTGGGATGATGGGAATGTGGTGGCAGAGTAGTATTGTCACTAAACTGGTATTCCAGAGACCCAGGGTAATGCTCTGGGGACCTGGGTTCAACTCTCACCACAGCAGATGGTGACATTTGAATTCAATAAAAAAAAAAATCTGGAATTAAAAGACTGATGATGACCATGAAACTATTGCTGATTGTTGTAAAAACCCATCAGGTTCACTGACATTAGGGAAGGAATCTGTTGGTCTGGCCTACATGTGACTCCAGACCACAGCAATGTGGTTGACTCTAAAATGCCTGCTGAACAAGGGCAGTTAGGGGTGGGCAATAAATGCTGGCCTAGCCAGTGATGCCAACATCCCATGAATGAATGAATTAAAAAAATCAGTGGGAAGCACAGTAGATCCCCAAGTATTGGTCTTCCCACAAAAGGAATAGCATTTGCCTGAGATAACAGGGAACTGCTTGCACCAATAGAACCATACCTCAAAAGATTACTAGATGAAGGGACAAAAATGGAGGAAGCATAAAATGAATTAACCATGGCAAATTCAAATGATTTGGAGCCTCAGAACTCAAGCTAGTCTTAAATGTTTAATTTCTAAGGCAGTGGGTAGATATTATGGCAAGGCTCACAAGCCTTAAAGTTGTCAGCTCAATAACATAACAAAATAATTGAGCAATGTTTGCAGAAATTTCACCCCCGTTAAGTACTGCTAATGAAGGTTGGTTAAATAATTTAAGCAGCAGTCTTAATCCTGTAAAATGTGCTCACACACAAGAGTAAAAGGGCCCAATACTCACAAATTGGTTCCTTGTCCCGCATTATTTTCACATGCCCATCTCAAGCACTGGTGACCAGGCAAATTTAGTTTCTCAGTTAAATACAAAATGCCACAGAAGTACAGTACCCTAGATCTCCAATCTGTGTGTCATTGAGTGACATGATCTTTGTGTGTGTCTTCAATTCCCCAAGCAGGTATGTCTCGATCACTGGCTATACTGTCAAGTATAAAGTGTTAAATACAGACCAGAGATTTGGTGATGGAAAGAATGGGAAAATAAGTCACCCTTATTTTCTCCTGCCTTGGCCTGCTTTATTAGCATCAGAAGAGCAAGGTTGGGGGGGTGGGGGGGAGGGGGGGAGTGGGTTGGGGAGTGTGGGGGGAAGGGGGGTGGGGGGGTTGCTGGTTGGGTGGGTAATAAAAGACTTGGCCCACAATTGGTTCAGTCTACTATCATGCCCTCATATCCTGAACTGTGGCTCGATGGGTAGCATATTTGTATCTGAGTTAGGTTTCCAATTCAAGCCTCAAACTAGGGACATGAACACAAAGGCTGGGCTGACACTCCAATACAGTACTGAGGGAGTGCTGCATGTTTGGGGGAACTTTCTTTCAGATGACACATTAAACAGGGGCCATATCTGACCTCCCAGGTGGGGCTTAAAACATGCCATTGCATGAGTTGAAGGAAAATAGGGGATTTCTCTTCAATATTCTAGCCAATATTTGTTCTTCAATCAACATCATTTGTGGGAGCATGCTGTATGTATATTGTCTGCTGTGTTTCCTACATTACAACAATTTCAAAAATACTTCAATAAAAGCAAAATACTGCAGATGTTGGAAATCTGAAATAAAAACAGAAATACTCAGCAGGTCTGGCAGCATCTGTGGAGAGAGAAACAGAATTAACCTTTCAGTTGAATGTGACTCTTCCTCGGAACTCTTCTGATGGACCAGTTTTTCCAACAGCTTGTGTTTTAAATTGAAAAATACTTCATTTGACTGCGAAACACTTTGGAATGTCACGAGGTCATGGTGCTACATGAAAATAGGTCTTCATTTTCTTTGGAGTTTTATTGTTTCACTACTCTTCCTCAACATCGTATTGTTTTTTTTGAAATGATTCTGTCTGTCTCTATTGTTACGTTCATTATAAGGTTGCTTATATGCTGGTTGAGGTGATGGCATAATGGTATTGTCGCTAGATTGATATTCTAGAGACGCAGAGCAATGCTCTGGGGACCCAGGTTTGAACCCCATCACGGTAGGTAGTGAAATTTGAATTTTGATAAAAAATCTGGAATTAAAAGTCTAATGACCATGAAACTGTTGTCGATTGTTGTAAAAACCCATCTGGTTCACTAATGTCCTTCAGGGAAGGAAATCCATCATCCTTACCTGGCCTGGTCTACATGTGACTCCAGACCCACAGCAATGTGGTTGACTGTTAAATGCCCTCTGAACAAGGGTAATTAGGGATGGGCAATAAATGCTGGCCTAGCCAGCGATGCCCACATCCCATAAATGAATTTTTAAAAATGAATGATATGTGTTTCAGACTTACTTAGATGTTTCGAGTCCTACAGATCGTTTTGGGTGTGGGTTATCCAATGATTGTAGTGTTGTCCTCTTTGTTTTGTGTCAGCTCAGTAGGTAGCGCTCCTGCTTCTGAGTCAGAAAGGCTGTGCGTTCAAGTTCCACTCCAGGAACCAGAGGACAAAAACGAGGCTGAAATTTCCATTGCAATTCTGAGGCAGTGCTGCACTGTTGGATGTGCCATCTTTCCGATGAGATATTAAGCAGAGGCCATGTCTGCTCGCTTATGGATGTGTTTCAAAGTACAGCATGGAAGTTATTCCTAATGTCCTTGCCAACATTTACCCCTCAACCAATATCACTATAAAAGAGACTATCTGATCATTATTGGATTGCAGTCGTGGGAGCTTGCTTTGCACAACTTGGCTGCTGCATTTCCTACAACACAACAGTACCAAAGTACTTCATGATCTGTGAAGTCATGAAAGGTGCTACAGGAATGAAAGTTCTTTCTCTTTTTTCTGTCCACGATAACCTTTTCTTTCTTTCATTGACTGCAATGGACGAGAGAAAAGTTGCAGCACTTTATCCCAGAGGGATGTGAAGCAAAACAATTTTACACAGCATGTGGGTAATGACCTGGAACTTGCCGCCTACGAGGGTGATGGAAGCAGAGCTGGTGAATGACTTCAAAAGGAAATTGGACGGGCACTTGAAGGAGATAAACTTGCAGGGCTGTAGGGATAGAGCGGGAGGAATGGAACTGGCTGGATTGCTCTACGGAGAGCCAGCATGGACTCATTGGGCCCAAATGACTTCCTTCTGTGCTGCAACGATTCTATGACTCTATCTCTCAGAAACGTTCCAAAGTGTTTCGTCAGCAATGAGTTACTTCAAAGTACAGTCACTGTTACCACCAGGCAAATGTGGTTGGAATGTTACACACAACACAATGAAAGAGTAACCAGTTAAAACTGTGAGCAGGGCTTCTCAGATTCCATTTCACCTTGAACAGTGAGAGGAGGAAAATATTTGAGAGGAAACTTCACAGTGAGGCAAATATTCATCCCGCTAAACTTAGCACAATGTGGATTTGAGTATACAGAGGAAATGTACCAAAATGCAATTTGCCTCACCTTTGCCTCCTGATGCTCCAACTACTGATAATTACCCACACCTTTGGATTTAACTAGAACCCTTGCTTTTAGTTGCTATAAAACCTGAAGTTCTTATGATGTAAAACCCTCACATACAAAAGCCTTAGATTTAAATAGTGTAAAGCGGTTGGATTTACATAATGTGAAAGCCTTAGATTTAATTAGTGTGAAATTCTTGGGTTAATTTTGTGTTAAACCCTTGGATCTGCACAGTGTAAAACCACTGGGTTTGCTGTCAGATCCTTGAATTTATATAGTGTCAGTTGACTGCTTATTGAATCACTGACTGCGATATCACTGTCATTCATTATCAATATTCACTGAACAATGTATAGACTGGATGGAGTGGATTCCAAGGCAGTAGCACATTTCTGGCTGAGGATGATAAATGAAGACCATGAGAGCAAAGCTTGGTCAGTTTATCAAAGATTGATGACTGCCTGCAAACACACTCAGACTGATTTTATCAAAGGTGCAGATTGCAGGAAGTATTTCTTTTCCCAGTGCCATGTTGGATGCCAATGGAGAGCGAGTTCCTGTAATCAAATCACAAGAGGCAATATTAATGAAGTAATATCAGTATTTATCAGGATGATACAAGAGGCTATCAGACCCTGTGTACTCATGAAGGTTGCAGTGTGTTATCAGTTAGTAGCACCTTAACACTTTGAGATAGATAAAGCGGAATGCATTGACTCATGGCAGAGAATGATTATCCAGGTGCTGGGAACTTCCAATATCTTGTGCAAGTGTCCAGCACAGAAACCAAAGGGAAAGAAAGAACCAGCATTTCCGTAGCGCCTTATATGACAAGCTGACCCAAAGTGCCTTACAACTAATGAAATCTTTTTGAAGTATAAGTCACTGTTAATCAAAAACATGACAGCCAGTTTGCATGCAGCAAAGTTACAGAAGCAATGAGATAAATGATCGCATAATCTGTTTTCATAATGTTGGCTGAAAGATAAATAATGGCCCAGGCTCCAAATAGTTCGCCAGATGGACTGCAGAGGTCCAAGAAGGTGGCTCACCATCACCTTCTCAAGGGCAATTAGGGATGAGCCACAAATGCTGACCTTGCAGCGACACCACATTCCATGAAAAATAAATGATGCTAGGAAGAACTCCTTTGCACTTCTTCAGAATGCAATGTAATCTTTTACACCCATTCCTGATAGGATAGACAGGTCACAATTTAACATCTTTTTTGCAAGCCTGTACCTCTGACAGTGCAGTACTCCCTCACCACTACAGCTGGGAGTGTCAGCCTAGATTCTCTGGAACAGGAGTTGAAACATCAACTTTCAAGTTCAAAGCCAGGGCTGCCACCCACAGAACCACAGCCGACAGTCTTGAAAGCAATTCGCTGTTCCTGGTCTTTGGTTTATTATTTTCCTTGCTTGCTGCTGGTGAGAATTTCTGGGATGGACAGTGCCAGGTGGCAGGCTCCTGCATGTGTTTCTCATTTTCAGCTAGAGTGACACTGGGCGTTATATTAATGCATGAAGCCAAACAGCATCGCAGTGTCGGAGAAAATACTGCAACTCAACACTATTGTACTGAAAGGTAAGACTGCAATATTACAATATTTAAACAAATGGAACCAATGAAGCAAAATATACTCCAATTTCTTATTTAGAATAAAATAATGTCCAACTCACAGCTTATGAGCAGCAAATTTTATTTTACGGTCAATATTTGCAGTGTTGTACACATTGAGGGCCATGATAACTTTTGTCAATGTTGTCAACAGAAGACAACACCAAAACAGATTATCTGAATATAATCTCACTGCTGTTTGTGGGGGTTTGCAGTTCAGAGATTGGCAGCTGCATTTCCTTGAATCATAGAATGGTTGCAGCACAGAAGAAGGCCATTCAGCCTGTCAATTTCATGCTGGTTCTCTGCAAAAGCAATTTAGCTTGTCCCACTGCCCTGTCCTTTACCCCAGCACTCAATTTTTTTCCTCTTCACATAATTATCCAACTCACTTCTGAAATCAGGATTGACTCCAGACCCACAGCAATGTGGTTGACTCTTAAATGCCCTCTGAAATGGCCTAGCAAGCCATTCAGTTCTCAAGGGCAATTAGGGATGGGCAATAAATGCTGGCCCAGCCAGCGACGCCCCCATCCCATGAACGAATAAAAAAAATCTGTCTCCGCCACACTCTCAGACACTGCAGTTCAGATCCTAACCACTCGCAGCGTTAAAAAAAAGATTCTCCTCATACAGCATTTGGCTCCAATACCATTCACCCTAAATCAGTGTCCTCTCGTTCTCTCTATCTACTCAGTCTAGATGCCTCATGAATTTGAACATCTCTATCAAATCTCTCTCCAATCTTCTTTAAGAAGAACAACCCCACCTTCTTTAATCTACCCACTTAGCTGAAGTCCTTCATACCAGGAACCATTCTTGTAGACCTTTTCTGCACCATCTCTGAAGCCTTTTACATCCTTCCTAAATTGTGGTGTCCAGAACTGGACACAATGCTCCAGCTGGAGCCCGAAACAGTGTTTTGTAAAGGTTTATCATAACCTCCTTGCTCTTATACTCTATTCCTCTATATAGAAGGCCCCAGGCTCATATATGACCTTTGTGACGGAGCCCATGGCTTACAGAGTCTGGGGCCTCAAGTAGCTAGCCACCAAGAGAATCCCAGCCTATGGGCAGCGTGAAAAAGTTGCACCACTGCTGGCCTGTTACCATGGCCACAGGGGGGCAGGGGGGGTGGGGGGGGATGCTGTCGCTGGGGACTTCAGGAACAACCCACGTTTCTAGAGCTTGGCTGTCATGGCCCTGCAGGAGGCCAGCGAGACTTACCTGGTCGGGCCTTCAAGGATACCTCCTTGTCCACCTGCGTGCAGAAGTAAAAGGGGCGCAGAAATGGGTCCACATGAGCCGGGGTGGGGGTGTGAAAACCGATCCACGTGACCAGGTTCAAGAGGAGGAGGAGGTGGTGGCACAATTGGGAAAAAAAAGAAACATGAAGGCTGGATCCAAGAGCGGGCATGAGAAAAGCAAAAAATGGTTGCTGTTGCTGTTTCCATTATTTTAAAGGAACTGATCGATCAGAACCAGCCGTACAGTCCGTAGGTTAGTCACTGAAGGTTTGGATAAAGGTAACTCTGGTGGATTCCTGCCATCGAGGCCATCATGAACAGAACTGAGGAGGTTCTGGAGAAGTGCGCCATTTTGTTGAAGATAGTGCCCAGTGAACTCTGGCTGATGTCGGATAAGAAACAGCAGCTAAATCCTTGAAGAAAAGGAACAGGAATTCTACCTGAGGGCGATCAGGGCTTTGAAGGACTTTGTGACTGAAATTGGTGCCATAAATGCTGAGTGGACTGCCTGAAAATCCCTGAGATCTGTCTTTGTTGTAGCTGATATTTAATGTGTAATTTATAGTTTATATTGACTGCAATTTGCCTGTTAAGTTATGTTAAATTTATGAAGACCTTGGTTTGATTGTTATAAAAAGTGAAATCTTGCCCATTTGTTTTCTCGTTGGGGTCATTCGGTAAATTTGGTTCTTTTAGTTTGTTGATCTCCACAGGGATCATAACACTCTTTTACCACTTTGTCAACCTGTCCTGCCACCTTCAACAATTAGGGCACATATACCCCCAGGACTCTCTGTTCCTGCACCCGCTTTAGAATTAGACCCTTTATTTTGTGTTGC
The DNA here is from genome assembly GCF_017639515.1 of Carcharodon carcharias. Lineage (NCBI taxonomy): Eukaryota > Metazoa > Chordata > Chondrichthyes > Lamniformes > Lamnidae > Carcharodon > Carcharodon carcharias. The sequence goes on from NC_054473.1 coordinate 10,012,282, forward strand.
CTCTCCTTGTTTTTCCTACTAAAATATATTACTTCACACTTTTACACTCAAACAGTGACTACACTTAAAAAGTACTTCATCACAATTATTGGAAAGAAATATTGGGAAAGGTCTATAACATTTAACCAATTGACATTGTGCATTTCGCATCATCACCAAAGGTTCAAATTACCCACAGAGTGGCAAGGGCACATGCAGTCTTTGGGTGGGTGAAGTACTTTCCCATCTCTGTTTTCAAATCCCTCCATAACCTTGCCCACCTAACCCTCTCTGTTATGCTCTCCAGCCCCTTCAACCCTCTGAGATCCTTGTGCTCCTCCAATTCTGGCCTCTTGGACAGCCCCAATTTTCAGTTCTCCACCATTGTTGATCATGACCCAGCTCATTGGGCCCTAACTTCTGGAATTCCCTGCCTAGTCCTCTCCACCTCTCTCCTCTAAGGCACTCCATCAAACCTACCCCTTTGAAGAAGGTTTTGGCTAATTGTCCCAGTATCTCTTTTCAGTACCAAATTCTGTTTGAATAATTTCCGGTGAAGCACTTTGGGTGTTTTACCTTGTCAAAGGCACTGTATAAATGAAAGTTGTTGTTGCGAGAATGGATTTTTAATAATAGTTTGGGGGAATATTGTGTCATTCTGTAAAGGCGGATGGATGTGTGTGTGTGTGAGTGAGAAAGAGAGAGTTAATTAAGCTGGGCAGAGTTGATAGGAGTCAGGTTGTCTGGGGGTTTGGAAACATGAAAAGGTCAAAGGTGTTAAGTTTGAGGTACAAGTAAATATGTTAGATCTAACATTTGCATTTTTTGGTAAGTTGAGAGTTTTTTGTATATCAAAGGGGAGTCAGAGGTAAAAAGGAAAATGTTTACAAGTAGTGGGGACATGATATTTTATTGATCCAAAAGCAAAGACAAGATGGGGACATAAAATATCTTCTATTTGGGAGGGTTTGAGTTTCAAAGGGATGTGAGAACAATGGGACTGAGATGAAAGGGGTAAAGGATATATTAGTGTTACTGTGAATTGCTGGTTTTTAGCTATTGAGCTGGATACTTGTCGAGTCATTAAGCTGGAGATAGCTGGAGCTGTTGAGGAGTCTTGGGCTGCAGTTGAGCAGTTTTATTGTGAAGTGAATTCCATAGCAAAATGGAAGTGGGTACAGGTCATATGTTGCACCTTTATTGAAGTTACAGCAGCCTGCCCTGTGTGATGTTACCGGATTCCATATTTAAATAGCTACAAGGGAGTGTTGCCTGGAAAGTGTTTACTGGTGAGTTTGACCATGTAGAGTGTTTTGGGAGGATGTTTTGTAAGACTCACCTTAATTGTGTAACTGTAATCTTGTGCACTTAAATTTTCTTTTGTTAATAAAACTTTTACTTTTAATTTTTTAAAAACCCAAATGTGTTACTGGACCTCTTATCATTCTCGTTATCAGAATACAAAAAAAAAGATTGTGGCCCATAAGCCAAGTTTCTCTTTGGGATTTGGTTTGCGCAGCAATGAACACCGGCTGTGATCCTAACATTGTATTTTTACACTTCTGCTAAAGAGCCCTGTGTTCACATTTATAATGGGGATTGCACCTGAGGTGACATTTATCCCAAAAGTGAACCACAGCAAAGCAACTCGCGGCCCACCCCGACTTGTACTAGTTACTAAATCTACTAGTGACATTTAATGAAAGGCATCAGTCTGACATCAGTATGGCACCAAGTTTATTTCAACTGAGGTGATCAACTCCAATAGGACCATCGCTAGATGAAAAAAGACCGAGGCCTATCTCGTTCACCCTCTGAACATCCTTGTAGTCACATGATACAACATTTAATGGATTTGCTACAGCAATCTATCTCAATGGGCCCGATTTTAACTCTGGGCTTGTGGATGGGTTTTGAATGGGTTAAAATCGGTACCAATTAGTCCAGAACAGACCCAGTCATGGGACAAGGAAAACCCCAGTGATGGAGAGCTTTGGAGAACTTTTGACCATCTCCATTTGAACATCAGTACTCTAATATGACGACCAGCCAAATCCAAAAATGCCTCAGAGCTTCCATAGTTATTAAATATGTATTCTTAGTTAAGCAGGTCTGGAAGAATCCAATAAATGTAAATTACACAGACTCAGCAAAGTCACTGGAAAGCAGTCCAAATGAATGATTGATAACTAGCCTAAGAAGCCCATTGATGTAGACCTCCAAGTTTCAACTCCATAAAGAAGAGACAGTTTTTGTAAAAGCTTTTCATCTTGCACTCATCAGGACAATTTGTAAGAATACCAAATGTAAAGGCAGCAACAAATTATGCTAGATGAGATGCTTGGCAGATAACTGTCAGTCACCATCAACTGGTGCATTTGCCATGGGCAAAGCTCTACTAATCAGAGTCTACTTGCCAATGAATCAGCACTCACTTCTCATAGTATAAATTATTGTTCCCTTTCTATTTGGTATTCTTGCGAATTGTCCTGATGAGTGCAGCATGAAAAACTTCGACAAAAAAATGTCTCATTTTTCAGCAATGCTCAAGTTCTCAACTACCAAATGACTATTTGCATAAAAAAAACTGGTCTCTTTTCTCAATGCAATACTTTGGTTACAAATCACCAGTCTTAAAAGATGCAGCAAAATGCACAGTTTCATAAATCAAAACCCATTAACAAGCAGTAGGAGTGTTTATAGTAGACAATTGATTAACTATGATATGCAATTTTTCAAGATTTTATTTTGGAAAGGGTAGTATTGCTACTTTTTAATACTATGTTCTTCCTCTTTACCACATAGGATCACACCTCACCCGCCTTATCCACAGTCTGCAGCCAAGAGGGTTAGGCAGCAAATTGCTCCCATTCATCTGCCTTTGCTAGTGTAAAATTAATAAACAGGAATAGGAATGCTGCGACGAGTAACTCACCTTCTGACTCCCCAAAGCCTGTCCACCATCTACAAGCCACAAGTCAGGAGTGTGCTGGAATACTCTCCACTTGTCTGCATGAGTGAAACCCAACGCTATCCAGGTCAAAACAGCCCGCTTGATTGACACCTCATCCACCACATTAAACATTCATTTCCTCCACCACTAGCACACAGTGGCAGCAGTGCGCACCATCTACAAGATGCACCGCAGCAATTTACCAAGGCTTCTTCAAAGGCACATTCCAAACCCGTGACCTCTACCACCTAGAAGGTCAAGGGCAGCAGACACATGGGAACACCACCATCTGGAAATTCTTTGCCAAGTCACCAACCTGACTTGGAAATATATCGCCGTTCCTTCACTGTCACTGGGTTAAAATCCTGGAACTCCCTCCCTAACGGCACTGTGGGTGAACCTACACCAAGGGGCTACAGCGGTTCAAGAAGGCAGCTCACCGCCACCTTCTCATGGGCAATTAGGGATGGGCAACTTACAACCTGTGAACGAATAAATAAAAAAAAAAGGTTGACTGGAGCAGCTATGTGATGACTCTTCCTCTAACCCACCCTGGGGGAGAATATCTGGCTTCTGCTCTGGAATTTCCCAGAGTGATGTGCTAAGATTGGGAGATGCCCAAAAAGCCATGTCAAACCAGTCTGTTTCACCAGGCAATGCTGCTCCATCCATCCCACCATTTAAGGCTAAGTCAGATTCATATTTCAGACCATATAAGGCAGTTGCTTACACCATAAAAGCTAAACTTTAATGAACTCTGCAAACTACAGTGCGTTGTTATTTTAAGCCCACTAAATGCTGTTTATTGGCTTCCGTATGTATTCTATCCTACTGGTGTTATAAATCTCTCAGTTATACTACCTCTGTTAAAAGGCAAAGAGGAATCCTGAATCCAATTCAATATGTACGTACTTTATAATCATGCATGGCTCCTGAGGAGATTACTACAATGACTTTGCAGTTTCCTTTTTGTTCTTATGTGGTGAGTATTGTGTTTGCTAAGGAGAGAAATGGAGAATGGGATGATTTCCCATTGTAAGAAAGCACTGCCAACTGAAAACTTTCCCATGGTCGGGTACCACTCAAGGAAGCAGACTGGACCTCTTTGAATACTGCCTGACAATGACTTAAGCCTATCAATTTGTCATGTCACCAATAAACCATTCACCTTGACGGGTTACAATGGGAAAACCCAGGCCAATGTGTCTTAACCTCAACTTCAGTAAAAGTAGTCCCACCTTCCCCACCCCCCACTCCCCCCACCCTCCCCCCCACCACCCCCTCCACCCCCTACCCCCAAACTGATGCTTCATGAATTCTGGCAGTTCCAGCCATCGTTGTAGCCTTTGTATAGACCAGTGATTCACAGCCAGCAATTCTGCACTGTGCATTAGGAAAGAACTGCTCATGATGTTATGCCTAGGAGCCTTACATCTCATTAATGGTCTGGACTCAAACTTGGGCCACAGAAATAAAGGAATCATGTCTTTGATTGACTGTGCCAGCTCATTCTCATATCGAAAGTGAGCAGTTACTAGGTGAACCAGCAACCTTTATTTTCAGATGGTTCTACTCAAGGTATGCACCAAACAATTCCACTGGCCCACTTTTAGTGCACATTTGGTGTTTTTTTTTTGTTTTGTTGAACCACAGACTGATGGTGCCACAAAGCAAAGGGGTATTGTAGCTTTAGAACGCAGCATTAGATCATTCAGCAATGATGCCTCTGTGCAAAGTACAGGGGTCCATCAAAAAATATATCTTCTATACTAAATCGGAAGTGGTGGAGGCGCTTAAAGGTGGGTGTCTTCTTCAAAACTGTCAGGTTCGTCTTTTGATCCTTTGGTGATGAGTGCGTTCCAGCCTCCAGAACATTCCACTGCATCGCCGTTCACACTAGGCTTCTTCTCCTGCATCTCCGACGTGCTGTCTATGGTTATGTCCAAGGTCGGGTTGTCGTGGCATCCATTCTCAACAAAGTGGAGTTCCTCGCCATGGGACTGGTGGGAAGAAAATTAAATAATCAACATAGTAAGAATAAAACTTGAAGCATTCAAAATTAATAGTAAAAATTTCTAAAATATATTTTATATCTTTTTATTCTCTTCTCTCCTAATCCTGTCAGCCTCTCCACTCCTGAAGGTTCTGGCTGCACTGAGGCTAAGTTTTATCTGCACAGACTACCTGCTGGTACCTCAACCCAAGTGACCACTCTTCACCAGCGAGCCAAGAAAGTGAATGTCAGCAGGCCATTTGCTATTCTATGTTAAAGATGCTACATAAATATAAGAAATTGTTGTTGCTTATGTACGTTCAGACTTTGCCGCGCCTTTTTGTCATGATTTAGTAACACTTCTGTGATATGGGGAGGACCACTGTCTTAAAATTAATTTTAACTGCAATTCCTGCTATTCGGTCTTCCCACCACTAGTGGCAGTGTGGGGTCAGTCACTAATCATTTTATTCTACCTCAATGAGCTCAGCTAAAAGAAATAAATAGCTTTTCTTCCGATTAAACAAGAGCAAAGCCATGGGAAAGTTCCTGGTTTATGGAAGTTACCATTACTTCAACAATTTGGAAAGCTAGGGGAAGGGGACTGGCCCAACTTGTAGGGCACAACCAAAGCTAAAAAAGCAACTGAATTAAGGCCAAGTTAAACTGATTAACAGTAATGAAGTGAAAGAAAAACCTTGAGCTGAATTTTACAGGGCAGCGTTTTGATCGCCAGCCCCGGGAGGAAAGTCAGTCTTTTAAAAAGGCCACCGTGCAATACGCTGGGGGGCAGCGTAAACAAACTGAGGGTCACACATTCACCCCCTCAGTGAGAGGAAACCCGCCCTCAGGAGTTACCGGCCAATTTAATTGGCCGGCAGCTCGAGCGGTACCAGCAGCGCCAGAACTCAGTAGTGGACACCGCCAGGACTGCAAGCAGCACCCCTGCACCCCACGCCCACCCCCTTCCCCCATAACCCACCCACGCACCCAACCACCCCTCGGAGAACTTCAATGGATCGCAGAGCCAGGTAGGTCCTGAGCTTTTAGAGTTGGCAGGGATCGGCACCCTAGGAAGAGGGGCAAGGGGGGGTGGGAGGGGGGGGGGGTGGGCGTGGGGGCTGGTTTTGGAGGCCGGAAGTGGGGAGGGGCAGGGGGGGTTGCACTCAATGTGCACAAGCAGGCCCCACCATCCTCCCAAAAGGGGTACCTCCTTTCTTCCTGCAATGTAAATACAAATTATGAGTAGGCCATTCACGCTTCAAGCCTACTCCAACACCTAAGAGGCGGCATTAGCATAGGGGTATTGTCATTGAACTAGTAATACAGAGACCCAGGGTAATGTCCTGGGGACCTAGGTTCAAATCCCACCACGGCAGATGGCGAAATTTGAATTCAATAAATGCCTGGAATTAAAAGTTGAATAACAGCCATGAAACCATTGTTGGAAGTACTATCCCATTCACTAATATCCTTTAGGGAAAGAAATCTGCTGCCATTACTTAGTCTGGCCTATATGTGACTCCAGACCCACAGCAATGTGGTCGACTCTGAAATGGCCCAGCAAGTCAGTCAGTTTTATTAAGTCCTTAAAAGGAATGAAGCCAAACGGACCACCCAGCATTGTCCTAGGCCACCGAAAATGACAACAGCAAACTCAGCCCTGTCAACCCTGCAAAGTCCTCCTTACTAACATCTGGGGGCTGGTGCCAAAATTGGGAGAGCTGTCTCACAGACTAGTCAAGTAACAGCCTGACACAGTCATTCACACGGAATCATACCTTACAGATAATATCCCAGTCATCACCATCCCTGGGTGTGTCCTGTCCCAATGGCAGGCCAGACCCAGCAGAGGTGGCAGCACAGTGGTGTACAGTCCGGAATGTGTCCTCAACATCGACTCCCGACCCCATGAAGTCTCATGCAATCAGGTCAAACGTGGGCAAGGAAACCTCCTGCTGATTACCATATACTGCCACAACCACCCCCCTCAGCTGATGAATCAGTGCTCTTCCATGTTGAACACTTTGGAGGAAGCACTGAGGGTGGAAATGGTGCAGAATGTACTCTGCGTGGGGGATTTCAATGTCCTTCAGCAAAAGTGACTCGGTAGCATCACCACAGACCGAGCTGGCCAAGTCCTAAAGGACGTAGCTGCTAGATTGGGTGTGTGGCAGGTGGTGAGGGAAAAACATACTTGACCTCACCCTCACCAACCTGCCTGCCACAGATGCATCTGTCCGTGACAGTATTGGTAGGAGTGACCACCACACAGTCCTTGTGGAGACGAAGTCCCATCTTCACACTGAGGATACCCTCCACCGTATTGTGTGGCATTACCACCGTGCTAAATGGGATAGATTTTGAAAGTATCTAGAAACTCAAGACTGGACAACCATGAGGCGCTATGGGCCATTAGTAGATTGTACTCGAACACAATCTGTAACCTCATGGCCCGGTATATCCCCCACTCTACCATTACCATCAAGCCTGGGGATCAACCCTGGTTCAATGAAGAGTGCAAGAAGGTATGCCAGGAGCAGCACCAGGCATACCTAAAAATGAAATAACGACCTGGTGAAGCTATAACACAGGACTACTTGCATGTCAAACAGCATAACCATCAAGTGATAAGACAGAGCTCAGCGATTCCACACCAATGAATCAAATCTATGCTCTGCAGTCACCCTACATCCAGTCATGAATGGTGGTGGACAATTAAACAACTCACTGGAGGAGGAGGCTGCACAAATATCCCCATCCTCAATGATGGAGGAGCCCAGCACATCAGTGCAAAGGATAAGGCTGAAGCATTTGCTACAATCTTCAGCCAGAAGTGCCAAGCCGGAGGTCCCCAGCATCATTCAATCAATTTGATTCACTCCACGTGATACTAAGAAGTGGCTGAAGGCACTGGATACTGCAAAGGCTATGGGCCCTGACAATATTCCAGCAATAGTACTGAAGACATGTGCTCCAGAACTTGCTGCGCCCCTAGCCAAACTGTTCCAGTACAACCAGCATCAACTCGGTGTTGTGGAAAATTGCCCCAGGTATGTCCTGTACATAAAAAACAGGACAAATCCAATCCAGCCAATTACCGCCCCATCAGTCTATCATCAGTAAAGTGATTGAAGGGTCATCAACAGTGCTATCAAGCGGCACTTGCTTAGTGATAACCTGCTCAGTGACGCCCAGTTTGGGTTCCGCCAGGGCCACTCAGTTCCTGACCTCATTACAGCCTTGGTTCAAACATGAACAAAAGAGCTGAACTCATGAGTTGAGGTGAGAGTGACTGCCCTTGACCAAGTGCGTTGGTGTTGAGGAGCCCTAGCAAAATTGGAGTGATTCGGAATTAGGGGGAAAGCTTGCCATTGGTTGGAGTCATATCTAGCACAAAGGAAGATGGTTGTGGTTGTTGGGAGGTCAATCATCTCAGTTCCAGGGCATCACTGCAGGACTTCCTCAGGGTATTGTCCTCAGCCCAACCATCAAAAGTGGGGATGCTCACTGAGGATTGCACAGTGTTCTGCACCATTTGCAACTCCTCAGATACTGAAACAGATGCAGCAAGACCCGGACAATATCCAGGTTTGGGCTGACAAGTGGCAAGTAACATTCACGCCACACAAGAGCCAGGGAATGACCATCTCCAACAAGAGAGAATCTAACCATCGCCCTTCGAAATTCAGCAGCATTACCTTCACTGAATCCCCCACTATCAACATCCTGGGGGTTACCATTGACCAGAAACTGCACTGGACCAGCCATATAAATACTGTGGCTACAAGAGCTGGTCAGAGGCTAGGAATCGTGCGACGAGTAACTCACCTCCAGACTCTTAAAGCCTGTCCATCATCTACAAGGCACAGGTCAGCAGTGTGATGGAATACGCTCCACGTGCCTGGACAACTGCAGCTCCAACAACACCCAAGAAGCTTGACACTGTCCAGGACAAAGCAGCCCGCTTGATTGGCACCCTAGCTACAAACATTCACTCCCTCCACCACCAACGCACAGTAGCAGCAGTGTGTGCCATCTACAAGATGCACTGCAGTAACTCACCAAGCCTCCTTAGACAGCACCTGCAAACCCATGACCGCTACCATTTAGAACGACACAGGCAGCAGACACATGGGAACACCACCACCTGGAAATTTCCCTTCAAGTCACTCACCATCCTGACTTGGAAATATATCGCAGTTCCTTCACTGTCACTGAATCAAAATCCTGGAACTCCCTCCCTAACAGCACTGTGGGTGTACCTACACCACTGGACTGCAGCGGTTCAAGAAGGCAGCTCACCATCACCTTCTCAAGGGCAAATAGGGGTGGGCAATAAATGCTGGCCCAGCCAACGAAGCCCACATCTCATAAATGAATAAAAATGAACAAGTTGGTTGAGAAGAGGCCTTCCCACTGTTGCCCACCTTCCCAGTGTATTGTGGCAGTGGAAGGGGATTGAGGACCTTGATTGGGTAATAACTGGGCACTTATGGGTCTCAATAAGCCTAAGGCCAGGCGGGAACTTTACCCACCTCCTATATTATGGGGACTGGGTCAAGGGTGGTGTGGGGGGAGGTTGGTGAGCTAGCCACCTGATATATTTTACGTGCTAATCCCCACTGCCCCGAAAACACGCTCAGCGAGGGGGTGGGGAGGTGGGGGGGCTGTAAAATCCAGCCCCTAGTCTTTATATGGTGCCTTTCACCATGTCACGATGTCCCAGGGTGCTTTACACCCAAGTAAGTACTTTGAAGTGTGGTCACTGTTGTAATGTAAGAACCATGGCAGCCAAATTCTGCACAGCAAGCTCCCACAAACAGCAATGTAATAAATGGCCAGATTCTCTGTGTTTTGGCATTATTTGAAGGATAAACACTGGCCAAGACACCAAGAGAATGGCCTAGCTCTTTAAATAGTACCACAGGACCTTCTGCGTCCACCTGGAGGCATCACCCTAAGTTACATGCTCAAGTCTCTGGAGTGGCGCTTGAACCCACAACCCTCTTTTATTGATACACTAAAAGTGAATATCACTGGCAAGGCTATCATTTGCTGCCCCAGGACATCTCAGGGGGCAGTTAAGAGTCAACCACATTGCTAAGGGTCTGGAGTCACATGTAGGCCAGACAGGGTGTGGACAACAGATTTCCTTCCCTGAAGGACATTCGTGAACCAAAATCCAATAGTTTCATGGCCACTGTTACTGAAGCCAGCTTTTTATTCCAGATTCAAGTAATTAGCTATATTTATATTTCCCAGTTACAACTGTGGGATTTGAACTCATGTCCCTGGATCATTAGTCTCTCCCTCTAGGTTACTAGCCCAGTAACATTACCAATATGCTACGTTCTGAGCATCATCAAGTTTAGGATTTCAAAGCCTGAAGAAGTCTTTTTGAGCTGGTCACCTCAAAGCCTCTTCCCCAAACAAGAGAGAACTTGACTTTCCCCTCAACCTTTCCTCATAGCTTGGATTCGTAGCATCTGCTACCATTTACTACCATGAGGTTTTGGCACAGCGCTGACCATGTTCTTCAACTTTGGAAGCCGTCGCTGCCAGCAGATATAGACAAGGCCCGAGACGATGATCACGGCACAGATTGAACCAATGATAACGAGCACGATGAAGAGCTTCCCGTAATCTCCACGGGGTTGGCTGGGTCTCCCTTGGCAACCTGTGGCAGATGTGACGTTGTGGATACCAATCTGCAAAGAGACCATCATTAGGAACATAGGAACACAATAAATAGGCCAATCAACCCCTCGAGCCTATTCTGCCAGCATATAGAATTACATTGAATGTACAGCACAGTAACAGGCCATTTGGCCCAACTGGTCTATACTGGTGTTTATGTTGTACATGAACCTCCTCCCATCCTTTCTCATCTAACCCTAGGAACATAATCTACTCATTTCTCCTTTTCCGTTCATCTAGTTTTCTCTGAAAAAAGTCTATGTAATTTGCCTCAGCTACTTCCTGCAGTAGCAAGTCCCACAGTCTTGAATTAAGAAATGTCTCTTTATTTCCCTATTGGAGGCAGTTGAGTATGTGAAGCCTTACCTCTTTCAAGTTTTCTTTCACATCTCCTAGCATCGCAAGGACCTCCTTTGCTGGTATTGTACCTGGATTAACAAAATAAGGATGTATTATTTAGAACAAGAATATTATATAGAAGAATCACCTAGATTTTACAGCACAGAAACAGGCCATTCAGCCCAACTGGTCGATGTTGGTGATTATGCTCCACTTGAGCTCTTGAGCTTCTTCCTATCTCTCTTCTGCTTAGACCACCAATATATCTTTTATTCCTTTCTCTTCCCCTGAAATGCAACTATATACAGTTCACCTCCATGTGATAGCAAGTTCCACATTCTCATCACTCTGGTCAGGAAGTTTCTCCTGACTACCTTATCAGATTTATCTTGGCCATTTTATATTTGTGGCCCCTGGTTTTGGACTCTCCGACAAGTGAAGACATTTTCTCTATGTTTGCCCTATCAAACCCCCTTATAATTTTAAAGACCTCCATCAGGTTCCCCACCCCACCCCAACCCCTCAGTCTTAAAGAGTTCCAGCCTGCTCAGCCTTTGCTGATCATTACAACCTTCAGTTCCGATATCAGCCTTATAAATCTTTGCGGCACTTACTCGAGTGCCTCTGCAGCTTTTCTTGTGAGGTAGAGACCATAATGGTGCACAGTACGCCAAGTGGAGACAAGGTTGACAGAGCATTTTGAATTTTCTCCCCGTGTGCCTCCCCTGAGAGTGATGAGGGAGTTGATTTTAAACGATCAGGGGAGAGGGGGAGGTTAGGCTGTGCACAGCATTATTGGATCATGGAATGTTATGCGACAGGGAGTGGTTAAGGGAAAATTTGATACATATTTGAAGTAGTGAAAAACACAGAGAGACAGGGATAAAGTGCAGCAACGGAATTCATTTTGCATTCTCCGGCAAAGAACTGCCAGAGATACGACGGAGCCAATGGCCTCTTCCTGTGCTGTAACTATATATAACCCTTCTCCTGTGAAGCAAACAGGCTCCCAGTCCCTCATTGTTAACTTTGGCGACGTCTGCTGTGATGACTGTCACTCACTTTAAGATCAGTTCAATGGAGTAGGGGTCACGTGATTTGTTCAACCAATGTGTGGCTAGCACGGGGTGGGGGAGAGGGGGGGAATAAATTCTTGGGAGGGGGTTTCCTAGGAAAAAATTGGCTGTCTGGATACAAGCAGCCATGGGAGCTCACGTGTAAATAAAGTTTGTTTTGTTTGACTAAGAAGCTCTCCCAGAGCGTGTTTCTACACCTGCAACCTGACTTTAGCAAGTCTATCTTATTCTTAAATGGTCACTCGAGAGAATTGCTTTAAGCTTCCAATCTCTAGCAGTCAGTCACAAGCCACCCCACAGCCAGTGGGAACGAGTACGATGGTGTAATGGTTAATGCACTGGACCAGCAATCCATTGGTTGGGAGTTCAAATCAAGCTACATCTTGGGAAGTGGGTGTTCCTGGCAAGGCTGGCATTTATTGCCCATCCCTGGTTGTCCTGAGTGATTTTCTAGATCACTTCAGATCCAACCAGGTGTAGATTTGAAGTCACGTATAGACCAGACCTTATTATGACAGCCAGTCTCTATTCTTTGTTATGAACCGGTTAGGGACCATTTACATTTAAGGAGAAATCCGAATACCTCGTTTTACCCCAATAGAACTATGCCACAGGATTCTACTCTCTTTTAACCAAGCACAAACTTTATTGTATGTAGAACAAATTAAACAAAGCAAATGCTAATAAATTAACACTATAGCTTATAACTAGGAATGTTATGTACTCAGGTTTACTTCTGACTTCCCCCAAGCATTCTCTTATATGACACTTCGATCTTAATTACTTACTTCTGTTGGGACCATCCATAAGTGCCACAGTCCTCTGGAGAATTCTCCTCTGCTCCAGCTATTCTCTGAGGTAAAACTTTCATTTCCCATTCCTTGACTGTGGCTGCCTCAGTCCCTTGTTCTGGTTAATTTTCAATACTTCCAAGCTAATCTGCTTGTTGCTTTCTTTGGCACAAGACTCTGTGGAGACCACTGTAGATGCTTCCACTAGCTTCAAACTAGGCAATCTTCCAGCTTCTGTTCCCTCAAAAGATTCAAACTGAGATTAAGCCTCATCCGCTTTCCACACGGTGAATGATGAAGTTAGTTTTTTTATACTCTGCTTACAGTGCAAGTCTATCTAAGTGTCATTCTCTCAGTGAGCTGCATGCTACACACACCCGAACCAAGCTGCAACTAACTTTTCCAGCAAACACCCTGATAAATTGAAACCTGAGAACCTTCCTAAGCTCCACCCACATCCATGACAATGTAGCCTACTCTGGGCTGCCCTCAAACTGATCTTTAGATTAATTATACCTCATTTACAATTTCTTCTTTGATCTGGTGAAGTAAATGGGTTTTACAATTGTTTAGGGTTTACTGAATGCTTTCAAACTAATTAAGCTCTACCTTGCAAAACAAAAACATCTTTCTGAACAGCTCTTCTTGCAAGTTTTGCAGACATCAAGTCTCCAGCTCTTTAGCTAAGTAAGCCCACCTGCTGCATACAGCTTTATCTCTTCTACTCTGTTTTTATTAAACAAACATGGGTCACCTTTTGAACTGCCATTTCTTGAGTTGTTTTGGCAATCTCTAAAGCCCAGCGCTTTAACTAACTTACCTTTAGTCTTCCTAGAACTAAAAATGACATCTACAATATTAACATGAACCATTAACCAGATATTCACAACACCTTGAAGAACCAGTTGAGTTTTTACGATAATTCACTAGCTTTATGATCACTTTTACTCCTGTCAGATTTTAACAATGTTAACAGATCCTTCAAAAAAGAATTCTAGGATCCGCCAAAGGTTAATCGGTTCTTCCTTGGGCCATACTCAATCTGTGTACCAAGTTTCATTGAGATCTATCCACTGGTTTTTGAGATATGTTGTTCACAGACAAACAGAGTAACGGGATGAAAATATTAACTCCACCCAACTTCACTGGTGAAGGTAATAAGCGGAAATGTCAAAGAAATTATTTAAAAAACACACAATTTTTTTTTTTTTATAAATGTCCCGATCATTTTTCTCCCAGGGTTTTGCTCACAACTGTACACCCTCGACATCAATCTTCAACTCCAGGAGACTCCAAGGCAACCCTGAAGGGTTGGCAATCTTGGGGGAAGCTGGTGGTTCCAGGGTGAGGGATTGCAGATACACTGCAGGATGAACTGGGGAAGCTGGAGCTGTCCTCCTTACAACAGAGGAGATTTGACAGGGAATGTTCAAAATCGTGAATATTTTACGTAAAGTAAATAAACAAAGAGTTTCCAATGGCTGAAGGGTCAGTGGCCAGAGGACACAGATTTAAGGTGCTTGGCAAAAGAAGCAGCAGTGACATGAGGGAAATCTATTTTGTAAAATGAGCGGTTAGGATTTGGAACGCGCTGCCTGATAGGCTGGAGGATACGATTCAATCGTAGCTTTCAAAAGGGAATTGGCCAAATATTTGAAGATGGAAAGAGCTAAGCAGGGAGGGGGACAGGATTGCTGAACCTCAAAAGGGTTGACACAGGCTCGATGGGCTGAACGGCCTTCTCCTGGGTTGTACCCTCCTATGATTCTCCTGCGCCAGCAATCAATGGGGTTGGGAACGTCACTGGACAATCACCTCGATCACTTGCCAGCATCATCAGGAGGTGTTTATCGTCCTCGCTGGGTTTGCTTAGAGCCATCAGCCATGAATCAGTGGGAGTGCTCAGTTTCCTGGAGAAAGACTCTGCCACCAGTTTCAGCAGTTTTAATCCTTTGAGAGAGCGAAACACTTCCTGAAATACACATTTAAAAAAAAAACAGAGGAAAATCAGTTTCGATCTGCAGTCTCCTTGGGCAAAGTTGCATTGATATAGCACCTTTAACATAGAAAAACATCCAAAGGGGACATCACAAAGCCAAGGGAGAATGGACGCCAATGTTTAAAAAGAAAGAAAAATCAAGGAAGACTTGCATTTATGTAGCATTTATATTTTCACCACCACTGCACATCTCAAAGAAATACCTCATCCAAAAGATAGCACCTTTGACACCCTCAATGCTGCACCAGCCTTGACTTTGGTACTCAAGTTCTGGAGAGGGGCTTGGGTCCAGAACTTGGTGACTCAGAGCCAAGAACAGCTGATACAGGCAAGGAAGAGCGACAAGGACTAGAGAGCAGATTCTCAGTCAAAGAGGTGAGTTCTAAACGAGGAATGGAAGCTGGAGAGATGGAGGGGTTTAGGGAATTTAAGAGTTGGGGTGTAGACGCTTGAAGGAAGATTCGCCAATGGAGGGTGGTGAGGAGGATGTGCAAGAGGCTGCAGTCAGAGGCACAGAGAGCTTTTTTTTTAAATTCATTCAAAGGATGTGGGCTTTGCAGGCTAGGCCAGCATTTATTGCCCTTGAGAAGGCGGTGGTGAGCTGCCTTCTTGAACCAAATGGTGTAGTTTGTGGGAGTTATGGGTGTAGTTACAAGAAGTGAAGTGAGAAGAGAGATTTAAATGCAAGGAAAAGAATTTGAAATGGGAGGTGTTCAAGAATGAGGAGGCAATGCAGGGTAATAAGAACAGGCAGGATGAATGATAGTGTGAGTATTAACATGGAAGTGGAAACCACAAAAAGTGCCTTATGTGGGTCAGTGTCTAATTTTGATAAATAACATCCCTGTGAAATGCTTTGGGATTATTTAGTACGTTAAAGGCATTATATAGCTATATGCTGTTGTTGTTATTCTTGTGTATCCAGGTTGCAGTACTGCTGAAGACCTGCTGGTGGCGCTGCGCATCAGCATGGCTGCTAATGCCAAAGACACCCCCCGTGGGTGATTAATGGGACTGCAGCTCTTAACAACAACAACAACAACTTATATTTATAGCGCCCACAGCATAACAAATCATCTAAGACACTTCACGAGACCTTCATAAAATAAAGCAAGACACTGAGCCACATTGGGAGACATTAGATCTTATGACCAAAAGCTTGATCAAAGGGTAGATTTTAAGGCGAGTCTTCTCAGGTAGAGGTGAAGAGGTGTAGCCAGGGCCTGTGAAGGAGTGTTAGGTGTCCCAGGTGAACTTTCAGCCTTGCACCACTCTCCCCCCACCACCCAAAAAATTAACTTTTGAAAATGAATGTTGTGCATTGTATGAATACAAACTCTGCATTTATAATTTTACAGATGTATCTGATGTGAAAAAGGAGACTATTATGATACTGATTGTACATTCTCATCGTTCAACACTTTTCACGGGATACACGTCCTAGAAGGAATGCACGTTATAATGTGTGATATGGCTCACATGATGTAATGCTGTGCATTCCCGCAACCATTACCAGATGATTTTATGCACAATTTACACAATCAACAATCATTACAGAGTTGACTAGATTAAACTACATTCTTTGAGATTATTTGCCGATTTGCAGTTTTGGAATAATCATGTAAATGTACAAATCTGTAAAACTGTCACATGAAAAGGAAGAGAAATATACTATGAAATTGTGGGAAAGACCACAATGTAAATACATGGAAATCGATATATATGTCAGTATGTGTGGAGGTATAATCAGTAGATTTTGACTTTTCATTCCCATTGTTGAAGCCTGTTTGTTTACTTATGTCGTTTCATGAATTAGTTCACTCGGTTTTTCACTGCGTCGCCCCAAATTTTCCACTCTCGGCCACTGCCTCGTTTGCCTCGTGATTGCACCAGGCCTGGGTGGAGGGAAGGAATTCCAAAACTTGGGGCCCAGGCACCTGAAGGTGGGGGTCACCAATGGTGGAGAAATTAAAATTGGGGGGATGCACAAGGGGCCAGAATTAGAGGAGTGCAGAATATCCCACAGAGCTGTGTGGGGCTGGACGAGATTATGGAGGTAGGAGGGGTGAGGCCGCGGAGGATGAGAATTTTAAAATTGAGGCTTAACCGGGACCCAATATAGATCAGTGAACAAAGGGGTGATAGGTGAATGGGGTTTAAGACATGGGCAGAAGAGCTTTGGATGACCTCAAGTTTATGGAGGGTAGAATGTGCGCCACCAACCAGGAGTGCATTGGAATAGTCAAGTCTGGAGGTAACAAAGGCATGAATGAGGATTTCTGCAGCAGACGAACGGAGACAGGGGTAAATTAAGTGATATCATGGAGATGGAGAGAGGCACTCTTAGCGATGGTGGGAATATGTGGTCCAATGCTCATCTTGGGGTCAATGGGATAATGGAGTTGAAGCCCAAGATCAGCCACGATCGTACTGAATGGCAGAGCAGGCTCAATGGGCCGTGGGGTCTGCTCCTGCTCCTATTTCTTGTGTTCGGCGGAGTCGGTAGCTGGGGAACAGAATTTGGATCTGCGGTCAAAAAAATGAATTCAGTCTTCCCAAAATTGAACTGGAGAAAATTTCTGCTCCATTCTGGTACTGGATTTTGCTTCAGCAGTCTGATAATTTTACCAACAGTGGAGGAGACGAGAGAGGTAGAGCTGGGTGTCATCTGCGTGCATTGGAAAACTAACGCTGTGCTTTCAAGAGGCAGCGTGGAGATGAGAAATAGGTGGACCGGGGGGGTTGACACAATGAACCTGATAATGACAGTAAAATTGGTAAAAGAATTCAGAGAATGTGAATTCAAACATCAGCGGTGTGTACGCTAACAATGAAGAGTAAATGTTGCTTCAGGGTGCTGCAAGAATAGGGCCTGAGAACGTTCCCTTGGTATGGCCACTAGTTACCACAACAACCATGGCAACCGTTGAGTAAGTCAGGCAGCTGAATTCAACATCTGGTGACATTCAATCGCCGACTTTCAAAATCCTTCCCAAATCCTTTTCTTTGACAGTGTCTTTCACCAGCAACCATATCCACTTCTCCTCATTCAATATTTATCCCTCAAATAATATCACTGAAATATGCGATATAGCATTTTTCACAACCTCAGGACATCCCAATGTGCTTCACAGCCAATGAAGCACTTTTTGGAAACAAAAATAAAAATACCTGGAAAAACTCAGCAGGTCTGGCAGCATCTGCGGAGCGGAACACAGTTAACGTTTCGATTCGGTATGACTCTTCATCAGAACCAAGTAAAAATAGAAAAGAGGTGAAATATAAGCTGGTTTAAGGCGGGGTGGGACAGGTAGAGCTGGATAGAGGGTCAGTGATAGGTGGAGATAGCCAAAAGATGTCATAAACAAAAGGACAAAGAGGTGTTGAAGGTGGTGATATTATCTAAAGAATGTGCTAATTAAGGGTAGAAAGCAGGACAAGCAAGGTACAGATAGCCCTAGTGGGGGTGGGGTGGGGGGAAGGGATCGAAATAGTTTAGAAGGTAGAGATGAAACAATGGATGGAAATACATTTAAAAATAATGGAAATAGGTGGGAAAAGAAAAATTTATATAAATTATTGGAAAAAAGGGGGGATCGGAAAGGGGGTGGAGATGGAGGAGAGAGTTCATGATCTAAAATTGTTGAACTCAATATTACGTCCGGAAGACTGTAAAGTGCCTAGTCGGAAGATGAGGTGCTGTTCCTCCAGTTTGCGTTGAGCTTCACTGGAACAATGCAGCAGGCCAAGGACAGACATATGGGCATTACAGCAGGGTGTCCTCTTTGTCCTTTTGTCTATGACATCTTTTGGTTATCTCCACCTATCACTAGCCCTCTATCCAGCTCTACCACCGCCTCCCACCCCCCTTAAACCAGCTTATATTTCATCTCTTTTCTATTTTTACTTAGTTCTGTTGAAGAGTCATACAGACTTGAAACGTTAACTATGTTCCTCTCCGCAGATGCTGTCAGACCTGCTGAGTTTTTCCAGGTATTTTTATTTTTGTTTTGGATTTCCAGCATCCGCAGTTTTTTGCTTTTATCTGAGTACTTTTTGGATTGTAGTCTGTTTTAACGTGGGTAACATGGCAGCTCATTTGCATAGATCAAACTCCCACTAGTGCCAATGAGACGATGACCAGTGAGCCACTTTAGTGTTGTGCACTGAGGGGTGAACATTGGCCAGGGTTCCAGGGAGAATCCCCTGATTTTCTTCAAAATAGTGGCCTTGGGACCCATTATATGCACCCGAGAGAGCAGACAGGCATCTCATCTGAAAGATGGCACTTCTGACACTTCAGTGCTCCCTCGGTTCTGCACCTGGAGTGTCAAGCTTAGATCTTGCGCTAAGTTTCTGGAGTGGGGCTTGAACCCTTAAAGCCTTCTGACTCAGAGGGGAATACGCTACCTATCGAGCCATGGCTGACCCATTACTCTCAGTAATGCCACACGAGATCCCCTAGTATATTATAGGAAGCCGCTAATTACAGGGAGCTGAGCAGCAATAGGAAAGAAAGGCGCTGGAGTGTTAAATCGATTACATAGAGCAAGAGGTTGTGTTAGATGTTTCATACTCACACATTCAGTGTTTTCAGTCATGTTCAGGATGACGTAACTCTTTCCGGCTAATTTGCTCCAATCTCTGCAGATAACCTGCTGAGGGCAAGCACAAGAACCTTATCAGTTGTAACTGAGTGGGAGAGTGCGCGAGAGCTCTGTATTCACTAGAGGGGCACAGCTTTGAAAAAAAATTGTACAACAGGTCAGAATGTCACTTGACTCATTCCTAGGATGAATGTGAAGCAAGGTTGAGCAGGTTGGGCCTATACCATTGGAATCTAGATGAATGAGAGGTGATCTTATTGAAACATATAAGATCCTGAGGGGGACTTGAAAGGGTGGATACTGGGAGGATGTTTTCACTTACGGGGGAGTCTAGAACTGCAGGACACAGTTTAAAAATAAGAGGTCTTCCTTTTTAAGACAGGGATGAGGGGAAATCTTTTCTCTCAGAGGGTCGTTAGTCTGTGGAATTCTTTTTCCAGGAAGCAGTGGAGGCTGGGTCACTGAATTTATTCAAGGCTGAAACAAAAACAGAATTACCTGGAAAAACTCAGCAGGTCTGGCAGCATCGGCGGAGAAGAAAAGAGTTGACGTTTCGAGTCCTCATGACCCTTCGACAGAACTAGTTCTGTCGAAGGGTCATGAGGACTCGAAACGTCAACTCTTTTCTTCTCCGCCGATGCTGCCAGACCTGCTGAGTTTTTCCAGGTAATTCTGTTTTTGTTTTGGATTTCCAGCATCCGCAGTTTTTTTGTTTTTATCTCTTTATTCAAGGCTGAGTTAGACAGATTTTTGATAGACCGGGGAGTCAAGGGTTACAGGGGTGGCAGACAGGAGAGTGGAACTGAGATCAGCCGTGATCTTATCGAATAACAGAGCAGGCTCGAAGGATCAAAAGGCCTGCTCCTGCTCCTATATCCTTTGTCCCTATGACCAAGGCAAAGTGACACAGCTTCAAGAAACCTTTCAAAAAAAATTAAGGCCATATCAGGATTGACTCGCACCCGGAGGTGGAAAGGGGAGGGAAACAGTTTGTGAGGTGAAAACAGAAAATGCTAGAAGCACTCGTCAGCACCAGCAGCATCTGACAGGGGGAAACAGAGTTAATGTTTCAGGTTGGTGACTTTTCACCAGAACTGGAAGATGTTAGAGGTGCAAAGGTTTGAGCAAGAATGGAAGCAGAGAAAAGGGGAAAAGGGGAAAGGATGTAAAGGAAAGGTCTGGGATGAGCAGGAGGACAGGAGCAATTAAATTACAAAAGGGATGACAGTGCAAGCAAAGCAGCATAAGAGATAGGAGCAGGAGTGGGCTGGTTGCCCCTCCCCACCATCCAAACCCCAACCCCCTCCCTCCACCCACATCCCAACCATCCCCTCCACCCACACCCAGCCACACCCCTCCACCCACACCCCAAACCCCCAGCCACTCACACCCCAACCACCCCCTCCACCCACACCCCTACCCCCTCCCGCCACCCACATCCCTACCCCTCCCCTCCACCCACACCCCAACCCCCCCCACCATTCACACCCCAACCACCCCCTCCACCCACACCCAGCCACACCCCTCCACCCACACCCCAACCCTGCCCACCCACACCCCAACCCCCCACCACCCAAGCCCCAACCCCCTCCCGCCACCCACATCCCAACCACCCCTTCCACCCACACCCCAACCCCCCCCACCATCCACATCCCTACCCCTCCCCTCCACCCACACCCCAACCCCCCCCACCATCCACATCCCTACCCCTCCCCTCCACCCACACCCCAACCCTGCCCACCATCCACACCCCTACCCCTCCCCTCCACCCACACCCAGCCACACCCCTCCACCCACACCCCAACCCCCCCCACCATCCACACCCCTACCCCTCCCCTCCACCCACACCCAGCCACACCCCAACGCCCTCCCTCCACCCACACCCCAAACCCCCCTCCACCCACACCCCAACCCCCTCCCTCCATCCACACCCCAAACCTCCCTCCACCCACACCCCAACCCCCCACCATCCACACCCCAAACCCCCCTCCACCCACACCCCAACCCCCCACCATCCACACCCCAAACCCCCCTCCACCCACACCCCAACCACCCCCTCCACCCACACCCCAACCACCCCTCCACCCACACCCCAACCACCCCCTCCACCCATACCCCAACCACCCCCTCCACCCATACCCCATCCACCCATACCCCAACCACCCCCTCCACCCATACCCCAACCACCCCCTCCACCCATACCCCAACCACCCCCTCCACCCACACCCCAACCGCCCCCTCCACCCATACCCCAACCACCCCCTCCACCCATACCCCAACCGCCCCCTCCACCCATACCCCAACCACCCCCTCCACCCATACCCCAACCACCCCCTCCACCCATACCCCAACCACCCCCTCCACCCATACCCCAACCACCCCCTCCACCCATACCCCAACCACCCCCTCCACCCATACCCCATCCACCCATACCCCAACCACCCCCTCCACCCATACCCCAACCACCCCCTCCACCCATACCCCAACCACCCCCTCCACCCATACCCCAACCACCCCCTCCAACCATACCCCAACCACCCCCTCCAACCATACCCCAACCACCCCCTCCACCCACACCCCAACTGCCCCCTCCACCCACACCCCAACCACCCCCTCCACCCACACCCCAACCACCCCCTCCACCCACATCCCTACCCCCCGCCTCCCACATCCCAACCATCCCCACCCACACCCCAACCCCCCCCCGCCTCCCACACCCCAACCACCCCCTCCGCCCACACCCAAACCCCCCTCCACCTACACCCCAATCCTCCCTCCGCCCACACCCCAATCCCCACCCACCCACACCCCAACCCCCTACCATCACGCACATCCCAACCCCACCCACCCACATCCAACTCCCCCCCTCCACCCACACCCCAACCCCCCCTCCACCCACTCTCCAACCCCCCCTCCACCCATACGCCAACCCCACCCACCCACACCCAACCCCCCTCCCACCCACACCCCAACCAACCCTCCACCCACTCCCAAACCCCCCCGCCACCCATACCCCAACCCCACCCATCCACACCCAACCCTCCCCTCCACCCACTCCCCAACCCCCCCACCATCCATACCCCAACCCCACCCACCCACACCCAACCCCTCCTCCACCCACACCCCAACCAACCCTCCACCCACTCCCCAAACCCCCGCCATCCATACCCCAACCCCACCCACCCACACCCAACCCCTCTTCCACCCACACCCCAACCAACCCTCCACCCACTCCCCAACCTCCCACCACCCATACCCAAACCCCACCCACCCACACCCCAACCCCCACCTGCCACCCACACCCCAAACCCCCTCCTGCCACCCACCACCTAACCCGAGTCCCCAGAGAAGTAGCTTTCGTCTCTTGGTTACTAGCCCAGTGACATTTTTGGTAGCCATCACCCCCTCGCAAAACTGGGGCTGTTCTCCTTGGAGCAGAAAAGATTGAGAGGACCTTAGACAGAGGTGTTCAAAACTGCGAATTGTTATGAGAGAATAAATAACAAGAAACTGTTCCCAGTGGCCAGGGGATCGATAGGCAAAGGGCACGGGTTTAAGGTGATTGGTAAAGGAACCAGAGGTGACATGAGGAAACATTTTTTATACAGACAGTTGTTGCGATCTGGAACGTACCACCTGAAAGGGTGATGGAAGCAGATTCAAGAACTTTCAAAAGAGAACTGGATAAAAGCGCGAGAGGAAAAAGAATGCAGGACTGTGTGGAAAGAGAAGGAAGTGAATCTAATTGGATAGCTCTTCCAAAGAGCCAGCACAGACATGATGGGCCAAATGGCCCACCTCTGTGTTGCATGTATGATTGTATAACAGTGAGTTTCCCACGGAGAGAGAGGAGAAAAGAATAAATTCCCTGCTCAAAACAGAAGTGGTATTAAAATGATAAGCGGGTTTGGAGGATGTGACTAAATTGAGAGCTCTTTCAGAGGGGGCAATAATTTGAACGGCCTCCTCCAATACAGCACAACGCTGTGGGGGAAACTTTAAAGCAAAGTTGGGCAGGAGCAGAGGGGTAACTCTTTCGAGTACAAACACATTTCCATCTGTTCCTATTCAGATGAAATTACATTGTTTCATAGTTTGCCATTGTGAGATTTGAACTCTTGATCTTGGGGTTATAAGCCCAGTACCATAACCACTTGGCTATCGTACCAGAACAAGGAGCAGAGGGGGTAGATGCACTGCCGACCAAGATGGGACAATGAGGTTGGTGGGCAGGAGCAAGGTTTCAGGTGAGTTTCAGGACTCGATTGAACAGGAGCCTGGGACAACGCAAGACACTTGAGGGGAACTTCTGCCTCTTCTGCAGAGCACCTTTTGCCCTGGTTTCTGTTCCCGGCAAGTTTGACCTCCTACGAAAGCCACAAGGATTTCCCCGACACAGGCCCGGGGATTTTAATCCCAGTTGGCAGAATCTAGGGTAGCAACAATTAAGTCTCACACTTGGTTTTAACTTCGCTTGCCCACCCCTGGAGAGTTTCTGCCAAGTTTGTGGGTTGCAACCCCATCCCTACCACATGTCTGAAAAGGAGGAATTTCCAGGGCTACGGGAAAAGTGTGTGTTGGGGGGGGGGGTGCGGCTGGTACCTGGGAGAGTGGGGTTTGCAGAGGTGGGACTAGTTGGAGGTGGGACAGCGAAGGTTGAGAGGGGACCTGATAGAGGTGTATAAGATTATGAGGGGCATAGATACAGTGGATAGGAAGACACTTTTTCCATTAGTGGAGGGGTCAATAACTGGGGGGGGGGGGGGCATAGATTTAAGGTAAGAGGTAGGAGGCTAAGAGGGAAGTTGAGGAGAAATGTTTTCACCCAGAGGGTGGAACTCACTGCCTGAAAGGGTGGTTGAGTCAGAAACTCTCGTAACATTTAAGAAGTATTTAGATATTCACTTGCGTTGCCATAGCCTCCAGGGCTGTGTGGACAAGGGCTGGAAAATGGGATGAGTGCAGTCAGATCTTTTGTTGACCGGCACAGGCGGGATGGGCCGAATGGCCTCGTCCCTGTGTTGTAACCGTCTGTGGGTCTAACTGGATGACCCTTTTAAAGAGCTGGGACTGGCGCCATGGGCTGAACGGCCTCCTCTTGTTCGGCACAGTTCTATCATTCAATCCGGTGGACAGGCAGCTTCGAGCGCATCGCTAGCCAACCTGAAGAGGTGGTCGGGCTGAAAAGCCAGCACAAGATTAACCTCCCCGTCAACATAGCAGAACGGATGGTAGTAACCATGGCAACAGCCTCAGCCTCCACTGCCCTGGAGCAAGTACCGCAGCAGGTGGTAGTGGGTGGGGATCTTAAATGAAGTAGGATTTTGAAAAAAAAAAAGGTAAGTAATTAAATCGCGGTCCCGCAACCCGTAAGCAGGACCTCATCGTGACAGAAGCAAATCAAAACGATGCCATCACGTCTCCGATAAGAGGGGGGGAGGTCAACTCAGAAAATTGGCCACCTCCGAAAGGCATCAAGTCCCAGCCGTGTTCAGACGATACAGCGGCCGGCTTTGATTATTGTTGTGAGAGCCTGCAACACACAGAGAGAGAGAGAGAGAGAGAGAGAGAGAAAAAAAAACCCACAAAGACAAACGCTGACGGCTCAGGAGGACATTCACTGTATCTGTGGTCCAGTCATAAATAGATCTTTCAGGAAACGAAGGCCCTGTTCATTAACATGAGTCAGGCAGAGATGTGGCCTGGCATTGCCAACCCTCCAAGATTGCCCTTGAATGGCCAGGAATTGAAGATTAATTTCCAGGGCACTTTCACGATGCTAAAACCTTTGGGAGGGGAAGGGGCGCTTTAAAAAAAGATAGCGATTCTTTTTTTTCCACTTTCTTTGAACTTTTGTTAATTATAAAAGAAATAATTGGAGATTAGGGATAAGAGGACGGTCAAAATTTTGACAGTGAGGCTGACAGTCAAAAATCATCCTTAGAGCAGAGAAGTTTTAGGGAGATTCACTAAGAAAGGGTCCAGAGATGCAGCACTTCAGTTTTGCAAGAGAGAACTGGGGTTATTTTCAGTGGAGCAGAAGTTAAGGGGAGGTTTGGTAGAGGTGTTCAGAATCATGAATAATTTCGGTACAGTCAATAAGGGGAAACTGTTTCCAGTGACAGGAGGCACTGATTTTACCAGAGGCGTAGATTTAAGACG
Organism: Carcharodon carcharias; assembly: GCF_017639515.1. Classification (NCBI taxonomy): domain Eukaryota; kingdom Metazoa; phylum Chordata; class Chondrichthyes; order Lamniformes; family Lamnidae; genus Carcharodon; species Carcharodon carcharias. Next base: position 10,037,881 of record NC_054473.1, read on the forward strand.
ACTGGCAAGAGAATCAGAGTGGGGGGGACTTGAGCAGGAACTTTGTGACGGAGCGACTTGTGATCTGGAACGCGCTGCCTGAAAGGGCAGGGGAAGCAGGTTCAATGGCAACCTTCAAAACGGGAATTGGATAAACACTCCATTGGATAAAAGCAAAGAAGTTGCAGGTCTATGGGGAAAGACCAGGGAGCAGCGGGACTAAATGGATAGCTCTCTCAATGAGCCGGCACAGGTACAATGGGCTGAATGGCCTCCTTCTGTGCTGTAGGATTCTACGATTCAATGAAGTGTGACGGTTCAGCGTTAAAATTCATTACCTGTGTGGTCTCCTGAGGCTCCTCTCTGGCCGCGGTGGGTTTCGTACCACTGGAGTCTTGGGGAATGAACCCGGGCTCCACCATCTTTGATGTCGCTTCCAGTGAATACACGTGGTCCGGATCTGTCATGGTGAAACCCATCCCCTTCCTGCCAGTGATTGGCAGACCTTGAGAGGTGACAGCGTTGCTGCCTGTGCTGGCCGTAGCAACAGCTCCGGTGAGCACCGTGTTCTCCGGGAGGAGCTGAGGCGGCTGTGGCGATGAGTAGGAGGTTGTGGGAAAATCAGAGGCATCGGATTCACCCGCCGAGCTTGTTCCAGGCGGCAAAGCATCCAGTCCATCCCGTCGATCGCCAGAGTCAGATCCCGTTGTCGTGGCGATGTCATCCAAAACCCCAAGGGTCTCCCCACGTGGGCTGACTGTAGCCAAAGTGGTTCTCGTGAACGTGGCACTTGTCGGTGACGTGGCTGGCACTGCCTGCTCTTCCCCCCGGCTTAATGGCCTGGACTCGGTGCCTGGGGAATCCCATGCCTGTGGCAAGGAGGCGAATGCACCTGATTCACTGGTTACAGTAACGGACCACGGAGCTGACGGCACCAAAGGAGCAGGAGAATTGGCGTCTGCAACGAGAGGTTAGACAACACTTACATTGATTCTCGTAGAGGAGAAGGGGGCCTTGCAGCCTGTCAAGCTAATGCCAGCTCTTTGAAAGAGCTATCCAATTAGTCCCAGCTTCCTGGATTTTCCCCATTACCCCGCAAATAAGTCCTCTTCAAGTACTTATCCTTTTGGAACTTCCTATGGAATCTGATTCCATCACCCTGTCCATTGTGTTCCAGATCATAATAACTCTGTGTGAAATAATTTCTCCTCAACTCACATTGAGATACACATTTATATACATAATATTTATATGTATATATAGAAAGATGAGCATTTATTTCTAAAGCACCTTCCATGAACTCCAGGTGTTCCGAAGTGCTTTACAGCCAATGAAATGCTTTTGAAGTTCATTCACCGCTGTAATGCCAGGAACACGGCAATCAATTTGTGAACAGCAAGCTCCCACAAACAGCAGTGTGCTAATGACCAGGCCATTTCTCTATTTAGTGGCGTTCATTGAGCGAGAAATGCTGACCAGAACAAAACTCAATTCTTCTTTTCAATAGTTCCATGGACAGTGCAGCACTCTTTCACGACTGCATTAACATAGAATCACAGAACATTTAATGCACAGAGGAGACTGTATATCTGCGCTAGCCAAAAAAAGCCTAATCCCACCTTGTTACCCTTGGTCCAAAGCTCTGTACGTTATGGCACTTCAAATGCATATCCAAATGTTTCTTAAATGTGATGAAGATTTCTGCCCTTCCCATCCTTTCAGTTCATGAGCTCCAGACCCCCACAATCCTCTGGATGAAAAAAATTTGTCAACTCCCCTGTCATCCTTCTGTCAATTATTTTAAACCAATGCCATCTGGTTATTGTCCCCTGTTATGGGAAATTGGCCCTTCATATTCACTCTATTTAGGTCCCTCATGATTTTATACCCCTCAATTTAAACTCCCCTCAGCCTCCTCTGTTATAAAGAAAACAACCTCAACCTGTCCAATCTTTCCTTGGCTAAAATTTTCCATTCCAGGCAACATCCTCATAACTCCCTGTACCCTCTCTCGTGTAATCGCATCCTTCCTGTAATGTGGTGATCAGAACCCAATGGTGGTGTGGTCTAACAAGCGTTTTATTCAGTTCTAGCATAACCTCCCTGCTCTTGTATTCTATGCCTTGGCTAATAAGGAAAGGTACCCCATATGGCTTCAAAACCACTTATCTACCTGAAGCTTCCAGCTTCACCTGCTCCACCCACACCCCCCACCCCCCTTTAAACAGTATAAATTTCATCACATTTTTACTTCTCGTTAGCTTTGAAGAAGAGTCATACGGACTCAAAACGTTAACTCTGTCTTTCTCTCCACAGATGCTGTTAGACCTGCTGAGTTTATCCAGCATTTTCTGTTATTGTTGTGATAGCCTCATTCATTCTTTGTATTACCTCATTAAAGAATTCAATCTAGTTTTTTTTAATTCATTCATGGGATGTGGGCTTCGCTGGCTGGGCCAGCATTTATTGCCCATCCCTAATTGCCCTTGAGAAGGTGGTGGTAAGCTGCCTTCTTGAACCGCTGCAGTCCATGTGGTGTAGGTACACCCACAGTGCTTTTAGGAAGGGAGTTCCAGGATTTTGACCCAGTGACAGTGAAGGAACAGTGAAATATTTCCAAATCAGGATGCTGAGTGGCTTGGAGGGGAACTTTCAGGTAGTGATGTTCCCATATGTCTGCTGCCCTTGTCCTTCTAGATGGTAGTGATCATGGGTTTGGAAGGTGCTGTCTTAGGAGCCTCAGTGAATTCCTGCAGTGCATCTTGTAGATGGTACACACTGCTGCCACTGTGAATTGGTGATGGAGGGAGTGAATGTTTGTGGACGTGGTGCCAATCAAGCCAACTGCTTTGTCCTGGACAGTGTTCAGCTTCTTCAGTGTTGTGGGAGCTGCACTCGTCCAGGTAATGGGGAGTATTCCATCACACTCCTGACTTCGCCTTGTAGATGGTGGACAGGCTTTAAAGAGTCAGGAGGTGAGTTACTCATCGCACGATTCTTAGCCTCTGACTTGCTCTTGTAGCCACAATATTTATATGGCTTGTCCAGTTCAGTTTCTGGTCAATGTTAACCTCCCAGGATGTTGATAGAAGGGGATTCAGTAATGGTAATGCCATTGAATGTCATGGGGCGATGGTTGGATTCTCTCTGTTTGGAGATTGTGTGGCATGAATGTTACTTGCCACTTGTCAGCCCAAGCCTGGATATTGTCCAGGTCTTGCTGCATTTGGACATGGACTGCTTCAGTATCTGAGGAGTCACAAATGGTGCTGAACATTATGGAATCATCAGCGAACATCCCCACTTCTGACCTTACGATGGAAGGAAGGTCATTGATGAAGCAGCTGAAGATGGTTGGGCCTAGGACATTACCCTAAGGAACTCCTGCAGTGAGGTCCTGGAGCTGAGATGACTGACCTCCAATATCCACAACCATCTTCCTTTGTGCTAGGTATGACTCCAATCAGCAGAGAGTTTTCCCCCTGATTCCCATTGACTCCCATTTTGCTAGGGCTCCTTGATGCTATACTCTGTCAAATGCTGCCTTGATGTCAAGGGCAGTTACTCTCAGCTCACCTCGGAAGTTCAGCTCTTTTGTCCATGTTTGAACCAAGGCTGTAATGAGGTCAGGAACTGAGTGGCCCTGGCGGAACCCAAACTGGACGTCAGTAAGCAGGTTATCATTAGTTATCATCAAGTGCTACTTGATAGCACTGTTGATGACCCCTTCCATTACTTTACTGATGATTCAGAGTAGACTGATCGGGCGATAATTGGCCGGGTTGGATTTGTCCTACTTTTTGTGTACAGTACATACCTGGGCAATTTTCCATATAGCCGGGTAGATGCCAGTGTTGTAGCTGCACTAGAACAGCTTGGCTAGGGCCCTTCAACACGGCCCTTCCTTAACAAATCCGTGCTGACTGTCCTCAATTAATCGTGCCTTTCTAAATGACGATTTATACTGTCCCTCAGAACTTTATCCAACAATTTGCTCATCACCTGAGGGTAAGCTGAGTGGCCTATATTCGGCCAACCCCTTTCTCCCTTTTTAAACAACGATACAACATAAGCAGTCCTCCGTTCTTCTGACACCACTCCCGTGGCAAATTGGAAAATGATGATCAGAACCTCCTTTATTTCTTCATTTGCTCCTCTAAGCAGACTGAAGTATATTCCATTGAGCCTAGTGATCTATCCATTTTCAAGAATGTTAAGCAGCTCAATATTCCCTGTCTCACTATGTTTATCACATCCAAAATCTCTCACTCCTCCTCCTCAACTAAAATGTCTTATTTTGTCCCTTTCTTTTGTGAAAACAGATGCAAGGCATTCATTAAGAACCAGGCCCATATCTTCCGCCTCCGCACACAAGTTACCTTTCTCATCGCTAATTGGCCTTACTCTTTCCTTAGTTATCCTTTTGCCTCTTTATGCATTTATAAAACATCTTTGGGTTTTCCTCGATTTTACCAGCCAACATTTTCCAATGCCTTTTCTTCGCTTTCCTAATTTCCTTTTTAATTTCACCCCTGAACTTTCCATACCCCTCCAAGTTTACCACAATATTGAGGTTTAGGATAAGCATATTTGTTTTGCCTTATCCTTCCCATTCTCTGTGCTCTCTAATATCAAGGAGGGGTCTAGATTTGGGAGTCCTACCCTTTTCCTTTGTGGGAACATATTTGTTCTGAACCCTCCCTATATCTTACCTGAATGCCTCGCACAGCTCTGACACTCAGTGACCTTCGAGTAGTTGTTTCCAGAACACTTTTGCAAAATCACATCTTAGCTTAGTAAAATTGGCCTTTCCCCAATTTAGAACCTTACCCTATTTCTTATCCCTTACCATAACTACATTAAATGTAACTGAATTTGATCACCACCACCTGAAATGCTCTCCCACTGATACCCTCGCCACCTGCTCAGTCTCATTCCCTAAAACTGTTTTGTTGTGTGGTCAGGGTCTAGCCGGGGGTTTCGGGGTTTGTCTATTCTCCCAGAGTATGGCGCTGAAGCCAAGGGACCCAGGCTATTGCTCTGTAAACATGGGTTCAAATCCCACACTGCAGCTGGTGGAATTTGAATTCAGTTAATAAAATATGGAATATAAAGCTGGTTTCTCAAAACCGTTACTCTTTCTTTACAGCAAGTATTTACACATTTGGACCCCTACATGGGGTTGGAGCTTCTCCTCCTTCCGGGTCTCTCTTACTTTCCAGCCATGTGATCCGACATCATTACTACGTCAGCATCATGTATGCTTTTGATATTAACCCTTTACTTTACAAATTCGAACTCCAGAACTGCTCCTCCCCCTCGTGGGCTTGCCATGTATTGGCTAAAGTAAAGTCCTCAATTTTAAAAATGCTGTGCTCTTTCACACTGACTTTAGCCCAGTTAACACAACAATGGTTGAAATCCCCTATGAAATCCCCTCTATTGCTTCTGCACTTAGTCTTTCTATTTCCCTCTGAATGTTTGGAGGTCTACAGCAGACAACCAGCGGTGTGATCGCTCCTTTTTGTTCCTTGGTACTGTAATGGTAACGTTGTTAGACTAATAATCCAGAGAAGCAAGGTTAATGCTCAGGGTCATGGGTTCAAACCCCAGCATGGCGGTCGGTGCAATTTGGAATTCAGTTAATAAAACCTGGAATATAAAGATAATGGTGACCATGAAACTATATGCATTGCCACAAAAAAAAAGTTCACCAATGCCCCTTAGGGAAGGAAATCTGCCGCCCTTATCCAGTCTGACCTACATGTGACTCCAGACCCACAGCAATGCAGCTGTCTCTTAACTGCCCCTCTGAAACGGCCGACCAAGCCACTCAAGTTCAAGGGCAGTTAGGGATGGGCAACAAATGCTGGCCTTGCCAACAATGCCCACGTTGCATGAAAGAATAAATTTAAGATCCACATGGCCTTATTCGATGATGTTTCTGATATATCATTTCTCCTCACGGCTGTGATTGTTTCTACACCAGCATTGTGACTCCTTTTTTTTTAAATCTCTCCCTCGATCCCATCAGAAAATGCTTTTACCAGGAAGGCTGCGTTTATTGAGGCCATGATACTAGGGGGGAGTACTTTCCAAACGTGTGCGGATGCGATCAGCGACATCATCGTCAACAACAGCTGTCTGCATGAAAAATGGCCTCCACCTTCACCGAGACCTGCCAGGCCAGCACACAGGAGCTGGGAGGACTCAGCGGATGGCTCTTGATGCACCCTCTTCAACAGATGGAGGCTGCCTCCCACTCGCTGCCCTTTGTAGCCACCTCCTTACTGCCTTGCTCGATGAGAGGGGCGCCAGAGGGGTCAGGAGGGAGGTCAACAGACAATGGGCGCACAATGACACCAGTAGTGGGAACAGACAGAGCGGGTGCCAAGTTCTTGTGCGGCTGGATTTCACAGCCCCATCAACGGGTGTGTTTTTGGGGTGTGGTGGGGGGGAGGGGGGAGGGCAGGTAAAACATAAGGGGTGCTTTTATCCCACCACCTTCCCATCCACCCCCAATCCGGTCCCAATAAAACGGTGGATGAGAAAATGGCAGAGTGCCGACCTCAGCAGCCCACCTACCATTTTTAAAGAAATAATTAACGGGCAACTGATCTTGTTACCAAGCCAATTGACCTGTATTTCATGCTGCCCATGCCATAAAACAATTGGCCTGGGTGGGGGTGAGGAGCCTGATTTTGAAGAAAAATCTTTGTAAAGGTGGGAAGGAAGGAGGCAGAGCATTCTGGGAGTGCATCAGGAGCAACCCCCCATCATTTCATTGCCCCTTTGTTCTTCCCCACTTGGCCAACAAACCCCACACACCCCCTCCCCCTCCCTCTCCCCCTCCCTGGACTCTCTGATCCACCCTGCCCAGAAAAACCCAACTTGCCTGGCTCTGGCATCCATCTTCTCTCCTTCACGGAGATGAACCCACTACTAAGTTCTGGCGCTGATGGAAGAGCTACTGGCCAATCAGGTGGGTTTGCAGCTCCCAATAGAGGGTCTTAAGGTCAGTTCTTCCTCCCACTGAAGGGCAGAAGTCCCACTCTCGGATTCTTTAGCCTGCCTGCCGCACATTATATATGCAACCCCCCCGTGAAATTCAGCCTGTGGTATCAAGAGTTACAGTGAACCAGGAATATTGGAGTCAGACTTGAACCCACAAGCTTCTGATCCAGAGCCAAGAGTGCTACCCACAGAGCCATAACTGATATATGGCATTAATATAGTGAAATATTTCATGTAGTTCATACAATGAGTTACTTTGAAATGATTGTTGCAGGCCTTGGAAATTTAACTGGACGAGCCATATAAACACTGTGGCTATAAGAGCAGATCAGAGGCTAAGAATTCTGCTGAGGGTAACTTGCCCTCTGACTCACCAAAACCTGTCCATCATCTACAAGGCACAAATCAGGAGTGTGATGGAATACTCTCCACTTGCCTGGATGAATGCAGCTCTGATCACACTCAAGAAGCTCGACACCATCCAGGACAAAGCCACCCGCTTGATTTGCACCCCTACATCACAATAAATATTTACTCCCTTCACCACCGACGTACAGTAGCAGCAGTGTGTACCATCTACAAGATGCACTGCGGCAATTCACCAAGGCTCCTCTGACAGCACCTTCCAAATCCACGACCTCTACCATCTAGAAGGACAAGGGCAGCAGATGCATGGGAACACCACCAAGCCACACACCATCCTGACTTGGAATGATATCACCATTCCGTCACTGGGTCAAAATTCTGACACTCCCTCCCTAACAGCACTGTTAGGTACTCACTGTTGAGTGTACCTTAACCACTTGGACTGCAGTGGTTCAAGGAGGCAGCTCATCACCATTTTCTCATGGTCAATTAGGGACAGTTAATAATTGCTGGCCTAGCCAGTGATGCTCACATCTCAAGAACAAATAAAAAAAAATCTACAAAAAATATTTAATTATGGAGCAGTCTCTGAGGATCATGAAAACCAAATTCTTAAGCTTCCAATTGGTTGCACAGAGGTTCCAGTATATAAATGTAGGCCAGTTGTTATTAGTCGTGACTGGGCAGTTCAATGCTTTTCTTTGATCACAGCATCTAGTTGTTGTGCTAAACACAGGGGCTCAGGTAAAGATTAGATGCTAGCTGGGATTTTTTTTTAAAGTAGCTTATCTGAGCTACAGAAACTGGAAGCCAGAGTAATGCTAAATTGCTGTCCACGATTGGTAGAGAGAGAAGTTCCCAGGAATAATCCGATAAGCCAAGGAATCTTCAGCCTCAAAGAGAGACATTTCAGCCCAAAGAAAGAAAACCTGAAACAATACTTTGACATACACTAAGGCAGATGCTAGGTACAGGATCCTGAAGGCCAAGTCCAGGGCTAAGGAATACTGCTTTGCACAGGAGGTGGGGCACTACATAAAGGCCTGTCCGCCATCTACAAGGCACAAGTCGGGAGAGTGATGGGATACTCTCCACTTGCCTGGATGAGTGTGGCTCCAACAACACTCAAGGAGCTCACCACCATCCAGTTCAAAGCAGCCCACTTGACTGACATCCCATCCACCACCTTCAACATTCACTCCCTCCTCTTACATGTTCTGCATTCGCATTTGCCATGAGAATGGGTCAGTGTTGAAAGACTATCATTTTTATGATCTGCACTTGGAACGTGGGCATCGCTGGACACTGGGCCCATTTAAAAAAACAAAGCCTGCATTGCCAACACTTCCCAACAAAACATCCTCACCCTCCCAGTCCCTCGAGGTCGGAGCAGGGTTGCCAGCTCTGGTTGGACATATTCCTAGAGGTTTCATGACTTGACCTCTCACCACTAATTGCCCCGCCTCCCCCCAACACTCTTGCCATCACTGTCCAACATGTCAGTCCTCATGGACTTCCGAGTTCATTCCCTTCCTGTGGGACATGAGCAGCAGCAGAATTATACACTACCATAATCTGTAATCTCATGGCATATCCCCCACTCTACTACAAGCTACTCAGCAGATTCAATGAGCAGTGTCAGAGGGCATGCTACAAGCAGCATCAGGCAAAGCTAAAAATAATATACCAAACTGGTGAAGCTACAACACTGGATTATAGTGGGAGCAGCAAGCTTTGGACAGAGCTAAGCGGTTCCACAACCAACGGATTAGATCTAAGCTCTGCACTCCTGCCACGTACACTCATGGATGGTGATGGACAATTAAACAACTCACTGGAGGAGGAGGCTCCCCAAATAGCCCTATCCTCAAAGATAGGGGAGCCCAGCACATCAGTGCACAAGGCAAGGCTGAAGCATTTGCAACCATTTTAGTTGATCCATCTCAGCCTTTTCCTGATGTCCCCTGTATCACAGATTCGCAACTCAAATCACTCCATGTGATAGCAGGAAATGGCAGAGTGCATTGTCGACAGCAACAGCAATGGCCCCAGCAACTTCCTGAATGTAGTACTGAAGACTTGTACTCCAGAACTTGCACTCCAAAATTTGCTTCTAGCCAAGCTATTCCAGTCCAGCTGCAACACTAATATCTATCTGATAACATGGAATATTACACACAGACAGAAAATGCTGAAAAAACTCAGCAGGTCTGACAGCATCAGTGGAGAGAAAGACAGAGTTAACTTTTCGAGTCCATTTGACTCTTGTTCAGAGCTAAAGAGAAGTAAAAATGTGATTACATTTATACTGTTTAAGGGGGGGCGGTGTTGTGTGGAGCAAGAGCAGGGTGGAACTTCCAGCATCACCTTAAACAGTATAAATTTCATCACATTTTTACTTCTCTTTAGCTCTGAACAAGAGTAATATGGACTTGAAAAGTTAATTCTGTCTTTCCCTCCACAGATGCTGTCAGACCTGCTGAGTTTTTCCAGCATTTTCTGTTTTTGTTTCAGATTTCCAGCATCCGCAGTATTTTGCTTTTAACATGGAATATTACCCAGTTATGTCCTGTTAATTCAATCAATTACTGCCCCATCAGTCTACTATCAATCATCAGCACAGTGGTGGAAGGTGTTGTTGATAGTGCTGTCAAACGGCATTTACTCAGCCACAAACAGCTCTGTCTGTGTCACTCGGATCGAGACCTGATTACAGCCTTGCTCCAAACATGGACCAAGAGCTGAATTCCAGTGGTGAGGTGAGAGTGACTGCCCTCGGCGTCAAGGGCAGCATTTGACAGAGTGTGGCATCAAGGAGCCCTAGCAAAATTGAAGTCAATGAGAATCGGGGAAAAACTCTCTGCTGTCTGGAGTCATACCTGGCACAAAGTAAGATGGCTGCAACTGTAAGAAGCCAATCATCTCAGTTCCAGGACATCATTGCAGGAGTTCCTTAGGACAGTGTCCTACACCCATCCATCATCAATGACCTTCCCTCCGTCATAAGGTTAGAAGTGGAGATGTGCGCTGATGTTTGCACAGTGTTTAGTTCCATTCGCAACATCTTTGATAGCAAAGGGCAACAAAGCAAGACTTGGACAACATTCAGGCTTGGGCTGAGAACTGGCCATTAAAGTTTGCATCACACAAGTGCGAAGCAATGAACGTCTCCAACAGAGAGAATCTAACCACTTCTCATTGACACTCAATACCATTACCATTGCTGAATAGCTGATTTTCAACATCCTGGGAGTCACTAATGACCAGAAACTTAACTGGCTACAAGAACAGGTCAGAGATTGGGAATTCTGCAATGAGTGATTCATCTTCTCCTCCCCCAAACCTGTTCACCATCTACAAGGCACAAGTCAGGAGTGTGATGGAATACTCTCCACTTGCCTGGAAGAGTGCAGCTCCAGCAACACTCAGGAAGCTCGACACCATCCAGGACAAAGCAGCTTGCTTGACTGGCACCACATCCACCACTTTAAATATTCACTCCACCACCAACACACAGTAGCACCAGTGCGCACTGCTTACAAGATGCACTGCAGGAACTCACCAAGGATCTTTAGGCAGCACCTTCCAAACCCGCGACCTCTACCACCTGGAAAGACAAGGGCAGATAGGTAGGAACACCACCACCTGGAAGTTCCCCTCCAAGCCACACACCCTCCTGACTTGGAAATGTATCGCCGTTCCTTCACTGTCGCTGGGTCAAAATCCTGGAACTCCCTCCCTAACAGCACTGTGGGTGTACCTACACCACATGGACTGCAGTGGTTCAACTGCAGGTGGCTCACCACCACCTTCTCAAGGGCAATTAGGATTGGGCAACAAATGCTGGCCTAGCCAGCAATCCCCACACCCCCGGAACAAATAATAACATTTATAGTCTTTCAGCCGCCTTGCTATTCTCGTGGTGCAAATGAATACAGAACATGTAAAAGCCTCACTCTCTGTAATACTGATGCCACTGGCAGACAAACCTGAGGACAGCCCTCGGTCTTCATGAACTCCTGAATTCCAGGATGGTGAGCTGTTAAATTCTTCCTGAATACTTTCCGCCGTCAGTGACATTTCAACCACTGATCTGTCTGCCATTTCTTCCTCTGCCCATAACGTATCTGTTTCCACTTCTGCTGATGGGAGGTCCAAGTTAGACACTGTGGTGAGATCCCTCTGTGGAGCAGCCACGAAAATGCCGGTGACTGACTCTCCAGCCATTGCAAGAGAAAAGCACAATGAACCTAAACAAAGAACTGGGATAAAATTCAATAAAATTATCAGCAGTTTATGAAAACAACCAACCGTATGCAACCTATGATCTCCTTCTACAGGCCAAAGTACAATCTACCTTTCAATGGACTCTACCTAAGCCAATGAGCCTCATGTGGAAAGAATCTGCATAGATTTTACCTGAATACCATCTCCCAGAGAAATCGTAAGAAACTGGAGCAGGGGTCGACAATTTGGCCCCTCGTACCTGCTCCACCCTTCAATAAGATCGCGGCTAAACTTAGACCATAAGACCGTAAGACATAGGAGCAGAAATTAGACCATTCGGCCCATCGAGTCTGCTCCGCCATTCAATCATGGCTGATAAGTTTCTCAACCCCATTCTCCAGCCTTCTCCCCGTAACCTTTGATCCCCTTACCAATCAAGAACCTATCTATCCCCGTCTTAAATACACTCAATGACCTGGCCTCCACAGCTCTCCGTGGCAATGAATTCCATAGATTCACCACTCTCTGGCTAAAGAAGTTTCTCCTCATCTCTGTTCTAAAAGGTCTTCCCTTTACTCTGAGGCTGTGCCCTCGGGTCCTAGTCTCTCCTACTAATGGAAACATCTTCCCCACGTCCACTCTATCCAGGCCTTTCAGTATTCTGTAAGTTTCAATCAGATCCCCCCTTATCCTTCTAAACTCCATTGAGTATAGACCCAGAGTCCTCAAATGTTCCTCATATGTTAAGCCTTTCATTCCTGGGATCTTTCTCGTGAACCTACTCTGGACCCTCTCCAGGGCCAGCACATCCTTCCTGAGATACGGGGCCCAAAATTGCTCACAATATTCTAAATGTGGTCTGATCAGAGCCTTATAAAGCCTCAGCAGTACATCCCTGCTTTTATATTCTAGTCCTCTCGAAATAAATGCCAACATTGCATTTGCCTTCCTAACTACCGACTCAACCTGCAAGTTAACTTTAAGAGCATCCTGGACTAGGACTCCCAAGTCCCTTTGCACTCCAGATTTCTGAATTCTCTCCCCATTTAGAAAACAGTCTATGCCTCTATTCTTCCTAGCAAAGTGCATGACCTCACACATCCCCACGTTGTATTCCATCTGCCACTTCTTTGCCCATTCTCCTAACCTGTCCAAATCCTTCTGCAGCCTCCCTGCTTCCTCAATACTATTTGTCCCTCCACCTAACTTCTACATCAACTCCACTTTCCTACCTGCTCCCCACATCCTGTGATTCCTTGAGGGATCAAGAACGAACCAATCCCAGCCTTGAATATAATCAACAGTGGAGCATCCACATCCCTCTGGGAGGAGAGAATTCCAAATATTCAGAGTCTGCTGAGGTAAAAAAAACTTCTCTAGCCTCAGCCATAAAAGATCGGCCCCTTATCCTGAGACCATGCCCCTGTGTTCTAGATTCCCCAGACAGCGGAAACAATCTCTCAGCGTCCCCCAGTGTCTATCCCGTCAAGCCTCTTCAGAATCTTGTATGTTTCAAGGCGGTCAACTCTCAGGCCGGGATTTTCCACAGGCAGGAACAGTCGCTGGGCCGGAGGCGGTGGGGGGTGGGGGTGGGGGTGGAGGGGGTGGAGGTTGTGGGGGGAGAGTGTTGGGGGTGGGGGATTAAAAAATCTGGCGAGGCAGGATTGGAAAATTCCAGACTTATTCCTCCAAACCTCAGAAAGTAAAGGTCAAATTTACTCATCCTCATTACCGAGGGATCTGGGTGTTCTTGTGCATGAAACACAAAAAGTTAGCATGCTCATGCAGCAAGTAATTAAGAAGGCAAATGGAATTTTGGCCTGTATTGCTAGGGGGTTGGAGCTTAAAAATAGGGAAGTCTTGTTACAACTGTACAGGGTGTTGGTGAGGCCGCAACTGCAGTACTGTTTACAGTTTTGGTCCCCGTATTTAAGAAAGGATATATTGGCACTGGAGGCAGTTCGAAAGAGGATTCACTAGGCTGGGATTCATCCTGGGATGAAGGGGTTGACTTATCAAGAACAGCTAAAAGGTTAGGCCTTTATTCATTAGAGTTTCAATGAATGAGGGGTGATCTTATTGAAACATACAAGATTCTGAGGGGGCTTGACGGGGTAGATATTGAGAAGATGTTTCCACTAGTGGGGGAATCTCGAACTAGTTGCAGAATAAGGGGACACTCATTTAAAACTGAGATGTGAAGGAATTTCTTCTCTCAGAAGGTAGTGAATGTCCAGAATTCTCTATCCCAGAGAGTTGTGGAGGCCAGGTCACTGAAAGTATTTAAAGAGGAGGTAGATAGGTTTTTGAAATATCGGGGAGTCGAGGGTTATGAGGAGCTGGCGCAAACGAGGAGTTGAGCCCTGGGGCAGCTCAGCCATGATCTAATTGAATGGTGGGGCAGACTTGAGGGGCCGAATGGTACCCTGCTCCTATTTAAGTTATGTTCTTATGTTATGTTATGTAATTGGACAGCTCTCTCATCTCTCTTCAATCCTTCTCAAACAGTAAAATTGACAGAATGACCCTATATTATGTCCTGTACCACTTCCCTTCCTGGGCATAACACTTGCATGAGCTCATTTACTCAGAGAATATCATATTTTAATCAACACTCAAAAAACAAATTGTCAAAGGGCTTCAGGAGATAAAATGAACCTGTGTGTGATCAAAGTAGGACTGAAAGCTGGGCAGAGGTGACGTTATATTACTAACTGGAAAGCATTCCATTGTACCCATTCAATTCAAAGCAGAATATTTTTTAAAAGGTGAGAAACTTGTAAGTGCTCATGCTCAGAGAATTGGTTGTGCTTCTACATGGAATGCAGAGAGTTACCAGTAGGAAGTCAAATGGCATGTTGTCCTTTATTGCAAGGGGATTGGAGTACAAGAATAAAGAAGTCTTGAGACAGTTGTACAGGATTTTGATGAGACTACATCTCGAATACTGTGTACAGTTTTGGTCTCCACATTTAAGGAAGGATATACTTGCATTGGAGGCAGTACAGCGAATGTTCGCTAAATTGGTCCGTGGGATGAGGGGGTTGTCCTATGATGAGGGGCTTAGTAAATTGGGCTTATATTCTCTGGAGTTTAGACGAATGGCAGGAGATCTTACTGAAACCTACAAAATTCTGAAGGGGCTTGATAAGGTAGATGCAGAGAGATTGTTTCCACTGGTCAGGGAACCTAAAACATGGGGGCACAGTCTCAGGATAAGGGCCAATCATTTAGGACTGAGATGAGGAGAATTTTTTTCACTGTGAATCAACCTCAGAGGGCTGTAGATGCTCCATCGTTGAATACACTTAAGGCTGGGATAGACAGATTTCTCAGAAAATTAAGGGATATGGGGAGTGGGAGGGAAAATGAAGATCAGCCATGATTGTATTGAATGGCAGAGCAGGCTCGATGGGCCATGTGGTCTCCTCCTCCTCCCATTTCTTATGTTCTAACCCTTTGGCAAAGCATTTTAACATAGTTAAGCCTCAAATCTCCAACCCTATCAGATTTCTTCAAATATTAAACAAGCTCAATGCAGCAGGTTTCTCTTTACAACTTAAATGTTCTCCCGAAGTAAATATAGAGTCCAAATGGGTTAGTTTGTTCCTAGTTAAAGGTTGACTCTTTAGTTGGAAGGTGTTCCTAACAGACACACATCTGTAAAGTGTACAGAGGGCTGCTATAGCCAGTACTTACAATGGCGATGTTGGATCCACCTTACGGAGACTTACATAAAAGTTATGCAAAAACAAGCCGTTTGACCCAACTGGTGTTTATGAGCCTCCTCCCATCCTACTTCACCTCACCACAGCAGCACATCCTTCTACCCCTTTCTCCCTTATGTGCTTCACTAGCTTCCCCTTAAATGCATTGATGTTATTCACCTCAACCACCTCCTGTGGTATCGATTCCCTGTTCGGGGTAGAGAAGTCTCTCCTGATTTCATAATAGGATTTATTAGCGACTATCATAATTATGGATATGATTTTTTTAACCCGCCCCTCACCCACGTTACAACAGGTGGATACATCTGCTCTGCCTCAACATAAATATATAAGTATATAATATTTAAGCATAAATAAAAATTTTAACACCTATTTTACACTCTTCCGTGTCCAAGGTGAGGCATTACATGCTACAGGTGAGAAGGTTCTAATTCTGATTTATTGTGAAGTAAATGGCTTCGGCTGTCATGGCAGGGGTTACAATTAGCCTCAGAGCTCTGGGCCAGGCAAGGGAGGGGGTGGTGGGGGAGTTGGGGCACAGGGTTAATGGAGATAAAATAACTAAATAGTGTACCAGCCCCTAATCAGATCCTGCTGGAAAGCATGCGTGAGTGGTAATCAGGTGAGGACACAATTGGACTCGGCTGTGATGGAATTGGATGGGAAGTCCACTGGCAATGTGCTCATTATTTCCCGAGATGGACTCCAAAGGGAAATGTCATCTGGCCTCAAACACCAAAGAGCAAGGTACAATATGGCTGCTGTAGCCTTGGAGACAAACATCAAGGGCAGAATTTTGCCGTCGGCGAGCAGGGGGTGGGGCCGGCTCGCTGATGCGTAAACCGACGCGGAATGTCGCTGGGCGGAACCCCCGACCTCATCCCGCCCCATTTAAATTTTCAGGAAGGCGGGGACACAGCAAAATCAGCTGCCCGCCCTGCCGACCTGTCGATGGCCAACTGAGGCCATTGACAGGATCATTGAAACAATTAAAGGACCTGCCCGTCCAACCTTAAGGTTGGTGGGAAGGCCGGGACCCCCAGCGGGCAATAGCAAAAACATGAAACCTCATCCAGCAGCAGGATGAAGTTTCATGCAGGGTTTTAAAAAGTTTAATTAAGTTATAATGTAAATTATGAACATGCCCCATCTCATGTGACATTGTCACATGAAGGGGACATGTTAGGTAATTTTTTTTTTCTATTTTTAATCTTTTTCAAAGTGGAAGCGATCTCCCTGAGGCTGCAGTTAGCCTCAGGGAGATGTGCGCTCTTTTGTGCTCCGGGGGTAGCACTCTCGCCTCTGAGTCAGTTGGTTGTGGGTTCACGTCCCACTCCAAAGACTTGAGCAAAAAAATCTTGTCAGACACTCCCTGCGGAGTAGTGAGGGAGTGCTGCCCTGTCAGGGGTATTGCCTTTTGGATGAAATGCCCTCAAGGACCTGTTTGTCCTCCCAGGTAAGATGTAAAAGATCGTAGGGTACCTTTTGAAGAAGAGCGAAAGAGCGCACTCTTGCATTTGGAGAATCCCCCCACCTGCACAGAGATCGCACAGCGCTTCCCACCAGACATCACACTGGCCCACCCACATAAAATGGCAGCAGGGCCCGCTTCTCAGGCGGGGATCGGCTCCACACCCGCCGGATATTGGGTCGGGCCCGTCCGCCCGACAGACAGGAAATTCTACGCCAAGAGAACCTTCAGCGGAGATGGGGAGAAAGGAAGAACTTGCATTTATACAGCCCCTTTCACAACCACAGGACAGTTGCATCCAAAGTAGAACTTTTGAAGCGTAGTCACTGTTGTGATATAGGAAATGCAGCGACCACTTGAGCACCGCAAGCTCCCACAAACAGCAATAGAATAACGACCAGATGCTTTGTTTTAGTGATGTTGGTTGAAGGATAAACATTTGAGGAACTACCCCCCCAATGCTCTTCTTCAAACGGTACCCTACGATCTTTTACATCTCACCTGGGAGGACAAACGGGTCCTTGAGGGCATCTCATCCAAAAGGCAATACCCGTGACAGGGCAGCACTCCCTCAAGAGTATTTTGCTCAAGTCTTTGGAGTGAGACGTGAACCCACACCCAACTGATTCAAGGGGCGAGATTGCTACCCCCGGAGCTGATATCAAACTGTCGATGGAAAATCTAAAAAAAATTATCTTTTTGAAGATGCATTGATAGGGTTGTAGAGCTGCAGTGTGTGGGTAGAATCCTATAATGTGGGCATGCTGGAAGGTCAACTCAATGTGACTGCCTGTTTTGTTTGCCTGCACATGAGTAACACTGTGGGTGTTTGAGAATCACACAGACAGGGCCCAACATGCATCTCCTCTGTAAAGCGGCGGCTGGGAGGAGCCGCCACTGTTTGCTTCCTCAAATCAATCCTCAAACGGCCAACATTAATCATCAAAAAAACAGAGCTTGAATAAAAATGTGACAAACTGGAAGATTCAACTTGTAAAACAGAAAGGCTGTAAAAGTGTTTTCTCGGCCGCATCTTGATTTGCCTTCCTTCTTGGGGTAACTAATGGGGAACTGCAAAACCTCTCAGCAATAATTAAAGGGACAGTGCCACACTTCTTAGGGGTAATTAAAGGGACAGTGTCACACTTCTCAGGGTTAATTAAAGGGACAGTGTCACACTTCTCAGGGTTAATTAAAGGGACAGTGTCACACTTCTCAGGGGTAATAAAAAGGACAGTGCCACACTTCTCAGGGGTAATTAAAGGGGCAGTGCCACACTTGGCGTGGCTCCTTGGGCTCAATCCTAGGATCTGCCAGACTCCGAGTTGGTCCATCCAAATTATCCACCCGGACAGGCATTGAGCAACAGTTTGAGCTATCAGATCAAGAAACCTCTGCTGTGTTTCAAAGCATCAGCGTTCTTACATTGAAAATAAATATTTTAATATATATTATATATCAAGGTTAGTTAAAGGGGCAGTGCTATTTTCTTAGGTTAAATTATTATCTCCACAGCCACAGGACACAGATTTAGGATAATTGGCTGTCGAACCAGATGGGAGGGAGACAAGGCAATTTCTTTTATGTTGAGTTGTTATAATTTGCATAAAATTTATAGAACGGTGGACATGGTGGATTTTGGGAGGTTGTTTCGCCTGGCTGGAGAGTCTAAAATTAGGGGACATAGTCTCAGGATAAGAGGTCAATCATTTGGGACTGAGATGAGGAGAAATTTGAATCTTTGGAACTCTCTGCCCCCGGGGCTGTGGATGGTCAGTTGTTGGGCACATTCAAGTCCGAGTTTGTAAATTTTTAGATGTTGCAGGAATTGAAGGATACGGGGATGTTCCTGCTCCTATTTCTTAGTTTCTTTTGAGCAGAGCAGTAAGATTTTCCCTTATTCTTTCATGGGATGTGGCCATCGCTGGCAAGGCCAGCATTTGTTTCCCAACCCTAATCACCCTTGACAACTGAGTGCCTTGCTAGGCCATTTCAGAGGGCAGTTAAGAGTCAACCACATTGCTGTGTGTCTGGAGCTACACGTAGGCCAGACTGGGTAAGGGAGGCAGATTTCCTTCCCTAAAGGACATTAGTAAACCAGATAGGTTTTTCCAACAATAAATGATAGCTTCATGATCACCATTACTGAGACTAGCTTTATATTCCAGACTTATTAATTAATTGAATTTAAATTCCACCAGCTGCCATAGTGGGATTTGAACCCGTGTCTCCCAAGCATTAGCCTGGGCCTCTGGTTTATGAGACCTGTGACATTACCATGACATCACCGTCTCCCCTAATTGGATAGCCCCTGCGAAGAGCCAGAAGAGTCACGTTGGGCTAAATTACCTCCTTCTGTGGCAGGATGCCTCTGTGATGTTAAAGTTGAGAGACACTTTACCATGGCAACAACATCCCTTTTCAATATTCAGTGCAGAAAATAAAAGCTGACCGATTGACAACCTCTTCCTGGAAATCACTGAATGTTTCAGGAATCTATTTACTTGTGTGTCAAATATCTTTTCTTTGCATGTGTGGATTGTTCACATTCCCATTTTATCTTATATCCTTCACCTCCATTTGTGTCCAAGTCTTGAGTGTATCCATCACACCGCTGGTGTCAGAGTCTACATGTTACAATTTGTACCAAACATCAACTAGGCCAACAAGTACAAAAGTGTACAAAAAGGGAAAGAAATCCAATTATTTCCTCTAGTTCTTCTGAAATTCAGATAACCTGGAGGAGCCGCACAGCTGCCAATTTAGAGAAATTTACAATAATTAACCTCTAACTGACCCCGTGGGGAATAGCCAAGTAGCGCTCTTAATGGGACAGGTCATGCTTGCAGTTAAGTGATGTCGGTGAGCTCAGGCCAAGGACTAATTGCCAACAAACAAACAGGAAGTCAGTTCATGTCTTCCAATCTCATGGATAAATAGGGCAGAATGTAATTAAGAACATAAGAAGTAGGAGCTGGGGTAGGAGAATTGGCCCTTTGAGCCTGCTCCTTCATTCAACAAGGTCACGGCTAATCTTCTATCTCAACTTTACCTTCCCACACCATCCCCATATCCCTTTTGGAACCCAAAAGTCTATTGACTTCAGTCTTAAATATACTCCAACCACTGAGTATCCACAGTTCTATGATAGTGAACATTTTGAGTGAAGACATTTCTATTTTTTTAAAAGATGAAATTAACTCTGTGGAGTTGAGCATAACAAGGTTACACTTCCAAGAGAATTAAATCAAGCAGTGTATTTTTCATGTGTAACCCTAATCTGAGATGGAATATTCCATTGTGACTAGGCATATCCAGGAGAACATTGACTTTGGGTGATAAATGGTTGACATTCATTCGGCTGCCCATTATACATCTCTCCCGGTTTCACCTTCATTGACTTCAAAATGCACATTTCCATTGTCAATTTCCATTCCATTCAAAGTCAGGATTACTTTCACTGCGTCTTGATTCTAATGCATTGAGAATACAGGGAGCAGGAAGAAGAACATGGAGGATAGCATCATGTAATTATACCTCCTGGCTAGTCTCATCTACCCTCATGCTCTTTTCATCTTCAGTGGTGTTTTCAAACTGTTGTTCTTCACCAAGATTTCCCAAGTCTCACAAGCGTATGTGTTGGGGCCCCAATTATTCACCAGTGCTTCCCAACAAATTGGATGATGGGACAGAAAGCCACATATCCAAATTTGCTGATGACACAAAGATAGGCAGCATTGTAAGCAGTTTAGGTAAGAACATCAACTTTCGAAGGTACTAATAGGTTAAGTGAATGGGCAAAACTGCAGCAAATGGATTTCACTGTTGGCAATGTGAGGTCATCCACCTTGGACCTCAAAAGGATAAAACAGGGGACTTTCAAAATAGGGAAAATCTAGAAACAGTGGGGGTCCAAAGAGGCTTTGGTGGGGGTGGGGTGACGGGGAGGGCATGCAGGTACACAAAATGTCATGAAAATAATCAAAAAGGCTAATGGAATGCTGGTCTTTATATCTCAACGAATAAATACAAGGGTGTAGAAGTCATGCTTCAGCTAAACAGAGACAAGTTAGGCTGCACATGGAGTTACTTGTGAGTGGTTCCAGGCATCACACCTTAGGAAGGATATAATATGACATTGGAGGGAGTTTAGTGTAGATTTACCATGGTGAATCCTGAACTCCAAGGGTTAAATTACGAAGAGAGATTACAGAGAGATTACAGGGTTGTCTGCTCTGAAATTTAGAGGGTGAAGCGATGATTCGATCAAAGTTTTCAAGATATTAAAGGGGACAGGTAGGGCAGACAGAGAGAAACTATTTCTGCTGGTTGGGGAGTCAAGGACTAGAGAAGATCATCTAAGAATAAGAACCAGACCTGTCAGGAGTGAAATGAGGAAATATTTCTACACACAAACGGCAATTGAAGTGAGATCAATTGTAAAATTTCAAACTGAGACCGATAGATTTTTGTTAACCAAAAGAATTAAGGAATACGGGGCAAAGGCTGGTATACAGAGTTAGGTTGCAGTTCAGTCATGATCTCATTGAATGGTGGAATAGGCTCGAGGCTGAAAGGTCCACCTTGTTTCTTATGTTCCCATAACTCAGATGAAAGGTTACTGGAGTTCACTGGTGAGGGGCTGTCAACAATTTACCTCAGCATCAATAGCGGCCTCTGGATTAAGTCTACTTAGACCAGGCTAAGAGTCTCATCATAATCCCTGGCATCACGGTTCTCTGGATCTGGCAGCACTGAGGTGCCTGTTGTATTGGGTCGAACAAAGAAAGACTGGCCTCTTTGTGGCTGGTACAGACATTTTTTCTCCTCCGCGCCCCCAAGTCACTTAGCATTTGAGAAGGATTGAAAGAAAAGCAGAATCACATCATCCTCAACATTTTCCTTTCGTGAATTAGCTGAAATTACCCAATTGTCTCTCTCTAAATTTCCTGCCATCCCCCCTCAGTATTGCAGGGTTAACTCATTAACAGCAGCATTTATATAGCGCCTGCAGTTAAATATCTCAAAACCGCTTCACAGGAGCAATTTATCAAACACAGTTCGAAACCAGCCTCATCAGGAGATATTAGGGGAGGTTATCGAAAGCTTGGTCAAAGTGGTAGGTTTTAAGGAACATCTTAAAGGATCTTAAAGCCTTAAGGCGGAGAAGGTTATGGAGGAAATTTTAGAGCTTAGGGACCAGGCAATCAGGCCAGAGTTGGAGGAGCACAGAAATCCTGGAGGATTGTAGGCTGGAGGTTGCAGAGGTAGTGAGGGGGCGAGGCCACGGAGTGATTCGAAGACAAGGATGAGAATTTTTAAGATGAGCGTTGGCTGGAGCCAAGCGTAGCCAAAATTTTCAAGCTTTGTTCCATCATGCTGGTCTTAGGAGTGCAAGCAGGCCAAGCACGGACTTCACACAGGCACGCGAGTGAGCGCTACATAATCTCCCTGATGCATGGAGCTGCCACAGGGAAAAGAGATATTTTTTAAAAATAAGGGAAATAAAAATGTGATAAAACGCATCCCCTCATGCAACTCTGCTTTTATTTCATTTTTATTTGATCTCGGAAACCTCATCTTCGTTTCCAAAAAAATGCAAAGGCCACTTGGCCTTTTCGCCTGCCTGCCAACCGTTAAATTTTATGCTACATTAGAACCTACGTTAATTGATTACTTAATGGCCTTAAGAGGCTTTTTAATTGTCGGCGGGCACTCTGCCAGCTCCGGCATGCACCCTCTGACCGAACTATCGCACGACTGCACGTTGACATCGGCACACCCGGCTGACATCAACGCGCATCATTTCACGCTCAAGCGGGTCAGGCACGCACCAGCCCGCCTGTTGCGTGAAAATTTCCACCTTTAATTGTAGATGCCAGCAATTTCAGGCCAACTGGTCCATAATCCACCTTTCTGAAATAGCAGACTGACATGCGTAATTTTCACCCGTTCATCCACTCGCCCATTCACTAGCCCACCACCAAAGACTGGACCTTTAAACTCATCAGACAAAATATGACAGCTGTCGCGGTAAAATTGGGCCATGTCCCTGTCTTCCCCCAACTCTACCATGCTCCGAGAGAGTTCCCCAGGGAACGCTGCGATGCGCATCTCCGTGACAGCAGGGATCAGAAGATCCCGGAAGAAATGTGCAGCAGCATAGGGTCGGGATAACCTTGGCGTGCAGCGGCAATGCGCTCAGCATTCTTTGGTTTCCCCCTTTTTCACCTTTCCTAAATAGCAGACTGACGTGTAATTTTCACCCATTCATCCACTCATCCATTCATTAGCCCACAATCTAAAGGGATGGTACCCAAATTCCAACTTGTATTTTCCTCTCTCTTTCTCTTTCTTTCTCTCCCCACCCCCTCTCCTTTCTCAGTTTCACTCCTCTCTACAATTTGACCCAAGTCATGTGGACTCGACACTCAGTCTCTCTCACCACAGATGCTGCCAGACCTGCTGAGTTTTTCCAGCATTTTCTGTTTTCATTACGGTAAAGAAAGTGCTCGGATACTGAACAACGCTGGAGTCTCCTGATGGTGGAACCTTAAGCCGAAATCTTTCTGCTGACACAATGAAGAAAGGTTGAGCTACCAATGGCTGTGAGCAAAAAAGTAGGAACAAAAATCATAAAGGCATTAAAAAAATTTGTGCTTTTTCTTCATTTTCTTTTAACAGGGTAGTTTACTAGTCATAAAAAAATACAATATTATAGGTGGCATAGAAAGGCTGTTTGTCCAGGTGGGGAGGTTTGAGGTGGGAGGGCGGGTGATGAAACCTTCAGAAGTATATCCAATCAGAGTTGGCAACTGCTACGAAGAGAGGGGAGAGGAAGGGGAAGGGGGAGGGAAAGGGGGAGGGGGGGTGGAAGAAATCATTTGCTCTTCCAGGGCAGAGTTGGACAAAACTCAGATGAATGTGGAACAAAAACAGAATTATCTGGAAAAACTCAGTAGGTCTGGCAGCATCGGCGGAGAAGAAAAGAGTTGACGTTTCGAATCCGCCGATGCTGCCAGACCTACTGAGTTTTTCCAGGTAACTCTGTTTTTGTTTTGGATTTCCAGCATCCACGGTTTTTTTGTTTTTATCAGATGAATGTGGAGCTGTCTGAATTATTGCATTATAGTAGAGGGGACATAGGTCAGATCCCATCATCTGGCCTAGACTCCCCAACCAGGGGGAAACATCTTACCTGCATCTACCCTGTCTATTTCTTAAAATGTTTTGTAGGTTTCAATGAGGTCACCTCTCATTCTTCAAAACTCTGGAGAATACAGGCCCAATTTCCCCAATCCCTCTTCATAAGACAGTCCCACCATCCCCGGAACAAGTCTGGTGAACCTCCGTCACACACCCATGTCAATAAAAACCTTCCTAAGATAAGGAAACCAAAACTGCACACAGTATTCCAGGTGCAGCCTAACCAATGTTCTGTGCAATTGACGCAAGTGTTCACTACTCCTGTACTCAAATCCTCTTGTGATAAAGGCTAACATTCCATTAGCCTTCCTAACTGCCTGCTACACCTACATGTTAGCTTTCAGTGACTTATTGACAAGCACACCCAGATCTCTTTTTACACCTACACTTTCTAATCTCACCATTTAAGAGATAGTCTGCGCATCTGTTCCTCCTACCAAAGTGGATAACTTCACTTGTTTTCCACATTGGATTCCATCTGTCATGTTCTTGCCCATTCACTAAGTCTGTGCCTGTAGCCACTTTGCATCTTCCCCACAACACACTTTCCTGCCTAGCTTTGCATCATCCACGAACTTGGAAATATTACATTTGGTCCCCACATCCGAATCATTGATATATATTGTGAACAGCTGGGCCCAAGTGCTGATCCTTGCCGTACCCCACTACTCTCTGTTTACTGCCTGTTAGCTAATCCTTAATCCATGCCAGTAAATTGACTCCTATCCCATGTGCTCTTATTTTGCTAATCAACCTCCTGTGGGGGACTTATCAAGAGCCTTCTGAAAATCCAAGTACACTACGTCCACCAACTCCCCTTTATCAAGTCCGTTAGTATAAATCCTCAGACAAACTCCATCAGGTTCGTCAAACATGATTTCCTATTCATAAATCCATGTTGACTATGCCCAATCAGATCATGATTATCCAAGTGTTAGTTTATCACCTCCTTTAGAATGGATTCTAACACTTTCCATACTGATGTCTGTAGTTTTCTATTTTCTCTCTCCCTCCCTTCTATATAGTGGGGTGACATTTGCTACCTTCCAGTCTGCAGGAACCCTTCCAGAATCTATAGAATTTTGGAAGATGAACACCAATGCATCCACTATCTCCATAGCAACCTCTTTCAACATTCTGGGGTGTGGAATATCAGGACCTGGGGACTTAACAACCTTCAGTCCCATTCATTTCTCTAATACAACCTCCTTACTAATACTGATTTCCTTCAATTCCTCATTCTCCCTAGTCACTTGGATCTCTAATTCTGGGAGATTTCTTGTATCTTCCTCTGAAGACAGACACAAAGTAATCATTGAGCTTCTCTGCCTTTTCTCTAATCCCCGTTGTGAATTCTCCTGACTCTGCCTGTAATGGACCCACAATTGTTTTAACCAAACATTTCCTTTTTACATACCTATTGAAACTTTTACAGTCTGTTTTTGTTTTTTGTGAGTTTACATTCATAATCTATACTCCCTTTCTTTATCAGATTCTTGGCCCTCCTTTGCTGCATTCTAAAATGCTCCTAGTCCTTGGGGATACTACTATTTCTGGCAACTTTATAAGCCTTTTCTTTTAATCTTATACAATCCTTAACTTCCTTTGTCAGTCATGGATGACTGACTTTTCTTTTTGGATTTTTGTGCCTTAAAGGAATGTATAATTGCTGTAAACGATGTAATAATTTTTAAAGACTATCTATTGCACTGTGCACTGTCATACCTTTTAATGTATTTTCCCAGCCCACCTCAGCCAGTTTGACCCTCACACCTTCATAATTTCCTTTGTTCAAATTTAACACCCTGGCTTCAGATTGAACTACCTCACTTTCAAACATCAAGTAAAATTCTATCATATTATGGTCACTCATCCCTAAAGGTTCTTTTACAAAATTAATTAGCCCTTTTTTGTTACATAATTCTCGATCTAAAATAATCTGTTCTCTAGTCAGTTCCACAACACACTGCTCTAGAAAACCACTCCTAACACACTCCAGAAACTCACCCTCCACAGCATTAGTGCTCATTAAGTTTACCCAGTCAATAAACAAAGTGAAGTCACCCATGATTACTTTATCACCCATGTTACGTGCTTCATTAATCTCCCGATTAATACCATCCCCCACATTACCACTACAGTTTGGTTTCTTGTAACCAACTCCTACAAATGTTTGCTGCCCCTTGCTGTTTCTTAGCTCCACCTAAACAGATTCCACACATTGTTCTTCCAATCTGAGATCCTCCCTTACTAATGCACTGATTCCATCCTTTATTATCAGCGCAACACCACCTTCTTTTCCTTTTTAAACAGAATTACCTGGAAAAACTCAGCAGTCTGGCAGCATCGGCAGAGAAGAAAAGAGTTTACGTTTCGAGTCCTCATGACCCTTCAACAGAACTGAATTCTGTTCAACTCAGTTCTGTGGAAGAGTCATGAGGACTCAAAACGTCAACTCTTTTCTTCTCCGCCGATGCTGCCAGACCTGCTGAGTTTTTCCAGGTAATTCTGTTTTTGTTTTGGATTTCCAGCATCCGCAGTTTTTTGTTTTTATCCTTTTCCTTTTTGGCTGTCCTTCCTAAATGTCGGATATCCTTGAATATTCAGTTCTCAGTCTTGGTCACGCTGCAGCCATGTTTCCATAATGGCAATTAGATCATACCCATTTACCTCTGTTTGTGCCTTTTTGGGCCCAATGGCTTGTTTCTGTGCTGTAGGTTCTCTGTAAAAAAGGGACTTGCATATTTAAAGCACTTTTCATGGCCTCAGGACACTCCAAAGCACTTTGCAGCCAATAAATTATTTTTTGAAGTCACTGTTGTTAGTCATGCCTCAACCATGCCTTTGTTAGCACTAGGCTTGACTACTCCAAGCTACTCTTTGGCCAGCCTCCCACAATCTATTCTTTGTAAACTTGAGGTCCCCGTACCAAGTTCTATTCACCTATCACCCCTGTGCTTGCTAACCTGCATTGGCTCCCAGTCAAGCAACACTTCGATTTTAAAATTCTCATCTTTGATTCCAAACTCCTCCAAGGCCTTATCCCTCCCAATCTCTGTAATCTATTCCACAACCTCGAAATCTCCACGCTCTTTCATTGAGATTTTAATCAGTCACCATTGGTGGCTGTGCCTTCAGCTACCTAGCCCCTAAGCTCTGAAATTCCCTCCGCAAACATCTTACCTTTCTGCCTCTCCTCTCTTTTAAGATGTTCCTTAAAACCTACCTCTTTGACCGAGTTTTTGGTAATCTGTCCTAATATCGCTTTATAAGGTTCGGCATCTAATTTTGCCTTGCAACGCCCTATTTAGACGCCTTGGGCACTTTCATTATGTTAAAGACCTTATGTAAATGTAAACTGTTGTTGTAACATGGAGCAGAATTTTACCCTAGGTTAGCAGGTGGACCCCACTGGCTTGGCAGCAGACGGGCAGCTGAACTCCGCCTCCGAAACAGGCCCTGCCGCCATTTTAAGTGGGCGGGCCAATGAAGGCCCACCCAGCGGCCTGCCCGACGGGAAGCGCTATGCACTTCCTGTGTGGGGGGGGGGTGTGGATTCTTTCGCACAGGCGCATGAAATAGCGCCCATCTCCCTGAGATTAAGTGCTGTCTCAGGGAGATCAGTGAAAGTTTTACAGACTTAAAAAATAGAAAAATAAATAAATCATTAACATGTCCCCCTCCTGTGACAATGTCACACCGCATGGGACATGTTAATAAACATCACATAAAATTTATTAAACATTTTTAAAGCGGACATGAAACGTCACCCCGCCGGTGGATGAGGTTTTATGTTTTTTCTATTGCTCCTGGCCTGCAACACCAACCTTAAGGTTGGACGGGCAGGGCCCTTAACTACCTTAGTTATCCTGCCGATGGCCTTAATTGGCCATTGACTGGTCGGCGGGCAGACAGCTGATTTCGCTGTCCACCCGCCTTCCTAAAAAATTAAATGGACCGGGATACCGTCAGGGGCTCCTCCAGACATCGTCCCATGTCATTTTCCTGTCGGCGTGTGGGCCCCGCCCCCAAATCGCCGACAGGAAAATCCAGGCCATGGGAAAATCTGGCAGCCAATTAGTGCACAGCATGATCCCACAAAGAGCAAAGTGATAATAATAATCAGAGAGTCTGTTCTGGTCGGGATAAGTATTGGCCTGGGCACCGGAGAAAACTTCCCTGCTTCATATTAGTGCTAAGGGATCTTTCGCAGCCACCAGAAAGCGCAGGGAGGCCCTCAGTTTAACATCTCAACCAAAAGATGGCACCTCTGATCGTGCAGCATTCTCCTAGTACTGCACAGGAAGTGTCAGCATCAATTTTTATATTCATGTTTCTGGAGTGGGGCTTGAATCCATAACCTTCTGGCCTCAGAGGAGAGAGTGTTACCCGCTGAGCCATGGCTCACGCCTATAATTGCTATATCTGCTGTGCAACAAAGGCAACTTGCGGAAAGAGAAGCAAGCTGACCAGGGGTGTACAAGCCCTGGGCTACACAACAGCAGAAATGACAGCGTATTCCAGACTGTTTTGGAAACATCGCATCCATGCCAGCATTGGAGAGCAACTCTTTTACCACATCTCAGCCTCCCCACAACTCCAACTCTGAATGGAAACCATTGATGTGATAAGACTGTGTATTGTTCACCAGCAGAATAGGCCTTCCACTTTCTCCATTCTATCGAGGGGGGAACACAATCCATTGCTTCTTCCCTGTTACTTGGTTACATTGAGAAGCGAGATAATGCCACAAATGGGTTGAGTTGCAAACAGCCACTGAACTCTCTGACACGGAGCAGAGAAGTACAGAAATCTTCTCACGCACCGCCACATTCTTCTGCTCTGTGACATGCTCTTGGTGCAGCCTATAGTTCTTCTCACTGTCTCCCTATCCTGTCAGGGAAATGGTCTCAAAATCACCACAAGCTCAAAGTTGCAAAGCATTCCTTGTACACCACGTTTAACAGCAGAAGTCAAGTTTTAATCAGCTTTATTGGAAACTGTGTTTCAACCTGTAGGTCACTTATTCTGGTTTTAAAATAAAAAAGCTAGCACATTCTCCAGAATGCTCAACTAGAAATTACATCAAACAGGGCAGAATTCAGGCACACGGACCAGCAACATCCCAGGTTCGCTGTTTGGTCTGTGGAGAGTTTGCAGAGCTTACCAGTGGCCTCCTTCAGGTAGCTTCAATCCCCATGGCCAGTGTCCTTGTGGACCCTAACCCCCAGCTAGAATCAATGACTTTTGGAGAGACAGAGAGAGAGAAAGGAGTAAGTAGAAAGTAGAGAGAGAAAAGAGAGCAGAAGGAAAAGAGAGATAGGAAGGGAATAAAGGGAGAGAAAGAGAGACAGAAAAAAAGAGAGCAAGAGAGAAAGGGAGAGTGAGAGAAGGAAAGCAAGCAGGAGGGAAAGAGAAAGGAAAAGAGGAAAAAGAAAAGGTGACAGTGTGAGAAAGAGAAGGAGAAAGAACGAGAGAGAGAAAAAAAAACTTGCATTTGTACAGCACTTTTCACATCCTCTGCGTGTGTTTCAATGTGCTTTACAGCCAATGAAGTACTGCTTAACATGAGGAAAGAGGAGAAGAACTTGGGGTGAGGAGGGGGTAAAAGTTGCTACACGAGTTTCGACTTATTCTTCCGCACAGACCGCTGTAGGTCTGGGTCAGAGTGACTATATTACACCTCCCTGGTAAAATACATTGCTCCTCTCAGCGAACCAGTCAATAAGGGGCCAGTCACTTCAGCTCCCAATAATGCACTCCAACTCCGACCGGATCTGTCACACGTTTTCACAACAACCAGCAGCAGCCAAGGGCATGATCGACATCAATGACTCTGCAGCATTTGAGGATCACAGCCTGTGGATAATGGATTCATCAAAACCCACAGCCCTCTGCTCTTCTGGAAGGTTCTTGGTGAAAGCGGCAGGACTCTACACCGCAAAGTGGGCATCCATTAAGTGACCCAAATCAGAAATAAATTATCTGCTATTTTAGTTATTTTTATGGGGAGGGCGAGGGTAATATTTTGCTCCCCCCCTTCCCTCCCCCCCAATGACTGAATGGGGAAATGCACCATTAATTCGGACTAAAAAGATTTGCATTTCAATAGCACCTTTCGCAACCTGAGAATATCTAAAAACGCTTTATAGCCAAGTTTTTGAACTTTAGGCGTTTGCATACAGCAAGATCCCATAAACAGCAAGAGATAACGGTCAGATAATATTACGTCCTAATTCGATGCCTAGGGCCCAGCCAAGTGACCCATCCAGTAATTATCTTATTATTCTTTGCGGTGATTTTCACACAACGGAGTGGGGCTTGACAGACCAATTCAGAGATCTGTTAAGAGTCGATGACTTCGGTGTATCGCTGGAGTCACATTTGGCCAAGGGCGGGTAGGGAGGATAGGGCACCAGTTGGGGTTTTTTTTTACAATTAATTCTTTAATTTAAAAAAAAATTAACGACAGTCATAATGTGCAACCATACCAAAAAAAGAAAGCTTTCAGTACAGCAATAATTCAATACACTTCCCTTTGGGAGAGAAAAAGAGAGAAAGGAAAAGAGAAATAGGAGCAAGAGGAAGAAAAAGGAAAGAGATGGAAAAAAAAACCTCTCCCCAATGCCCCCAAAAGATAAATAATAAGAAAATCAACAACAATCATAGGTCAGATATAGTTTCACCTGATATAACAGATACAACCTAATTAGGGTCAGTTATATGAAAGTAGAGATCGGTAGTTCCTCAAAGTAATCTAAGAAAGGTTGCCAAGTTACATAAAATCCATCTTATCGTGTACTTTATTTTCTGAAGTTTGAGATTCTGCGTAAGATCACGTATCCGATTAGTAAAAGAAAGCAGGGCAGACTGCTCCCAGTTTAATAGAATAATACGCCCAGCTAATAATGTTGAAAAAGCAAGTGCATCAGTCTGAATTTTTGTTCCACTCCAAATAAGTAATAGGACTAGGTTCAATGCTGCTACTGAAAATAGGTGAGGTGATCTAAACGTTTTGTCCAAAATAAAGCCAATTTAGGACACAACCAGTACACACGAGCAGTTGGGTCTTGAGTGACAATCTGACAGCTTCATGGATAAATTTAGAGATACATCTATCTACATCATTCACCTTTGGTCAGCTGATTTAAAAAAAAATCAAACTATCAAAAAATCCATTTCCCTGGATAATGCAGCTTTAAATTCATCAGCGATCCCGCTTCAGAGGGACCAGCTGCATCACAAGACTTTCCAAATTAGCCTTGACCCTGACATCAACGGCAGCCGCTGGATCAATAGCCATCAGAGCCCTGGTCATTTTACTGAAGCAGGTACAACAAAACCCAGCCTCTTTGGTTAATACACTGCTGAAGCTGTAGTCAGCCCCGTTTCCATGTACTTCCCCAGACAGGGTTAGATTGGAGAAGATGGGGCTGCTTTTTCTCCTCGGTTTGGGGGGGGGGTGGGGGGTGGTGCGCGGTGTATAAGACTATGACAGGTTCAGATAAGGTAATCAAAGAAAAGCTATTTCCATTACCCGATGGCACAAGGATTAGCAGGGCACAGATTTAAAGTTTTGAGTGGGAGATTCAGGGCAGGAGGTGAGAAAGAGCAGGTGGCAAAGACCTTGAAACTCGCTGTCTATGAGGATGGTGGGAAAATTGGATGGAAACTTGAGGAAAATAAACCTGCAAAGCCACGAGGATAGAGCGGTGGATTGGGATTGATTAGATTGTTCTACAGAAAGTCGATATCGATTTGATGGGCTGAATGGCCTCCTTCTGCGCCATAACAGTGCTATGACTGAACGACAACCCTCTGTTAACTATGTTTCAATTTGTGTTTAAAATCATGAAGGGTTTAGACAGGATAAATAAAGAGAAACAATTTCCAATGGCCGATGATTTGATAGCCAGAGGCACAGGTTTAAGGTGAGGCCTTTTTTTTACGCAACAAGTGGTTAGGATTTAGAATGCACTGCCTGACAGGGTGGCGGATATAGATTTAATAGTAGCTGCCTAAAGGGAATTGGATAACTACTTGAAGGGGAAAAAATTCTGGGATTTGGGTAAAGAGCCAGGGAGTGGGACTAACTGAGTTGGTTTTTTGAAAGATCTTAAGAACATAAGGTCATTTGGCCCATCAAGCCTGCTCCACCATTCAATAATATCATGGCTGACCCGATTGTGACCTTAACTCCACTTTCCTGTCTGTCCCCCATAACCCTCGGCTCCCTTGTTAATCAAAAATCTACCTAACTCAAGCTATAGTACATCTAATGACGCGGACTCCATGGCATGCTGGGAAAGAGAATTCCAAAGACTAACAACCCTCCAAGAAACAAAATTCCTTCTCTTCTCGGTCTTAAATAGGAAACCCCTTATTTTAAAACAGTGCCCCCTAATTCTAGATTCCCTCCCCCTGTCAAGCCCCCTCAGAATCTTACATGTTTCACTAAGATCACCTCTCATCCTTTTAAAATCCAGTAGGTATAGGCCCAACCTGCTCAACCTTTCCTCATAAGACAAACCCCTTCATCCCAGGAATCAGCCTAGTGAACCTTCCCTGAACTTCTTCCAATGCAAGTATATCACTTCTTAAGCCAAGAGATCAAAAGTATATACAGTACCGTAGGTGTGGTCTCAGTGACCTGTAAGTTGTAACAAGACTTTTATAGTCTATCCCCCTTGCAATAAAGGCCTATCACTTGCCTAAAACCTGATGCACTTCTAACTTTATCATAGACCTGGAAAGTTAACTCTGTTTCTCCCTTCACAGATGCTGCCTGACCTGCTGAGAATTTCCATAATTTTCTGTTTATATTCCAGTTCTACCACAAGGTTTGTTATAGTTCATGCTTAATTACACTGCCTGGCTAGTTGTACCAAACTGCTCGTTATACTGAATGGTAAGTTTATTGCACAGGTTGTTATACTGCGCAGTTAACTAGATCCCCACGATTGGTTACGTTGCAATTACAATACACTGCACTGAACTGCATTACAGTGAAATCACAATGAGTCAAACTCGGATGACATGAAATTCCGGTTATGTCAAGGTCATCAACCATTCCCGCCGAGAGAAAAGCAAACCCCACAGAGTGATGTCTGTAATAAGCCGAAATTCCGCACTGGTAACTGCTGACTAGCTTAACTTGTCTAAGCTTGTCATATGACCATGTCGACCAATCAGAGCGGAATTGGACCATACAAGAGTGTGGAATCATGGAGCGCTGGGCAAGCCATCGTTTGACATCAAGATCTCCTGTGAAAGGACAAGCAAAACCTGTGACAGTGGCTAAACCTGTGAGAAAGTTAAAAGTGTTGTCAAATGGAGGTGGAATTGAAATAGCAAGTGGAAAACCGAAGCAGAAAGTGGACATCGCAAAGGAGCAGAAGATTCCACCATTGAATTTGTCCACCACTATGAAACACGGGACAAGCATCTTGAACAGTCCGACAAGCAGGCATCCTCTCCTGCGAGGAAGAGGGTGAGAACGGCCACCTATCCCGATGATGAAGAAGCTCTGTTAACGTGGGTCAATGCAGCCCGAGCAGAGAACGTTCCCATCTCCGGTCCAATCCTGCAGGAAAGGGGAGTCACCCTGGCAAAGGAGCTGTGACACGGAGTTCACCTGAAGTGACAGATGGCTGGACTGATTCAAGACGAGTCATGAATTTATTCAACAAGGCTGAAAGCTCTGGGAAGCTACTCACTAGTGTGACTGAGTCACTGCTGGCATCACAACAGGATGCAGTAACAGTCCCCAGACCATCAAACTGACTTCTCCTCTAGACAATGACAATGTAGATTCAGTTGAAATCCAATTCACCTTCTCAGGAACTCACCAGGGGTCCTGAGGCTGCACCTTCCAAACCCACGACCTCTACCATCTAGAAGGACAAGGGCAGCAGATAGATAGGAGCACCACCACCTGGAAATTCCCCTCCAAGACACTCACCATCCTGACTTGGAAATATATCGCCGTTCCTTCACTGTCGCTGGGTCAAAATCCTGGAACTCCCTCCCTAACAGCACTGTGGGTGTACATACGCCACAGGGACTGCAGCAGTTCAAGAAGGCAGCTCACCACCACCTTCTCAAGAGCAATTAGGGATGGGCAATAAATGCTGGCCTAGCCAGCGATGCTCACATCCCGTGAATGAAAAAAAAGCCCCATAATGGTTTCCAAACATCATACAAACCCTAGAACACCATTTCAACCTTATATCCCACTTGCCTTCCCTCACATAACATTTGCCAGGAGTTTACCAAGCATCATGTTCCACAACAGTACTTAAACGCCTCTATGTGCAGTGAGAGGGTGGGCTGGTTAGCTTAGATGACTAGCCTGTGGTTCAGAATAATGCCAACTCCATGGGTTCAATCCCTGTTGAGGTAAATTTGGGATCTGCCTCCTTTCCCTGTCCCTGACAGTAAAAGACAATTGCAAACCATCACTTACAAAATCTGCCAAGCACAATGGCTCAGGCTAAAGCATCAACAGAGATTGGGCCAAGGAGCTACCTTCAGGCAGAGTCCCAGAGACTGGAATTTCTACGTATCCTCAAGTTCATAGGGAAAGAAGGGACTTGTATTCATGTAGCCCCTTTCACAATCTCACAATGTCTCCAAGCCTCTTACAGCCAATGAAGTGTTAGAAGTGAGTTCACTATGGTAATAGACATGGAAAGGGGAGACAGTCGTGGAGTGGTGATGTCACAGGATTAGTAAATCAGAGGCTCACGGTTAACCCTCTGCGGACATGGGTTCAAATCCCACCATGCAGTTGGTTGGATTTAAATTCAAGTTCTTAACTTTTAAAAAAATCTGGAATTGAAAGCTGGGCTCAGCATTGAAACTGACTGTTGTAAAAAACCATCTGCTTCACTAATGTCCTTTAGGGAAGGAAATCTGCCATCCTTACCTGGTCTGGCCTATATGTGATTCCAGACCCACAGCAATGTGGTTGACTCTTAACTGCCCCTCTGCAATGACCCAGCAAGCTACTCAGTTCAAGGGCAATTAGGGATGGGCTAAAATTCTGGCCTTGCTAGTGACACCCACATCCCATGAAAGAATAAATTAATAAGTAAGAAATGCAGCACCACACAAGTTCCCACACATATTGAGGTAAATGATCAGCTAAGCTTTTTCTAGTGATACTGGTTAGGATCATAGAATGGAACAGCACAGAAGGCCATTCAGCCCATTGTGTCTCTGCTGGCTCTTCAATTATTCCCTCTTCCCTGCTGTTTGTCCAGAGCCCTGAAAATTTTTTTCCCCTTCAAGTATTTATCCAACTTACATTTGGAAATTACTATTAAATCTGCTTCCACTGCCCTTTCAGGCAATAATGGACTGAAGCAGTGCGTGTCCAAGGCAGCAAAGCCTGGATAATATGCAGGATTGGGCTGACAAGTGGCAAGTAACATTTGCATCACAATGTCATTGTCTGGCACATCTTCAACAATAGATGACATTCAATGGTGTTACCATTGCTGAATCCCGCACTATCATTGACCGGAAACTGACAGGACTAGCCGTATAAATACTGCGGCTACAAGAGCAGGTCAGAGGCTAGAATCCTGCAGCAGGTAACTCACCACCTGATTCCCCAAAGCCTGTCACAAGGCACAAGTCAGGAGTGTGATGGAATACTCTCCATGTGCCTGGATGAGTGCAGCTTCTACAACACTCAAGAGACCTGACACCATCCAAGGCAAAGCAGCCTGCTTGATTGACACCCCATCCACAAACATTCACATCCTCTACCACCAATGCACAGTAGCAGCAGTGTGTACTATTTACAAGATGCACTGCAAGAATTCACCAAGCTTCCTTAGACAGCACCTTCCAAACCCATGACTGCTACCATCTGGAAGGACAAGGGCAGCAGACGCATGGGAACACCACTACCTGAAAGTTCCCTTCCAAGCCACTCACCATCCTGACTTGGAAATATATTACCGTTCCTTCACTGTCACTGGGTCAAAATCCTGGGACTCCCTCCCTAACAGCACTGTGGGTGCACCTACACCACAGGGACTACAGTGGTTCAAGATGACAACTCAGTACCACCTTCACAAGGGCAATTAGGGATGGGCAATAAATGCTGTCCTAGCCAGCAATGCCGATATCCTATGAATGAATAAGAAAAGATACCCATGCAACTCACTGTGTAAAAACATAGTCTCTCATGTCACCTCTGGCTCTTTTGCCAATCACATTAAATCTGTGTCCTTAGGTTATTGACCCTTTGGCCACTGGAGACAATTTTATTTACTCTATCAAAATCATTCACAATGTCAAACACCTCTATCAAATCTTCTCTTAACCTTCTCTGGTCTAAGGTGAACAAATGCCAATTCTCCAGTCTCCTCATGTAACTGAAGCCTCTCATCACTGGTATAATCCTAGAAAATCCCTTCTCCAAGGCTTTGACACCCTTCCTAAAGTGTGGTGCCCAGAATTGGACACAATACTCCAGCTGAGGCCTAACCCAGTGTTTTAAAAAGATTTAAGCAAAATTTCCTTGTTTTTGTACTCTATTCTTTTATTAGTAAACGCAAGAATCCTATATGTCTTGTTAACAGCCTTCTCAATTTCTTCAGCTTCTTCAAATGTTTATGTATATACACTCCAAGGTCTCTCTGTTCCTGCGCCTCCTTTAAAATGGTATTGTTTAGTTCACCTTGCCTCCTGCTCATTCTTCCTACGAAAATGTAGCACTTCACATTTCTCTGCATTCAATTCCACCTGGCAAGGTTAAGCTATAAATATCCCACATTTTTCTTCAAGTAAATCTTTTGCGCCCACTTGACTCAGAGTTCAATGTCTCATCTGCAAGACAGTACCAGATACTGCAGCACTCCCTCAGTGCTAAACTGGGAACACTAGGCTGAATCATATATTCAAGTCCAGGGGATGGGGCTTAAACCCACAACTTTCTGAGAGCGTTAACTGGTACCAAACAATAATGCTGACAAACCCGGTATGTATATGGTATAAAAAAAAACAGAAAATGTTGGAAATGTTGACCTCAGCAGGTCAGGTAGCATCTGTGGAGAAAGCAGAGTTAACATTTCAGGGTGATGACCTTTCACCAGAGCTGGACATGTTCAACAAGGCTCTTGACAGGCTGACTGCACCATGCACCTCCAGCCTTTCCTTCAAGCTTTCCAGGAGCGTCAGCCAAGGCTCAGTGGGCGGCACACTTGCTACTAAGTTGGAAAATTCTAGGTTCAAGTCCAGCTCCTCGGGCTTGAGTATAAAAGTCAAGCCTGATATTTGAGTGCCCTACTGAGGGACTGTTACATTGTAGAAGGTGCTGTCTTTTGGATGAGGCCTTGCTTGCCCTCTCAGGTGGATATAAAAAAAAATTGCGTGACACCATTTTGAAAAAAAGAGTAGGGGAGTTATCCCTCGTGCCTTAGCCAATATTTATCCCTCAATCGACATCACAAAATCAGATTATCTGCACATTGTCACATCGCTGTTTGTGGGCTCTTGCTGTGCGCCAATTGGCTGCCGCGTTTCCTACATTCCGACTGTGCCCACGCGACAAAAGTACATCATTGACTGTAAAGCACTTTGATTCGCCCAGTGGTCGCAAACGGTGCTATAAAAATGCAAATCTTCCTCCACCCCCCCCCCCCCCCACCCCCCCACCCCCCACAAGTTTGGCATGGTTACAAGCTTTGCATACTGAATGCTATTCCGTCTCGCTGTGCTCTGCAGTAACATCTCTCTCGCCATTTCCAATGACAGTGGCAGCTCCCTACCTGACTGTAAGACGCACAGGTTTAGAAACACCTTACGGCTTATTTTTAACCCCTAGCAGGGTCCCTGCGGGTGGCGCACAGCAGCGCGACTGATCTGGGCACTTCCCCATCTCGGAAATCGGGGTGGGGGGAACAAGGCTTCAAACAACACCACACACCCCCCCCCCCCCCCCCCCCTCCACCCCCACCACACCACACCACACCACACACCTAAGTGACAAGGCTTAGCAAGTCAAACTTCCCCACACTGAACATGCCCCCCACTCCCCCCCCAACTATTAGCTGGTGGCTCAATAAGTTAACCGTGCACCATAGGCAAATGGAAACAACTTTAAAAAGCCTTTCAAATGTCTTACTGATTTACCTTCCAGCGTGACTTTACCCAACCCCACAGTTCAAACTTCCCTGTAAAAAATGCAGCCATCGGCTGTGACTCGTGCGTCTGAGTCAGATGGGTTTGTGGGCTGAAGTCGAGTATCATGACTGCAGCTTCTCTGCTGATGCTGTAGCGCAGGCACCGGGGGGGGGGGGGGGGGGGGAGGACGATGCTGTCTCGTTGAGAGAAGACATTTAAACTGATCTGCTGGATCCCTGTTAAGGAGAAGAGTTGGGGGGTGGGGGGGAAGGAGGGGATCGGGGGTGGGGTGTCCTCCCTGCTCCCGAGCCCAACATCTCCCCCCCTCACCCTCAACCGACACCCCTTAAACAATATAGGCTCAGGTATCACATGGCGGTGTGTGGGATCTTGCTGCGCGCAAATCAGCTGCCCCGCAACAAGCGGGCTACCCTTCAAAAATAAAAAGAGTACTTCGTTGGCTTGCAAAGCGCTTTTGGGAGGGGTGGGGGGGCGGGGGGGGGGGACGTTGGGTGGAGTGGTAAAAGGCGCCATGTCAACGCAAGCCCTTTCATTCATAAATCAGCGAATTCGCTCCAGGCAGCACCTCCCGAGGCTTTAACCCCGGAGCAGCTCAATGACCTTTCGACAGATAACCCTCAGCAATATTTTGACAGTCACCTGAACAATGCTTCTTTCCCCCCACAAAACCTGAGAACTTCCCCTCCTCCCACCCACCCCCCTCAGTCTCATAACAAAGCCCCCATCTCCCTCCCCTCCACAAGGGAAGAGAGAAAGAGAGAGAGAGAGAGAAAAATCAAATACTTTCACTTACCCAATGGACAAAGGAGATACTGTGTGAGGCTCATGGTGGAGAGAGAGAGAGAGAGAGAGAGAGAGAATAAAAGAGAGGGTGATTTTTCTTTGCCCTCTCGCTGCTTTTCCCTTCCTGTGACTGAATGTGTGTGTCTCCCTCTCTCTCTCTCTCTCTTTCTATGGGAGGCTTCTCGATAAGGTTCCTCAATGCAATGGGTTAAACAGCAGCCACCGAACGTCTGGTACCCTTCGCCCTTCTGCCGTCCTTGCCTGGGAGAACAATCGCATATAAAAAAAAAATAATAATTGCATGGATACATATTTCAATCAATCCCAGGCGCGCAGCCGCTCAGACAGCTCCCGGGGCAATTGCAGAGCAGATGAATGAAACTTACGTGCCATTAATTTCGCACATGCATCTCTCCCTCTCCCTCCCACAGCACCTCTTCGCCTTGTCTCTCTTTCTCTCTCTTTCTCTCTCTCCTCCCTCTGTTGGCTGCTGAATAAGTTATCCTCTTCTGCACCCCCTCCACCTCCACAGCGAGTTTGCGGGCTTCTGCAGAATTGCTGATCTCCGGGATCCTGGACACAGAAAAGCAGAGAGAGAGAGAGAGATATCCACCGATGATTGCGCAGTGTCTGTTCTCCCGGTCAAGTTCTTTTCTCTTCTGGGTCCTAAGTCCCGTCTGCGGCTGGCAAAATTTGGGGTGGCGACCGGCTTCCGGGCAGGCAATAACTTTCCAAAGTTGTCGCATCGGTGCCTCATTCCTCCTCCCCTCCTCCACACCACCCACCACCCACCACCCCCACCCCCTAAAAAAAAAGACAAGGCTTCATTGGGACATAGGGGAACTCTTACATCATCATCATCATCACCCTGGCATTTTCTGGTTTCCAAAGAAAATCCCAAAAGTCAAAAATCCTTCCCATGCATTTCAAACAGCGTTTGACTCAATTCAAGACATGTAGCCTTGGCTGCAAGTCCCACAATTCAAACGTGCACAGAAGGAGGCCATTCGACCCCTCGTGACTGTGCTGGTCCTTAGAAGGAGCTATCCAATTAGACCCACTCCTCTGCCCTTTCCCCATCGCCCTGCAGATTTTTCCCTTTCAGATACATATCCAATTCTCTTTTGAAAGTTATTATTGAATCTGCTTCCACCATCCTTTCAGGCAGCACATTTCAGATTACAACAACTGGCAGCATAAAAGATACTTTCATCATCTCCCCTCCCTCTGGCTTCTTTTCACAGTTTAGATCTGTGTGCTCTGGTTACTCCCCCCCCCCCCCCCCCCCCCCCTCTGGTTACTCCCCCCCACCCCAACTACCATTGGATACAGTATCTCCTGTTTACTCTCTTAAAACCCCTCAAAATTTTAGGCATCACTGTTAAATCTTACTTTAACCTTAATGGTCATTGACGGAGAAAGATCCAAGTGCTTTCACCTCTTCTCAGCATGGCCCTGAAGCATTAAGTCCAGACTGTAGTTGTCTATCAGCTACTGATAAGAATAAGAACATAAGAATTAGGATCAGCAGTCGAAGCCATTTTGCCCTTCGAGCCTGCTCATCTGTTCATGGCCTCAACTCCTCCTGCCTGCTCCCCATAATCCTCAATTCTCTTGTAGATCAAAAACCTGTCTAAGTCAACCTTGAATATATTCAATGGCCCAGCCTCCATTGTTCTCTTTGGTAGAGAATTCCAAAGATTAATAACCCTCTGAGAGAAGAAATTCCTCCTCATCTTAGTCTTAAATAAAGGACTCAACCATTGGGACTGATGTCTTGGGTATCTTTCAGAATCAGCGGGCTCAGTGGGCAGGACTCCTGCCTCGGAGTCAGAAGGTTGTAGGTTCATAGTCCCACTCCGGAGACCTGAGCACATTGTCTTGGCTCACACGCCAGTGCAGCACCAAGAAGTGCTGTACTATCAGTGGTGTCATCTTTCAGGTGAGACCTTAAACCGAGACCCTCTCTGCCCTCTTAGCTGGATGTAAAAGAAGATCCCACAGTATTATTTTAAAGAAGAGCAGAGGAGATCTTCCTGGTAACCTAGCCAACATTTAGCCCTTGACTAAATCAGATCATCTGCTCATTGACTCGTTGCTGTGTGTGGAATCTTGCTGTGCACAAATTGGCTGCTATGTTTGCTACATTACAGCAATGATTATACTTCAAAAAGCCGTGAAGGGTATTGGGACATCCTGAGGTTATGAATGGCACATTTTAGATGCAAGTTCTTTTATTTTTGAAGATGCTGTATGCTAAACATGGAACTTACTGCTGAATTGGCTCCAGTTCCTTTTCTCTCACAACCCTTTCTCACCTCTCCGTGCTTTGCTCCTGTTCATGCTCTTGTTCCTCCTGAACTATTAACACATCCTACACATTTCCCTCATCTCTTACTGCACTGACTCATCACACCACCTCCTGTTCTAACTTGCACTTTCTCAGGGCTCATAAAAACCCTGATCCTCCTTAAATACCTCAGTCAACCCTCTCTTAAAACCCGAGCTTGGTATCAGCTAACTGCTACAACCTGAATATTCCACTGAATGATCTCAACATTGCACTGCTTTACTCAGGGGCTGGCACTCCACTGCAGTACTGAGGGAGTGCCACATTGTCAGAGATGTTGTCTTTCAAATGAGGCATTAAATGAGATCCCATTTACCCCAACAGATGAAACTAAAAGATCACATGGCACCAATTTGAAGAGGAGCAGTGTAGTTCTCCCCAGAGTCCTGACCAATATTTAACCCTCAATGAACCCTCTTTCATTCACTCTTTCCCACAGCCCAAGCTTGATCTCACCTGTCTGCTACCGACTCACTGTCAGTTTTGTTGTTCAAATGAAAAGATTACAACAACTAAAGCACCAACAGGACAGAAACAGGAGGAGGCCATTCAGCCCCTTGAGCCTGTTCTGCTGCTCAATTAGATCATGACTGATATGTATCTCAACTCCATCTACATACCTTGGCTCCATAAGCCTATATATTCTTAGCTAAAAGAATACCCTTCAAGTAAACTGGTGTAGAGCTAGTGTCCCGAGACCTTGTGGGATCCCAAGTCATCTGCATTCAGCATTTACTGACATTATCTCCCCTATTATCCCTGAGCTCGCTGATCTACATTGGCAGTTGGTCAAGCAACATCTTGATTTGAAATTTTTCACCATTGTTTTCAAATCCTTTCATAGTCTCACCTCTCCCTATCCCTGTAATATCCTCTAACCTCACAATCCTCATCCATATATGCACTCTTCTAATTCTGGCTTTTTGGCCATCCCCAATTTTAATTGCTCTACCATTGCAGCCCCAAGCTCTGGAATTCGCTCCCTGCACCTCTCCACCTTGCTTTCCTTCTTTAAGACATTCCTCAAAACCTACCTCTAAGTCCAAGCCTTGGGTCATCTGACTTAATATCTTCTTAAAATAAAAGCAAAAAACTGCGGATGCTGGAAATCCAAAACAAAAACAAAAATACCTGGAAAAACTCAGCAAGTCTGGCAGCATCTGCGGAGAGGAACACAGTTAACATCTTTATCCAGGTCTACTTGTCCACCCCCCCTTAAACCAGCTTATATTTTACCTCTTTTCTATTTTTACTTAGTTCTATTGAAGGGTCATTCGGACTCGAAACGTTAACTGTGCTCCTCTCCGCAGTTGCTGTCAGACCTGCTGAGTTTTTCCAGGTATTTTTGTTTTTGTTTGATATCTTCTTACGTGGGTGGTGTCATTCTTTGTCTTATAATGTTCCTGCGAAGCACTTTGGGGACGTTTCATTATGTTAAAGGTGCTATATAAATTGATGTTGTTATTGGCATAGTATTTCTGTTGCCTTTGCTCGCACTGTTTCCATCAAAATAGCTGCCACTTTCTAGCCAAAGTTGGAGCAGGACCTCCTTGTGAGATTCGCCAGCTCCTGGAGTCCGTCGATGATTGTCGCAGAATAGAAGAGGATGCTAAGCTAGAGAGATTTCTCAATTTGGCCAGGGGGAGGGCGCAGAGGATGTGGGGTGGTTGCCCCGAGGATTAATACCACAAGGGAGGAGGTGGGGTGTGGCGGGGCAGTCCCTGGGGGATCATAACATGAACAGCGGGCCTTAAAAATGTGTCAGTATAAGACCATAAGACATAGGAGCAGAAATTAGGCCATTCAGCCCATCGTGTCTGCTCCGCCATTCAATCATGGCTGATAAGTTTCTCAACCCCATTCTCCCGCCTTCTCCCCGTAACCTTTGATCCCCTTACCAATCAGGAACCTATCTATCTCGGTCTTAAATACACTCAAAGACCTGGTCTCCACAGCCTTCTGTGGCAATGAATTCCATAGATTCACCACTCTCTGGCTAAAGAAGTTTTTCCTCATCTCTGTTCTAAAAGGTCTTCCCTTTACTCTGAGGCTGTGCCCTCGGGTCCTAGTCTCTCCTACTAATAGAAACATCTTCCCCACGTCCACTCTATCCAGGCCTTTCAGTATTCTGTAAGTTTCAATCAGATTCCCCCTCATCCTTCTAAACTCCATCGAGTATAGACCCAGAGTCCTCAAACATTCCTCATACGTTAAGCCTTTCATTCCTGGGATCATTCTCGTGAACCTCCTCTGGACCCTCTCCAGGGCCAGAACATCCTTCCTGAGATACGGGGCCCAAAATTGCTCACAATATTCTAAAGGTGGTCTAACCAGACCTTATAAAGCCTCAGCAGCACACCCCTGCTTTTATTTTCTAGTCCTCTCGAAATAAATGCCAACATTGCATTTGCCTTCCTAACTATCGACAACCTGCAAGTTAACCTTAAGAGAATCCTGGACTAGGACTCCCAAGTCGCTTTGCACTCCAGACTTCTGAATTCTCTCCCCATTTAGAAAATAGTCTATGCCTCTATTCTTCCTACCAAAGTGCATGACCTCACACTTGCCCACATTGTATTCCATCTGCCACTTCTTTATCCATTCCCCTAACCTGTCCACATCCTTCTGCAGCCTTCCCGCCTCCTCAATACTACCTGTCCCTCCACCTATCTTTGTATCATCTGCAAACATAGCCAGGATGCCCTCAGTTCCTTCATCTAGATCATTAATGTATAAAGTGAAAAGTTGTGGTCCCAACACTGACCCCTGCGGAACTCCACTAGTCACCGGCCGCCATCCTGAGAAGGACCCCCTTATCCCCACTCTCTGCCTCCTGCCAGACAGCCAATCTTCTATCCATGCTAGTACCTTGTCTCTAACACCATGGGCTCTTATCTTACTGGGCAGCCTCCTGTGCGGCACCTTGTCAAAGGCCTTCTGGAAGTCCAAGTAGATAACATCCATTGGCTCTCCTTTGTCTAACTTACTCGTTACCTCCTCAAAGAATTCTAACAGATTTGTCAGGCATGACCTCCCCTTGATGAAACCATGCTGACTTTGCCCTATTTTACCATGCACTTCCAAGTATTCTGAAATCTCATCCTTAATAATGGACTCTAAAATCTT
Organism: Carcharodon carcharias; assembly: GCF_017639515.1. Lineage (NCBI taxonomy): Eukaryota > Metazoa > Chordata > Chondrichthyes > Lamniformes > Lamnidae > Carcharodon > Carcharodon carcharias. The sequence continues at coordinate 10,082,291 of NC_054473.1, forward strand.
ACCAATGACCGAGGTCAGGCTAATCAGCCTGTAATTTCCCGTCTTTTGCCTCACTCCCTTCTTAAACAGGGGGGTTACATTAGCGATTTTCCAGTCCTCTGGCACCCTCCCTGACTACAGTGATTCCTGAAAGATCACCACTAATGCCTCCACTATCTCTTCAGCTATCTCCTTCAGAACTCTGGGGTATAATCCATCTGGTCCAGGTGATTTATCCACCTTCAGACCTTTCAGTTTTCCTAGCACCTTCTCCTTGGTAATGGCCACCATACTCACCTATGCCCCCCCGACTCTCTTGAACTTTGGGGATGTCACTCATGTCTTCCACCGTGAAGACTGACGCAAAGTACCTATTCAGTTCCTCCGCCATTTCTTTGTTCCCCACTACTACTTCTCCAGCGTCATTTTCCAGCAGCCCAATGTCCACTTTTGCCTCTCTCTTACCCTTTATATATCTAAAAAAACTCTTGCAATCTTCTTTTATATTACTGGCTAGTTTACCCTCATATTTAATCTTCTCCCTCCTTACTTCTTTTTTAGTTGTCCTCTGTTGGTCTTTGTAGGCTTCCCAATCCCCTGGTTTCCCACTGCTCTTCGCCGTATTGTATGCTTTCTCTTTAGCTTTTATGCTGTCCCTGACTTCCCTTGTCAGCCATGGTGGCCTTGTCCTCCCTTTAGTATGCGTCTTCTTCCTAGGGATGAATTTTTGCTGTGTCTCCCAAATTAGTCCCAGAAACTCCTGCCATTGCTGTTCCACTGTCTTTCCTGCTAGGCTCATCTCCCAGTCAATTCTGGCCAGTTCCTCCCTCATGCCTCTGTAGTTGCCTTTATTCAACTGTGATATCATTACATCTGATTCCAGCTTTTTCCTCTCAAATTGCAGGGTAAATTCTATCATATTATGGTCACTTCCTCCTAAGGGTTCCTTCACCTTAAGCCCCCTTATCAAATCTGCCTCATTACACATCACTAAATCTAGAATTGCCTGTTCCCTAGTGGGCTCCACCACAAGCTGCTCCAAAAAGCCATCTCGTAGACATTCCACAAATTCCTTTTCTTGTGATCCACTACCAACCTGATTTTCCCAGTCTACCTGCATATTGAAATCCCCCATGATCACTGTAACCTTGCCTTTCTTATACGCCTTTTCTATCTCCTGGTGTATCTTGCGCCCCACATCCTGACTACTGTTCGGAGGCCTGTACATAACTCCCATTATGGTTTTTTTACCTTTGTAGTTCCTCAAATCTACTCACACAGATTCTACATCATCTGACCCTACATCGTTTCTTGCTATCAATTTAATTTAATTTCTTACAAACAAAGCAACCCCACCCGATAGGTTGTATATCCTTGGATATTTAGCTCCCAGTCCTGATTCCCTTGCAGTCATGTCTCCGTGACGCCCACCTGCCAATTTCAATCTGCGCCACAAGCTCATTTATCTTATTTCGTATACTGCGTGCATTCAGATACAACACCTTCAGCCCTGTATTTCCTATCCCCTTTCTCATTGTCGTCCCTTTATCTGATGTGCTTGAAGTTAGATTCCTAGCCCTTTCCAAACACTCTGTCCTATTTTGTGTTCTTGGGACTTTAATAAGCTCTCCTGGGCTCTCTTTTCTTTTCAGTTTTTTCATAATTTTCCATGAAGTTGAATCCACCTCCCCCCCACCACCAACACGCTAACCTGCTGCTTTGTTTCCCATTAGTCATACTTCTTGGAGTTTTATCCTCCCCCCCCACCCCCCCACTTTCTAGTTTAAAGTCCTGTTGACCACCCTATTTACCCTTTTCGCTAGAACATTGGTCCCAGATCAGTTCAGGTGGAGACCATCCCAACGGTACAGATCCCTCCTGTTCCAATACTGATGCCAGTGCCCCACGAAATGGAACCCCTCTTTCCCACACCACTCCTTTAGCCACGTGTTTACTTCCTTTATTCTCGCGGTCCCTGTGCCAATTTGCACGTGGCTTGGGTAGTAATTCGGAGATTATAACCCTTGCTGGAGATCCGATGTGGAGGAAAACGTGAAAATCTCTGATACAAAAAAAATGTTCATAAAAGGTTTGGATAATTCTGCCCCCTGGTGTCTATTATTATGATTGTGCCTCCTGTTCATGGAATGTAAAGAAGGTACAGTCATCTAATAGTACTTTTTGCCAGCAAAAACACCCTGAGAACAGTGCTCACTAGCCAGATAACCTGTGTTTAGCTGAATTGGTTGAAGGATAAATATCAGCTGGGACACAAGGGAGAATTCGCCTGTTCTTTGAAAAATTGTGGGATCTATCATACCTCACCCAAAACTGACAGTACAGCTCTCCCTCATCCGTGCCTTTGGGAGTTGTAGCCTCGATTTTATGCATCAGTCCCTGGAGTGGGACTGTAAATCCATGGCCTTCTGACTCAGTGTCAAAGTGCAACCCACTGCATTACAGCTGATGTGCAAACTTGGGGGTAACAAATCCACATGGGAATGGGTCTGAATTGCTTGGGTGGGGTTGTTAGGGTTTGGGAGGGCAACCATTTGGCCTGCAAACTCAGTGGCGAATAAGTCCTGCACTTTGACAGACTCCTGCAGGCCATTGGACCTCTTGGGAGAGCTTTAATCAGTCAGCAGGCTCAGGCTGGTTCAAGGGCTTGGCAGAGGCTTTGAGTTCCAACAAAGGGTCCCATTGATGGACCCCATTACTGGCTAACAGCCTGGAAGCAGAAATTCTCTCCACTGACGTGTACACACACACATTTGTATGGTTCAACTGAGTTGCCAGCAGACACAGAGCCATCGTTGTTTCAGGCCAGTCTTGAAATAATTGGTGAACCTCTTGAGAGCCTCAACAATATTGCTCCTTGCAGATCGCACTTTATGTTCTCAAGCTTCACTTTGCAAAGCACAATTTTCCCACATGTCAATCAGAATTAACATCAACAGCCTATTCACTGGTTACACCCTACACCCAGACCTCCCAAAAAATGGTTCTTGTTGTTTTATAAAGTGCAAATAGATCAAAAATTTAACACACTGCCAGGATGGTTACACCATAAGGGGAATCAAGAGGAGTATCTATGGGCTTTTAAAGTGAGATTCACATCTTAAACATGTAGGCCTGTTGAGAGGTAATTTGTTCCTCTGATTTTTCTCAGGTTGGATGAAGAGGAGGAAAAGAGAAGTCTTTCTGGAAAGTCACTCCCTGGTACCTCAGCCAAACAGCTATTCATTAGTTATCAGCCACAGCTCAGTGGCAAGGATTCTTGCCTCTGAGTTAGAAGATTATGGGGTTCAGATCACATTCCAGGAACTTGAGTACGAAAATTGACACCAACCCGCGCTCTCAGTGTCAGTACCAAAGGAGTGCTGCATGGTAGGAGGTGCTGTTTGTTATTAAACATTAAGACATTAAACTGAAACTTGCCTCCTCTCTCAGATAGGCATAAACGATCCCATGACAGTATTTGAAGAAGGACATGGGTGTTCTCCCCAGTGTCCTGGCCAACATTTATCCCTCAACTAATGCCACTAAAGCAGAATCATTATTCATTATCACATTGCTTTTTGTGAGAGCTTGCTGTGCGTAAATTGTAGGTTGCCAACCCTCCAGGATTGGCCTGAAGACTCCTGGAATTGAATATCAATCTCCAGGACACTGCTGTGTGCAACCCTGGAGAAAAATCACCCGGGGCATTAAAAACAACATTTTTAAAATTTTCTTTAAACATTTCTCTTTACCTGATATAAAATGGGGTGGGAGGTTGGGGGAAGGCTGTTTGGTTGACAGTCAAGCATTATCCAATTGGGTAATGAGTCTTTTTGCTTTCCAACTGGTGTAGAAAGGCAGTGCATCACAAGGATGGATGTGTTGGCCAATTAATGGCAAGAAGTTGGATCAAGTCATGTGATGAAACTTCCAAGAATACTTTTAGTTGCATTTGGCAACCCTAGCAAATTTCCTACATTATGGCAGCTACTATTCAAAAACAACATGGTTTAATGTAATCCAAGGGCCTTTAATGTAATAAAACATCCCAAGGCTCTTCACAGAAGCATTATAAAATAAAATATGACACCAAGACACATAAGGAGGTAGTAGGATAGTTAGTCAAAAGCTTGGTCAAAGAGATAGATCTTAGCGAGTGTTTTAAAGGAGGAAAGAGAGATAGGTGAAACAAATTAGGAGGTAACTCCAGAACTAAGGGCTTAGGCATCTGAAGGCATGGCCACAAATGGTGAAGGAATTAAAATTGTGGACGCTCACAAAGCTAGAATTAGATGAGATCAGATATTACAGAGAGTTGCGGAGCTGGAGGAGGGTTACAGAGATAGGGAGGGGTGAGACCACGGTAGTGGTAGGTGTCCAAGAGGTGATGGACTGCAGCCAGAGTGTATGTCACTTTTGGATTGAACATCATCTGTTGTGGTTGTAGAGGCCGATTCATGAGTGGCAGTCCTTTCCACAGCTGGCACAGATGAATAGTGTTGGTCCGAGGTCAACTGATGATTTTTCCTTCCACTGGGATCTCTTTTCCACCATCTGGTCATTTATTTTGTCCTCTGCCTTTTCCGTGTCCTTCCTGACTGCTTATCTCCAGAATTAGCCACAATTAGCCGAGTTTGTGTATCTCAGAAAGTTGTGGGGCTGGTGGAGGTCACAAAGATAGGGAAGGGTGAGACCATGGAGAGATTTGAGAACAAGGATGGGAATTTTAAAATCGAGATGTTCTTAACTGGAAACCAAAGTAGGTCAGCCAGCACAGGGGTAAAGGGTGAATGAAACTTGGCACAAGTTAGGACGTGAGTAGCAGAGTTTTGGATGACCTCAGATTTATGCAGGGTAGAATGTGATAAACCTGCCAGGAATGCCTTGGAACAGTCAGGCCGAGAGGTAACAAAGGCATGAATGAAGGTCTCGGCAATACATGAGCTGAGGCAATGGATGAATTGAGCAAGTTTACAGAGGTGGAAGTAGGCAGCCAAGTGATGGCGTCACTATATAGTCAGAAAATCAAATATGGCACTAAACTTGTAAACAGCTTGGTTCAGCCTCAGACTGTTGCCAGGAAAAATGAATGGAGTCGATAACTAGAAGTCACTCTCTCAGTACTGCACTGGAGTGTAGCCTATAATTTTTGTGCTCAAGCCCCTGCGCTCTCCCTCTTCCAGCACCATGCCCTAAGAAGGCGTCGGGGACCATAGACCATGTTAATTTAGCTCTGGAGGCATGGATCATCTTTGTTGGTACATTCATCTATTGATTCTTTGTTTAACTCAATCTCTTTTACCATCGATCTTTCAAATCAGCATAATAATTACTAAATCGTGGTTACTTGTTATGTTTATGCCTTGGGGCATAAAACAGCAGGGATGCAGATCCACAGCCACCCTCTTATCCCAACTAACAAATCTTTACTTGAGCAGAGGAGGATATTTAACCAACCTGATGGTGTTGTGATATTATTCACACAAACACATGCACACTAGAGTTCTTGAGTGACCACTTCACTGAAGTCAGGGCTAGAAACAGCAGCAGCTTTTCCCATGTGCATCCAAGCCCAAGAGCTTCAACCGGCTGTGGTTTCTTTCACCAGTTCTGCCAACTTTCACCCACACAACTTGCGTGAATTTGACATGATACCATGAGACTTCATGGGGTTCGGAGTCGATGTTGAGGACTCCCAGGGCAACTCCCTGCCACTGTGCCACCACCTCTGCTGGGTCTGTCCTGCCTGTGGGACAGGGCATTCCCAGGGATAGTGATGGTGGCGTCTGGGGCATTATCTGTAAGATATGATTGCGTGAGGTTGATGATGTCAGGCTGTTGCTTGACGACTTTGTGAGACAGCTCTCCCAATTTTGGCACTAGCCCCCAGAAGTTAATAAGGAGGGCTTTGCATGGCTGGGGGAAGTCATGGATATGACTTCCCCCCAGACCTCCCCCTTCCTTCATAAGATCAGAAATGAAGATATTCACTAATGATGACAGAGTGTTCCATTTCATTCTCAATTCCTCACATAATGAAGCAATCCATGCCTGCTTGCAACTCCTGGTCAACTTTCAGGCTTGGGAGATATGCAGCGAGTAACATTCATACCACACAAGTGCCAGGCAATGAGCATCTCCAATGGGAGAGCATCTAACCAATCACATTCTGACATTACCATTGCTGAATTCCACACCATCAATATTTTGGGGGTCGCTATTGACTAAAAACTTAACCAGCCACATAAATAATTTGGGGTCATTGGCTGGATATTCTGTAGCAATCAACTCACCTCCTGGCTCCCCCTCCACCACACAATACAAATCAGGAGTCAGATCACACAGAATCACAGGATCACAGAATCACAGTGCAGAAGAGGCCCTTCGGCCCATCGAGTCTGCATCAACACATGAGAAGCACCTGACCTACCTACTTAATCCCATTTACCAGCACTTGGCCCATAGCCTTGAATGTTATGATGTGCCAAGTGCTCATCCAGGTACTTTTTAAAGGATGTGAGGCAACCCGCCTCCACCACCCTCCTAGGCAGTGCATTCCAGACCGTCACCACCCTCTGGGCAAAAAAAGTTTTTCCTCACATCCCCCCCTAAACCTCCTGCCCCTCACCTTGAATTTATGACCCCTTGTGACTGACCCTTCAACTAAGGGGAACAGCTGCTCCCTATCCACCCTGTCCATGCTCCTCATAATCCTGTACACCTCGATCAGGTCACCCCTCAGTCTTCTCTGCTCCAACAAAACAAACCAAGTCTTAAAATGTTTCATCCCAGGCAACATCCTGGTGAATCTCCTCTGCACCCCCTCCAGTGCAGTCACATTCTTCCTTTAATGTGGCGACAAGAACTGCACACAGTACTCCAGCTGTGGCCTCACCAAGGTTCTATACAACTCCAAAATGACCTCCCTACTTTTGTAATCTATGCCTTGATTGATAAAGGCAAGTGTCCCATATGCTTTTTCACCACCCCACTAACATGCCCCTCTGCCTTCAGAGATCTATGGACACGCATGCCAAGGTCCCTTTGTTCCTCAGAACTTCCTAGTGCCATGCCGTTCATTGAATACTTCCTTGTCAAATTACTCCTTCCAAAGTGTATCACCTCACACTTTTCAGGGTTAAATTCCATCTGCCACTTATCTGCTCATTTGATTAACCCGTCTATATCTTCCTGTAGCCCAAGACACTCAACCTCACTATTAACCACCCGGCCAATCTTTGTGTCATCCGCAAACTTACTAATCCTACCCCACACATACTCATCTCGGTCGTTTATATAAATGACAGATAATAGGGGGCCGAGCACAGATCCCTGTGGTACGCCATTGGACACTGGCTTCCAGAAACTAAAGCATCCTTCTGTCATCACCCTCTGTCTCCTACAACTAAGGATCCACCTTATCAAATTACCCTGTATTCCATGTGCCTTTGCCTTTTTTATAAGTCTCCCATGTGGGGCCTTGTCAAAGGCTTTGCTGAAATCCATATAAACTACATCAACCACACTACCCTCATCTACACACCTGGTCACCTCCTCAAAACATTCAATCACATTCGTTAGGCATGACCTCCCTCTGACAAAGCCATGCTGAGTATCCCTGATCAAACCTTGCCTCTCCAAATGGGGATAGATACTCTCCTTTAGAACTTTCTCCAATAGTTTCCCTACCACTGACATGAGACTCACTGGCCTGTGGTTCCCTGGCTTATCTCTACAACCCTTCTTAAATAGCGGAACCACATTAGCTGTTCTCCAGTCCCCCGGCACTTCCCCCATGGCCAGAGAGGAATTAAAAATTTGGGTCAGAGCCCCTGCGATCTCCCCCCTTGCCTCCCTCAGCAGTCTGGGACACAAATCATCTGGACCTGGAGATTTGCGCACTTTTAAACCTGCCAACACCTCCAATACCTTGTCACTCCCTGTATCAATTTGCTTAAGAACCTCGCAGTCTCTCTCCCCAAGTTCGATACCTTCATCCTCATTCTCTTGGGTGAAGACGGACGTGAAATATTCATTCAACACTCTAGCGATGTCCTCTGGCTCCACCCATAGATTGCCCCCTTGGTCCCTTATGGGCCCTACTCTTTCCTTGGTTATCCTCGTCCCATTGATATAGAATATCTTGGGATTTTCCCTACTTTTACTAGCCAGAGCTTTCTCATATCCCCTCTTTGCTCTCCTAATTGCTTTTTTAAGCTCCACCTTGCACTTTCTGTACTCCACTAATGCCTCTGCTGATTTTCTTCCCTTGTACCTGCTAAAAGCCTCTCTTTTCCTTCTCATTGTCACTTGAATATCTCTGGTCATCCATGGTTCTCTGGGCTTGTTACTCCTTCCTATCACTCTAGAGGGAACATGTTGAAGCCTGTACCCTCCCCATTTCCTTTTTGAACATCCCCCCACTGTTCCTCTGTAGATTTCCCCAAAAGTAACTGTTCCCAGTCTACCTTGGCCAGATCCTGCTTTATTTTACTAAAATCCACTCTCCCCCAATCCAAATTTGTCTGCATATGCCTGGATGAATGGAGATCCAACAACACTGGGGAAACTCACCACCATCCGGACAAAGCAGTCTGCTTGATTGGCACCCCAATCACCACCTTAAACAGTGAATCCCTCAACCTTCAATGCACAGTAGAAAAAGGCACAACAATCAATGGGAGAAGAATTAAATCAGGAACATGCAAACAGTCCAGAATTTTTTTAATTCATTCATGGGATGTGGGTGCTGCTGGCTAGGCCAGCATTTATTGCCCATTCCTAATTGCCCTTCAGAGGACACAATGGTTAGATTCTCTCTTGTTGGAAATGGTCATTGCCTGCCACTTGTGTGGTGCGAATGTTAATTGCCACTTGTCAGCCTAAGCCTGGATATCGTCCAGGTCTTGCTGCATTTGGACATGGACTTCTTAAGTATCTGAGGAGTTGCAAACAGTGCTGAAGGCAGAAATTTTAGAGTGTTTGTAGGCTGGAGGAGGTAACAGAGATTAAGCATGGTGTTAACTGTGACAGAAAATCCACTAACTCACAGTGAGAACACATTCCAAGCGTCACTAAAGAAGCCTTAGTTGCATCTGCTTTATGTACAAGGGAGGAAAAATCTGACATCTTATGTTTCTGGACTTGCAATTTAGCAAGAGTTCAAACTTCACCACAGCAGTTGTCCATACATTGGTGCAAGACTAGAATTGCTCAATTGCATCAGAAAGTAAGGAGCACAGTTATAAACAGACTTGCATTTAGAGAGCGCTTTTCATAACCAGACATCTCGAAGTGCTCTATAGCCAATGAAATAATTTTGAAGCGTAGTCGATGTTGTAATGTAGAAACGTGGCAGCTAACTTGTGCACAGCAAGCTCCCACAAACAGCAATTAGATAATGATCAGATAACCTGTCTTTAGGACATTGATTGAGGGATAAAAATAGCGGCCAGGACACCAGGGATAACTCCCCCTGCTCTTCTTTGAAATAGTGCTATGGGGTCTTTTTACATCCACCCGAGCAGGGACATGGGGCCTTGTTTTAACGTCTCATCTGAAAGACGGCACAGCTCAGAGCATGACTCTCCCTCTCTACTGCACTGGAATGTCAGCTTTGGGTTTTGTGCTCAAACCCTGGCGTGGGGCTTGAATGAAGAACATCTTGATCCAAAGGTGAGTGTGCTAACAATTGATACACATCTGATTCCTCGTTTTAATTGCAGCTTAATTAATTGCTACGCCTTAAGCTGCTTGGGACCTAAGCTCCAGAATTACCTCTTAACACCCCCTCTGCCTCTCTTCTCCTTAAGGAGAGATTGGCAGAGTTTTAAAAAGAGCGGGAACTGAGATTCAGAGCAAAGATTTAAAAGGAGCGGGAGCCAAGAGTCAGGGCAGAGTTTTAAAAAGAGCGGTAGCCAAGAGTCAGAGCGGAGATTTAAAAAGAGCAGTAGCCAAGAGTCAGAGCGGAGATTTAAAAAGAGCGGGAGCCAAGAGTCAGAGCGGAGATTTAAAAAGAGCGGTAGCCAAGAGTCAGAGCGGAGATTTAAAAAGAGCGGTAGCCAAGAGTCAGAGCGGAGATTTAAAAAGAGCGGTAGCCAAGAGTCAGAGCGGAGATTTAAAAAGAGCGGTAGCCAAGAGTCAGAGCGGAGATTTAAAAAGAGCGGTAGCCAAGAGTCAGAGCGGAGATTTAAAAAGAGCGGGAGCCAAGAGTCAGAGCGGAGATTTAAAAAGAGCGGGAGCCAAGAGTCAGAGCGGAGATTTAAAAAGAGCGGGAGCCAAGAGTCAGAGCGGAGATTTAAAAAGAGCGGGAGCCAAGAGTCAGAGCGGAGATTTAAAAAGAGCGGGAGCCAAGAGTCAGAGCGGAGATTTAAAAAGAGCGGGAGCCAAGAGTCAGAGCGGAGATTTAAAAAGAGCGGGAGCCAAGAGTCAGAGCGGAGATTTAAAAAGAGCGGGAGCCAAGAGTCAGAGCGGAGATTTAAAAAGAGCGGGAGCCAAGAGTCAGAGCGGAGATTTAAAAAGAGCGGGAGCCAAGAGTCAGAGCGGAGATTTAAAAAGAGCGGGAGCCAAGAGTCAGAGCGGAGATTTAAAAAGAGCGGGAGCCAAGAGTCAGAGCGGAGATTTAAAAAGAGCGGGAGCCAAGAGTCAGAGCGGAGATTTAAAAAGAGCGGGAGCCAAGAGTCAGAGCGGAGATTTAAAAAGAGCGGGAGCCAAGAGTCAGAGCGGAGATTTAAAAAGAGCGGGAGCCAAGAGTCAGAGCGGAGATTTAAAAAGAGCAGGCACTGGACTCGGGGCTGAAAGCAGCACCAGGGCATCATGATTCAAAAAGTGGCGATGCAGAAGAGGCAGCTGATTGCTGAGTAGGGTCAGGTGAGTACTTTTTTTTATATATAATTAAACTGTTTATTAGCTTAAACAAAATAAGGAGACGACTTTGGACAGTAGTGGCAGTGTCTGGAATGGAATAAGGCTCCTAGCGTGATTAGTATTCTTTAAAGGGAGTAACCAATGAGCTTAATCTTAAGGGAAATCATGGCAGCAGAGCTCACACCCGTGACATGCTCCTCCTGCACTGTGTGGCAAGTCATGGACAATTCCAGTGTCCCTGGCAACCATATGTGCAGGAAGTGTGTCCAGCTGCAGCTAATGGCCAACTGCATCTTGGAGCTGGAGCTATGGGTGGATTCACTGCGGAGCATCCACGATGCTGAGATTATTGTGGACAGCACGTTCAGTGAGGTGGTCAAGCTGCAGGTAAAAATTGAATAGGCAGAAAGGGGATGGGTGACCACCAGGCAGAATATAGGAAGTCAGGTCATACTGGAATCCCCTGTGACCATCCCCGTCTCTAACAAGAGGGGAGGAAGAAGAGTGGCAGGGCTATAGTGGCAGGGGATCAATAGTAAGGGGAACAGACAGACATTTCTGCAGCCGCAAAAGAGAATCCAGGATGGTACGTTGCCTCCCTGGTGTCTCAGAGGCTGCAGGGCATTCTGAGGGGGGAGGGTGAATAGCCAGTGGTCATGGTACATATTGGTACCAACAACATAGGTAATAAAAGTAGGACCTCAAAAGGTAGTCATCTCAGGATTACTACCAGTGCCACATGCTAGCGAGAGTAGAAATAACAGGATATATCAGATTAATACATGGCTGAAGAAATGGCTTAGGGGAGAGGGATTCCGATTCGGGGACATTGGGACTGGTTCTGGGGAAGGTGGGACTAGTACAAACAGGACGAGTTACATCTAGGCAGGACCTCAGGCAGATGTTTGCTAGCGCGGTTGGCAAGGGTTTAAACTAGAATGGCAGGGAGATGGGAACCTGAGCAGGGAGACAAAGGAGGGGGAAACAAGGATAGAAATGAAAGACAGAAAAGTAAGAAGCAAAAGTGGAAGGCAGAAAAAAATGGGTGAAAAGCAAATGGGGTCATAGTGCAAAATAAAGCTAAGATTTATAACAAGGTTAACAAAGACAAGCCTAAAGGCATTGTATCTTAACACGTGGAGCATTTGCAATATGGTAGATGAATTATCAGCACAAATAGATATAAGTGGTTATGATATAGTTGCAATTACGGAGACATGGCTGCAGAGTGACCAAGGATGTGAACTGAACATCCAGGGGTATTTAATATTTAGGAAGGACAGACAAATAGGGAAAGGAGGTGGGATAGCATTGTTAGAAAAGGAGGAAATCAACACAATAGCAAGGAAGGATATTGGCTCGGAAAATCACGATGTGGAGTTAAAAAATGTTGGTGGGGTTTGTATATAGGTCCCCAAACAATAATGGAGATGTAAGGGAAGGCATTAAGCAGGAATTTAGAGACACATGCAATAAAGGTACAACTATAATCATGGGTGATTTTAATCTACATATAGATTGGACAAACCTAACTAGCAATAATACTGTGGAGGATGATTTCCTAGAGTGTGTGCATGATGGTTTTTTAGACCAATGTGCTGAGGAACCAACTAGGGAGCAGGCTATCCTAGATTGGGTATTGTGCAATGAGAAAGGACTAATTAACAGTCTCGTTGTGCGGGGTCCCTTGGGGAAGAGCGATCATAAAATTATAGGATTGATCATTAGGATGGAGAGTGAAGGAGTTGAACCCAAAACTAGGGTCCTGAATCTAAATAAAGGAACTACAAAGATATGATGTGCGAGTTGGCAATGATGGATTGGGGAACGTTGCTAAAAGGATTGACAGTGGATAGGCAATGGCTAATATTTAAGGAACGTATGCATGAATTACAACAATTATTCATTTCTGCCTGGTGCAAAAATAAAACAGGAAATGTGGCTCAACCATGGCTTACAGAAGAGATTAGGAATGGTATTAGTTCCAAAGAGGAGATATAAAGTTGCCAGAAAAAGCAGAAAACCTGAGGATTGGGAGCAGTTCAGAATTCAGCAAAAGTGGGTAGAAAGATTGATCAAGAAGGGGAAAATGGAGTTTGGAGTAAACTTGCAAGGAACATAAAAACTACCTGTAAAAGATTCTATAAATATGTGAAGAGAAAAAGATTAGCAAAGATAAACAAAGGTCCTTTAACTGTCAGAAACAGGGGAAATTATAATGGGGAACCAAGAAATGGCAGAAGAATTGAACACATTTTAATTGTCTTCACAAAAGAGGACATAAATAATTTTCCAGAAATGTTAGGGAATCAAGGGTCTAGTGAGTGTGAGGAATTGAAGAAAATCAGTATTAGTAAATAAATCGTGCTATAGAAATTAATGGGGTTAAAGGCTCAAAAAAATCCCCAGGGCCTGATAATCTACATCCCAGAGTACTAAAGGAAGTGCCCTGGAAATATTGGATGCATTGGTGGTCATCTTCCAAAGTTCCATAGACTCTGGAGCAGTTCCTACAGATTAGAGGGGCAAATGTAACCCCACTATTTAAAAAATGAGGGAGAGAAAAAAAAGAGAATTACAGACCAGTTAGCCTAACATCAGTAGTGGGGAAAATGTTAGTCTATTATAAAAGAAATGGTAACAGGACACTTGGAAAGCAATAACGGGATTAGACAAAGTCAGCTTGGATTTATGAAAGGGAAATCATGCTTAACTAATCAACTGGAGTTTTTTGTGGATGTAACTAGAAGAATAGATAAAGGGAGAATCAGTGAATGTGGTGTATTTGGATTTCAAGGCTTTTGATAAGGATGCACATAAAAGGCTAGTGGGTAAAATTAAAGCACATGGGATTGGGGCATGCATTGAGAATTGATTGACAGACTGGAAATAAATGGGTCTTTTTCTGGTTGGCTGGCGGTGACCAGTGGCTTACCACAGGGATCAGTGTTTGGGCCCCAGCTATTTATGATATATATATATATTAATATAAATGACTTGTATGAGGGAACCAAATGCAGTATTTCCAAGTTTGCTGATGACACAAAACTGAGCGGGGTTGAGAGTTGCGAGGAGGACGCAAGGAGGCTTCAGGGCGATCTAGATAAGTTGTTTGTGGGCACATGGCAGATGCAGTATCACGTTGATGACTGAATTTATATGCTTTGGTGTGCAGAACAGAAAAGGCAGAATATTATTTAAATGGTGATATATTGGGAAATGTGGATGTACAAAGGGATCTGGATGTCCTTGAAAGTAAACAGGGTGTAGCAAGCTATTAGGAAGGCAAATGGTATGTTGGCCTTCATTGCAAAAGGATTTGAGTTCAGAAGATGTCTTACTGCAGTTATATAGGGCTTTGGTTATACCACACCTGGGAGTAGTGTGAACAGTTTTGGTGTCCTTACCCAATAAAGGATATACTTGCCATAGAGGGAGTGCAGCTAAGGTTCACTCGGCTGATTCCAGGGATGGCAGGACTGTCGCATGAAAGATTGGTTCAAGTGGGCCTGTAAACGTTAGAGTTTAGAAGAATGAGAGGGGGTGTGATTGAAACGTATAAAATTCTGGCAGGGCTAGACAGACTGGATGCAGGGAGGATGTTTCCCCTGGCTCAGGAGTCTAGAACCAGGGGCCACAGTCTCAGGATATGCGGCAGGTCATTTATGACTGATGTAAGGAAAAATTTCTTCACTCAAGAGGGTGGTCAACCTGTGGAATTCTCTACCACAGAAGGTTGTGGAGGCTGGGTCAGAGTATATTCAAGAAAAAAATTGATAAATTTTTGGATAATTAGGGGCATCAAGAGCATGGGGAGAAAGCAGGAATATGGCGTTGAGACAGAGGATCAGCCATGATCATATTGAATGGCGGAGAAGGCTCTAAGGGCCAAATGGCCTACTCCTGCTCCTAGTTTCTATGTTTCCTCCGTAACACCTAACTCTGACCGTATAGTACCTTTCATAATTTAGGGCATCCCGAAGCACTTGCAGCCTCTTTTAGAAATGTAGTCACTGTTTAAAGTAGGAAATGTGGCAATCAGTGCACAGTAAGCACCCACAAACAGCAATATGATAACAAAGTAATCCATTTGCGATGCTAGTTGAAGGGTAAATTTTGGCCAGAACACCAGTGATGGTCAGTAAAATGCGGAGAATGAAAAACATACAAATTTCAATGCCTTGAACACTAACATCCCTTATTTGTAAAATTGATCAACAAACCTTTACCATAAATCAGCATAGGTTGCTCCAAGCTGCTGAGTAAATTTAAAAGGTCATTAACCATCAGGCAGAGCAAATGCAGACGGTACAACATCAAATGCAGTTCCCATCAGATATTGAAAAAAAGCTAGTCTGGGTTGTTTTTCCCTATAGCGACACTGAAGAGCACAAAATAGGCATCCGCACGTAATAGAGGACAGCGGGCAGCATTCTTAACCTCAACGCCCTAAATGTGGAAACCATGATAAACAAACAAAAATTATTCTTATGGCTCTGCTAGCTTTGTGTTATGGAAGTTAACCAATTGTTTTTCTGAATGGGGGGGGTTATGCACTAGATTACACTTTGGGCATAGCACAATGCTAACAGCACAATTGCTTTACCTATCTGGCGCACACACAATTAGCAGAAAAATCAATACCTGTAAGAGGCCAACACGAACCCACAGCTTTAACTTAAGGTTAAGTGCAGCTGCACTGACAATATTTTTATCCTGCTGATCTTTTCACTATGAAGAATCTTGAAAAATTATTGAAGGCGCTGCAATCACTCAATCACCACTGACCACCAACCAACGTGCACTTATTCAACACCTTTTACATAGTAAAGCATTCCATGGGTACTTCACAGGAGTGTAATCAGACAAAAATTGACACTGAGCCAATTGAGGAAACATTAGGACAGGTGACCAAAAGCGTGGTCAGGGGTAGGAGCATCTTAAGAGGAGAGAAAAGCACAGGGACTGAGTGATTTAGGAAGGGAATCCCGGAGTTCAGGAAGCTGAAGGCTCAGCTATCAATGACAACACACTTAAAAAAAAAATAATCAAGGATGTAGGAAGAGGTCTGAATTGAAGGAAAGCAGAGCTCCTGGAGGCAGCAGGGCTAGGAGGAGGTTACAGGGGGGCAATGAAGTCATAAACATGCTTGAAGTGTCCAGCTTGACAACTTTTGGAATGGTTTAAAACAAGATGCAAAAACTTGGAAAAACATCTTTATTAATAGTTACTACAACACAACTTAGAGAATGTACACCTAGTTTTACTGATACACAGAGAAACAAGCACAACTGGGGGGGAGGAGTAATTATGCAAATAGGATAGCTTCAGTTTAAAAAAAGTGACAGGCTTTCAGTTTCAATGAAGTAGTAGCTTTTTTTGTAAAAAGTGAAGTCTTTGCGCAAGTTCTTTTTTCAAAAAAAAATCTGTTGAAAATATAGACATTAGTTGGTAAAGTTGGCAGGCAAGATGGGGAAACAAAATCCAAAGGGGGCATTCAAAATGCAACTGAATGAGTGTTCAAGGTACTTCAAGGAATGAGCTTTTGATGTGTCAAATAGCCCTTTTCTTAACCCATCCTGCAGAAAGTACGCACTTCATCGTTATCACTCAAAAATGCTCAGCTATGCCAGGGGCACGCTTTCAGCTTTTGCATTATGCCAACCTCCACAGAGCTTTACTCTTCTCTCCTTGTTTAAAAATTAGAACTGCTGTACGATCAACTTCCTTCGCACATCGTGAGCGAACTTGTTAATTTTGAAGAGGTCACTTTCATAGAATGAGGTCATGTTGTGAATATTGATCTGACGAGCCTAGAAGAAAAAAAGGGCAAAGCTTTAAAACAACCAAACCAGGAATATCAGCGTAAAACAAGAGGCTCTCAATAGCTTCTTTTAAATTGAATACTGACAAAACAATTGGATTCGATAACCTTCAATATTACGGGTAAACAGGCACACAACAAAATGTACACTTCATGTCAACCAGAACACAAAATGATAATTATATCATGAACACAAACGTAGTTCAGGCCCCATTTTGAAATCTTAAATACAATGTCCCTATAACTACAAAAAGTTGTTTCATTGCTTTGCCCACATTTATATCAAGAAACTTCTTGCACTGTATTTAAAGCCTCCAGCCAGCTGGCTTTCACAGGAAAAGGAATAGAATAGTTACTGGAATTCCCTAAACACCACACGAAAATTTTGGAATTCCACGCAATGAAACAGGGCTGGACTTGGTTACTGAATTAACATGGCCAATTATCATCCAGAGATCCCTAAATTTATAATTCTTTAAAGAAAAAATGCATGTGCAGCAGTGTTTTGCTTGGGCAGGGGTGGGGGTGGTGGTGGGACAGAAGTCGAGGGGAATATACAAATTTCCCTCTACCCCACCTCCCCATACTAACTGGCATGGGTTTTTAACCTGGCTTCTCACCTCACCCAGGAGATTATATGTTCCACACTACAGCACAGGACCCAAGTACCAGAAACGGTCCCACAACATCAATCTTATCCCTTGCTGTATACGACTCAGAGCCCAGGCACAGAGTACTGGAGGACACAGACATAGCTGCAAACTAAGCAATCCCAACCCTTCAGATGACAAGCTAACTCATGCAAGGATATAGATCCACAGGCATAGACAAGACTTATACTACACCGTACCTGCTCCCAGGTCTGCATGCCTCAGTATTAGCAAATAACTTTGCCACGGGGAATATACCAAATTGCGTCCCAGCGGTCTATCCAGTTCCACTAGACAGTGATCAACACAGAACAGTAGTTGATGATTTCGCGCCCCCCCCCCCACCCCACCCCCGCCACTCCTTCTTAGCTCAAGGCCAGTGAATCCTTATTGCTACCTTTGCCCAAATTACCAAGCAAGACCCTCTCGACAAGGATTGAAACTGGGAGCTTTCTGGTCTTTAACACGTCAGGTACAATACTTAAATCAAGTTGGTGCATTTCATTTTCAGTTAATATAATTAGATCTTAAAACTTTTATTGAAATGTATAATTTCAACAAAGTTGGCAGGAGTCCACAAATTTCAGCATAAACTGCAACACCACAGCCATGCTTTCTTTCACCTTTTCCACCAAATCTTTTTCTGGTATTTCAATGGTGTCCTGTTGTGCCCCATATCTATTGCGTTGGTAAGTGGCCTGTTCCGCCACTAGCTGCTTCAGAACGAAGAGCAGGAGCTCATTATTGTCTCGCTTGAATGTCAAGTACCTTGAAAATGTCTGAGGGGGAAGAAGGAGTGAGAAAACATAATCGCAGTGGTTAGGAATAAACTTTGATTAACACATCTCCCACGAGTTCAGTTTAAAAAAAAAGGAATGAAACTTAATGCAGGAGGCCTTTTGCTTCCAGCATCCATTTTAGTCCTGCCCAGCATGACTGAATTCTCTCCCTGATCCCCACGTGTAATGAATTTGGATAGTTCCAATCCAGCTGCAGGGCGCGAACCCAACAATGCAATCAAATATCCCCAGTGCGATACCATTAATTACCAGATCAGTGAATCTCAGTAGCACAAACACTATTACTTAGATTCCCCTAGGCAGGTGGGCCAAGCAGAAAATAGGAGGTTTGCAAATTTAATTTTGTTTCAATAAAAAAGAAATCTGTCATTACAGTCACAACTTTAGACAAAACTGGTGCACTTAATTTAATGTTGCTGGGTGATTTAATTATGCAACTTTTCAAGAAAGGAGGAAGAGAAAACAGTGAGCTACAGACCAGTTAGACTAACATCAGTTGTTGGGAAAATGTTGGAATCTATTATTAAGGAAGTCTTAACAATGCACTTAGAAGAGCATAGCATGATTAGAACACGTCAACATGGTTTTACTAAAGGGAAATAGTGTCTGACAAATTTATAGTTTTTTTGAGGGTGTAACTGCTCGGGTAGATAAAGGGGAACCAGTAGATGGATTTCCAAAAGGCTTCCAGAAGGTGCCATACAAAAAATTAATAGGCAAGATAAGGCTCTTGGAGTTGGGGGCAATACTTTAGCATGGATAGAGGATTGGTTAATGGATAGAAAGCAGAGAGGGGGCATAAATGGGGTTTTTTCAAGTTGGCCAGCAGTGAACAGTGGAGTACCCCAAAGATCAGTGGTGGGACCACAGCTATTTAGAATCTATACTAATGACTTGGAAGAAAAGACAGAGTAAGGTATTAAACTTTGCTAAAAAAAATACCAAGCTGTGCAGAGGACATGGGCTTCAAAAAAAAACAGGTTAAGTGAATGAGCAACAAGATGGCAAATTGAGTGTAATGTAGGAAGTGTGAAGTTATTCACTTTGGTTGTATGAATAAAAAAGTAGGATTTTTTTTTGAAAAAGGTGTGAAACGTAAGTGCTGATGTTCAGAGACTTGGATGTGCTTGTACAAGGAACAGAGTTAGCATGCAGGTGCAGCAAGCAATTAGGAGGGTAAATGTCACGTTGGCCTTTATTGCAAAGTGATTGGAGTACAAGAATGAAGAAGTCTTGCTGCAGGTGTACACGGTTTTGGAGACCGCATCAGGAGCAGCGTGCAGGGTTTTGGTCTCCACATTTAAGTTAGGATATACTTACACTGGAGGCAGTACAGCAGAGGTTCACTAAATTGATCCCTGAGATGAGGGATTGTCCTATGATGAAGGGTTAAGTAAATTGGGCTTATATTCTCTGGAGTTTAGAAGAATGAGGTGATTCACTGAAACCTACAAAATTTTGAAGGGCCTTGATATGGTGGACACAGAGATTGTTTCCATTGGTCAGGGAATTGGGGGCACAGTTTCAGGATAAAGGGCTAACCATTTAGGACTGAGACTTGGAGAAATTATTCCACTCAGGGTTGTGAATCTTTGGAATTCTCAACCCCAGAGGGCTGTGGACATGTCTCCATTAAATGAATTTAAGGCTGGGGCCGACAGATTTATGGTCTCTCAGGGAACTAAGGGATATAGGGAGTGGGCAGGAAGATGGAGTTGAAGCCCAGCCATGATTGTACTGAATGGCAGAGCAGGGTCAATGGGCCATTTAGTCTACTCCTGCTCCTATTTCCTGTGTTCTTGGAACAGATGCCACGTTGCCATAGATTTAAACATAGGCCTTTGAAATCAGGTACTTGAGGGGATTCCAGAGAATTCACAAGGTCTGGATTATCAGCATCTGAAATCAGCCATCAAGAATTGTGCTTTATACATTTTTTTCCTCCCTGGTATAGGCCTACCAGCCACATTTCTTTTTCTGAAGTATACTAACAACATTTTCTGTCACAATATTCTTTTGGATAGCTGACATGATCCACAATCGCCCAGGGGTAGTCATTTGGAGGGGTTTCTTGTCAGAGGACTGAAAACCACTGGGTTAAACTCTACAAATTTCCAGTCAGCCTTACAGAATGCTCTTTGCCAATCCAGTATCATTCAGACTCAGGGGTCGAACAAAGATTGAGGCAAGATCAACACAATAAGGCCAAGAATCTCAAAAGGGGAAAGAAAGCAATTCATACCCATGTATTTTCTCTGTAAGGAAACCCAATATCTAGTAAAAAAGATATAAATTTCACATTTGTCAGTCACAAAAAACTGAAGCCATCTTCCACCACTCCTCATGAGCAATCACTCAACTGTAGCAAGAGCAACAACAAAAACCACTAAAACAACCTCCCTTTCACTCACCTTCCTCATACTTCTCATGACGCTAAACTTCTGCGTGTCAATAAAGCTCTCCAGCATGACCCGAATGGCCATGTTGACATCATCCTCCATCACATAGTCTCTCAGGTGGATGCGAGCATGTGCCTCGGCCATGCGAATCATGGATTCGATGTGTCGCACTGTGATGGGAATACTGCCTGTGGCCTGTGAGGGAGAAAAATATATGTATAAAACAAGTGACATTTGAGAATGCCTAACAGGAAGTACAGGTTAACCCCCCTCCCCTAACCTCCACCCCAAGGCAAGGTTAAGCCTCCAGCTTTATGTGCATTTATTTTGCGGTGTTTAAAAAGCTGTTGTTTATAGTTTGTTTGGCACTCTGTTAAATCTACCTACTGCACGACTTCCAACTCAGTTCCCCATATGGAACAACCTTCCCGAGTGGGATCTACCAGCAAGCATCCTTTGGATCAAGAAATAGGAAGCACAAGTTTCTTGTAACAAACCCCATCTGTCGAATGGCAGGCTTTGAACTACTACAGCGAGTGTAGTCTTTGCTAAACAGGTTCAGGACAAGCCAAGGCTTCAGTGCAGCCAACCTCCAACGTTCTGCCTCAGTACAAACCCCTTATTTGCTTGGAGAGACACAAACAATGCTGCACATTAACCATGAGCGTCCCATATAGGGACTAAGCAGTGGACCAATCACAAACTCAGCAAATGCAGAGGCTATCGCTTAGCTTTGGGGAATTGCATCCACTAAATAAAATAAATCAAAACCATCATCTTATAAGGAGGTTGAAGAGTCCTAAGGCTGAAACGCTACTATGTGCTAGGTTGCTCTGAAACAACATAGGTCACGAGTCCTTTCTTTTGCTCTCCCTGCCAGAAAGAGAAGCCGCTAGTACCCCCACCCCCAATAAGTATAGCCAGCTGCACGATTCTAAGTAGTAGAGTTGTTCTATTGCCTTAGCCTCACAATGGGAGTGCGTGTGTGTACCTGGAGAAGATGGGTATAAAAGCTCTTTCTGTAAAGTTTTTACACAGGATATCTGCTTACGAATAAAAGCATGGGCTTTTCATTATTTTGTATAGCTTCAATGGCGTGTATTTCAACGAAAATATAAATTTACTGTTTTATTTATAGCGGTGAATAGCAATACACTTAAGGGGAAAGCAAGATAAATATGAGTGAGAAGGGGATAGGAAGATGCACTGATATGATAAACAGAGGGTGGAGGGAGCAGGCTCGTGTGGAGCACAAACATCAGCAAAGACCAGCTGGGCTGAATGGCCCTTTTTTTAAAATATTCATTCATGGGACGTGGGCATTGCTGGCTAGGCCAGCATTTACTGCCGTCCCAATTGCCCTCAAGGTGGTGTGCAGCCTTCTCGAACTGCTGCAGTCCATGTGGTGTAGGTACAGCCAGAGTGCTGCTAGAAAGGGAGTCAGGATTTTGACCTGATGACACTGAAGGAACAGTGACATAGTTCCAAGTCACGATGGTGTGTGGCTTGGAAGGGAACTTGCAGGTGGTGGTTTTCCCATGCATTGCTGCTCTCGTCCTTCTAGGTGGCAGAAGTTGCACGTTTGGAAGATGCCGAGGGAGCCTTGGTGAGTTGCTGTAGTGCATCTTCTAGGTAGTACACACTGTTCCACTGTGGTGGATGGAGTGAGTGAATGTTTATTGCAGTGGACTGGGTACCAATCAAGCGGGCTGCTTCACCCTGGATGGTGTCAAGCTTATTGAGTGTTGTTGGAGCTGCACTTATCCAGGCAAGTGGAGAGTATTCCATCGCACTCTTGACTTGTGCCTTGTAGATGGACAGTCATGCAATTAGTTGCTGTCCGCAGAATTCCCAGCCTCTGATCTGCTCTTGTAGCTAAAGTATATATATATATAGCTAGTCCAGTTCAGTTTCTGGTCAATGGTAACCCTCAGGATGTTGATAGCGGGGGAGTCAGTGATTGTAATGCTGATGAATGTCAATTTTGGACAATGCAATTCTGTGCAATGTCTGTGAGACAGTCAGTTAACTGGGAGATGCCACCTCCTTCCTTCTGTAGCAAGCCTGTGTATTCTTATCTATACTTGGAACAAATTGCATTAGAGAAGCTGATATATTAGAGTGGTGGTTGTTTAGATCTTATAATTGAAAAAAAATTCAACATCTGCCAAGTGCTATTTGCTCTTAAATTCGTTGAATGATGCTACTCCTTAATAAGCCTCCCCATACATTTTCACAAAATGAAGAACAGGATAACAGGCAGAAGGTAGCACGAAGAAATACACTTGGATCAATTACATGCAGATTTAAGACAGTTCAGCTCATGTTTGGAACAGAAGGGGAGGGTTCAAACCCAGAATCTGAGCTATCGAGAGGACGCTAAACCACTGGAGGTGCTAGTCTTTGGATTAGGGGATTAAGCCACGGCCCTGTGACACTATTTCAAAAAAAGGCAGGGGAGTTATCCACGTTGTCCTGGCCAATTATTTGTCTCTCAATCAACATAAAAGGTTACTTGGTCATTGCTGTTTGCAGGAGCTTGCTGTACACAAACTAGCTGCGTGTTTCCTACATTGCAATAGTGACTACACTTCAAAAGTACTTAATTGGTGGTAAAGCACTTGCGACATCCAGTGGTCGTGAGAGGTGCTATAGAAATGCAAGTCTTTCTTTACTAAAGAGACTAAAGGTGAGATAAAAGCTGTTCTAACAAATTTAAAATAGAAAAGCTATTTAATCTAAAAGGAGCAAAAAGTAAGACACCAGGTTGGACACAGAAACAAGAATAGAGGACTCAGAAATTACATTGGAGCTCTGAGTGCAGATGTGCGTTGAATAATTGGAGAGTGATCAATGCAACAACCATTTTCACAAAAGGGAGATGGACCTTACTTGAGTATTTCAAACTCATAGAAAAATCTCCTCTGCACCCTCTCTAATGCAATCGCTCTTTTCCTATAGTACAATGACCAGAACTGTATGCAGTACTCTATCCATGGCCTAACTGCTGTTTATTCAGTTTCAGCATAAAAGGGGGTGGAGCAGGTAAAGCAGGACAGAAGGTCAGCGACAGGTGGGGGTTAAGGAGAGACTGACAAAGATGTCACAGACACAAGACAAAGAGTGTTAATGGTAAGTGCTGAAGAAGGTAATGTGAAGAAGGTAAGACACCTGGTTGGGCACAGAAACAAGAGAAGAATAGAGGACTTAAAAATTACATTGGAGTTCTACTGAGTGTGAATGTGCGTTGAATAATTGGACAGCGACCAATGGAACACACATTTTCACAAAAGGGAGATGGACCTTACCTGAGTACTTCAAAATCGTTGCAGCATTGAGGATCTGGTAAATGGGTACAATTGTTACAGAAATCGGGCTGTGTCAATGGGTGTATTAGTAGTGCTTTGATAAATGGATCTAATAATTGGCTGTGGTATTGAACAAGGGACATGAAGAGGCATGAAGGTAAGAAAGCAGAATGTGTGAATAACAGAACAAGGGTCAGCACTCTGAAAAAACAACATGGAACAAGTAACAGGTGGCCCTTTTGGGGGTGGGTTGGGGAAAATGGATAGTAAATCAGTGAATAAAAATAAAAGTGAATAGCCCATGATTTTGATGTCTCTAAGGCTGCAAAAGTCAATGATTTGGACAGAGGGTTAGAGAAAAAAAAAAGTTGTGCCTAAATTTGTAGATGATACAGAGGCAGGAGAGCAAAGCAAGAAAGCAGGAAGAGGAGTTTGCAGAAAGTCATTAAAAAACCCAGGGAGAATGAAGGAGCAAAAACACAATAATCAAAGTCTTTTCTTACCATTGACTCCTTTCGGAGATCACTGTACATCTTGGCCACTTTGTCCTGGTCCATCTGATTCAGCTTGGGATGGACTTTCTCTTTGCCATAGATGATGTATTTCTTCAGCAGCTCCTGTGGGAGGGGATCCACCCCGTACGTGTTTGGCAAATAAGCTTCTCCCGTTTCTCCATTCATACAATCTTTGTTGCTTGGGTGGTGTTTGATGTGACTGGCCACGACAAAACGAGCCAGCAATTCATCCTATGCAAGATAAGTGATGAATATTTACAGCGGCCATTGAATGACATAATTAAAAACTAACTAATAGAAGATAAGGAAGGAAAGCACAGTATCCTGGTAGTCCAAGCACTAGATTAGGGGAGAAGAGACATGGAAAATTTACGACATGGAAGCCCATTCTGCCTGTGTCAGTGTCAAGCATTATCCAGCCTAATCCCACTTTTAGCTCTTGGTCTGCAGACCTGTGGATTGCAGCACTTCAACTGCGTGATTTTGTTTTAAAAAAAAGAACGTGATGAGCATTTCTGCCTCTATTACACTCTCAGGTAGAGTGTTCCAGGCCCCAACGGCCCTCTGCGTGAAAAAATTCTCAACTCCCCTCTAATCTTTCTGCCAATTACCTTAATTCTATACCACCTGGTTATTGATCTCACTAACAGAAACAGGTCTTTCCTGTTCACTATCCAATCCCACCAACCCCAGATTTTCTATACAACAACTCAACCTCCCCTGTTTCAAATAAAATAACCCCAGCTTATCCAATGTTTCATAGCTAGAACTCTCCATTCCTGGCAACATCCTTACCAGTCTCCACTGTATCCTCTCTAGTGATCACATCCTTCCTGTAATGTGATGACCAGAACTGTATGCAGTACTCTAGCTACAGCCTGAGTATTTTACACAGTTCAAGCATAACCTCTTTTTTCTATGCCTTGCTAATAAAAGTACGTCTTACACTTTTTTAGCCACCTTATCCACTTGTCCTGCTACCTTCAGGGATCAGTGAACACTTCAAAGTCTCTGTCCCTCTACACATCTCAGCATCCTACCACATACTGTGTATTCCTTTGCCATTTTTGCCCTCCTCAGGTACATTACCTCCGACTTCTCTGGATCGAATTCCCTTTGCCACTTTTCTGTCCATCTGATTAGTCCATTGGTACCTCCCTGCAGCCTACAGCTTTTTCCCCTCATTATCGCACAGCCAATTTTTGTATTAACTGCAAACTTTTTACTCCCGAGAACAACATTTTAAAAAAATACTAGAGCTATACCTTGAGTGCCCTGCCATCCATTCTTAATTAGCACATTTGTTTAGATAATATCACCAACTTTAACACCTGTGTTCTTTTGTTCTATTGTTGTTGACATCTTTTGATGATCTGCTTCTATCACTACTTGTTTGTCCCTACAACCACACCAACCCCCTCCACTTCTCTCTCTCTTTCTCTCTCCACCCGCCCCCCTCCCCCACCCCCCCCCACACACACACACACCTTAAACCAGCTTATATTTCAACTCTTTCTTGGACTCGAACTCAAGTTCTGTCGAAGGGTCATGAGGACTCGAAACGTCAACTCTTTTCTTCTCCGCCGATGCTGCCAGACCTGCTGAGTTTTTCCAGGTAATTCTGTTTTTTTTATTATTATTTTAAAAAAATATACTTATTCATGCCGACTCCTAGCTCACACCAAATCCCGTTCTCTTCATTGGTTCCCAATCCATCATAGCCTAGAATTTGAACTCCTTATACTTGTGTTCAAATTCCTCTGTGGCTTCAGCCCTCCCTAACCAACCACCTTCAGTCCTACAACTCTCAGATCGATGCTTTACTCTAATTCTGGCCTCTTGCACAACAGATTTCCTTCACTTCACTACTGGTGGCCATGCCTTTAGCTACATGGACCCTAAGCTCTGGAATTCCCTTCCTAAAACTCTCTGCCCTGTTATTCTCAAGACAGTAAAATTTACCTCCGATCACATGCTCTAATATTCCACATTACTTGCTGTCAAATCTTGTCTTGACCCCTGTTCTGATCCAGAAAGTCAATTGGTGAAATATAGAACTGGAGCCAATCTCTACATTCTTTCACACTTATTTACAGAGTTACAACATTACAAGCATACACCTCCTAACCTAACAACCACAGTTTCAAATCGATCCATTTATAGGGGCTTAACTGAATCCCCAGTTCATGCCCATCACTTGTGTTCAATTAAATACAATTAATATGCAAATCACGTATCCTAGCACAAAAAAAACCCAAAAACCACTCAGTCAAATTGTTCCACTTATATCATTGCAGTAGCCTGGGATAATTTTAAATCACAGCATTAACTCAGGGGCAGGTATAGCCTTCCTTTTTTTAAGCAGGAAGTTAAATAGGACATTTACATCAAAAAATACTGCATCAATAATGAGAACAGAATTTAATCCATACCTGAACAGGGTCAATAGTGTCTCTAACAACACAAAGGACGTCAAATCTGGACACAATAGGCTCCGACAGATCCACGTTCTCCGCAAAGGTCAAAGAAGGGTCATACCGACCACCTGAACAGAACACAAGGTACGTAAATAAATCTCACATCATCCCTGGAACATTCTTTCACTATTTGTTAAACTTAATGTATTACACACTAAATGTCAGCATGGATCAGCTGGGACATCTCCATCCCACTCCAGCACAGGCTCAAGGCTAAAGCAGCAATGACTGCAAAGTGTGACATTGTCAGAGGTCCCAGCACTGTCTGAAAAGATGTTGGAATTAGGCCCAGTAGGCCTGTTCCAAGGATTCAAACAGATTATAAAAATCCCCAACAGTATTCATGGGAGGACATGAGTTCTCTTTCCCACATGAATACTGGCCAGTAGTTCTCCCCACACACCACCCTCCCCACTCCTGGGTCTTTAATGGTGCAGGATTTTGCTCTGCAGAGTTTAGGATCTACATAAAATTCACAACAACTTTGCTCCAAAGTTTGAGATTTGATAAAGGTGCTAAATTCCAAGTATTTCTCAGAGAAAGGAAATAGAATAAAACTTGTGCTGTAAAAAAAGTCTTTTGTGGATTCAAAACAGGTCAAATCTCAGACGGAAGGGAGTGAAATACACTCTAAAACCACAATTTGGAATATTCAAAAATTAAAAATTTGAACCAATTTTTACAGATACAATGGATCAGCTATATATTTCCAGCATCTACTATTTTAATTCCAGAATTTGCAGTGTTCTTTTAACTTTGGATGCAATAAAAAGCTAAACAATTCCATAATTTTTCAAAACCTAAATCAGTGCCAAGCATGCCATTTGTTGGTCTGCAGTGCCAGTAGTTTAAAAGTCAGTGCCCAAGAGTGGCAACTCACTTTAACTAAGACTTGCACAAATTATTCTGTAAATAGCAATTGTATGCTCAGGAACATCCCACAAGCCTAATGACATCAATGACCAAAATTGGCAGTATTCAGTTGAGGGGAAAATGGTGGCCAGGACACCAGGTAAACTCCCTATTCTACCCGGAACGCTACCAAGAAATCCAACAACCCACCCAAACATAGCCTTGTCCTTCATTTTAAGATGTTGAACCAAGGCCTGTTAGCTCCTCAGTACTGCCCTGGAATGCTTTGTATAAGGCTTGAGCCACAACCTTCTAACTCAAAAGCAAAAAATTACATTTCTAAAGAACCTCAGAGCATCTGAAAGTACTTTATAGCCAATTAAGCACCTTCGCTGTATAGTCACTGTTTTAATGGAGAAAGCACCGCCAACCTGCACTTAGCAAGCTCCCACAAACGGCAATGAGACAAATGGCTGGATAATTTTTTAAAAATATAAACAAAGCGATTTTGCTTGTGGGATACATACTGTCCTAGGCAGTAAGAACTCTCCCAAAGTAGTGCTTTGGAACGTTTTTCCCCTATTAACCTAAGAAAGCTGATTATGCCACAGTTTGATGTCTCATATCAAAGACAGCATGGCACCCTCTCTGCACTGGGTGCGTCAGCCTAGATTGTGCACTCAAGTCTGACGAGTGAGGTAAACTCTCAGCCTTCTCACTTAGGACTACCCACTGAGCGATCATCATCAGCACTTGTTTTAAAAAAGAGCTTGCCATTGTGCATAATGGTTATGTTTTCTCTCTCTGCTTTACCTCTTTTTTCCTTATTGATACAGGCTAGGCTGAAAACATTGAGGGAGGGGAAAAGAATTGTTTTGAATTGTATAATACTATAAAGAGGAAGTATTGATAGAATTAAAATTATTAACACAGGTGTATATACATTTCAACTGCAAAGGTAGATTCAGCTTCTCTATTTCTGGAGTGTGTGCCCTTCAAGCCAGTTCTCCAGGTGAGGGCAGAAGCACAAGTAACTGATTTTTTTCTTCTTTATTCTTTCAAAAGGATGTGGGCATCACAAAGCCAGCATTTGTTGCCCATCCCTAATTGCCCTGGGCAGTTAAGAGTCAACCACATGTAGGCCAGGCTGGGTAAGGACACCAGATTTCCCTCCTTAAAGGACATTGGCGAACCAGATGGGTCTTTACGACAATCAACGATAGTTTCATGGTCACCATTACTGATACCAGCTTTCAATTCCAGATTTATTAATTGAATTTGAATTCCACCAGCAGCTGTGGTGGGATATGAACACATGCCCCCAGAGCATTAACCTGGATCTCTGGATTACTAGTCCAGTGAAATTATCACTTTGCCACCATCTGTTGTATATGTTTAAATTAGTGAATTCAAACAGGGGATCATACTGTACATACTGCACTTATCATACAGCGAGGGATCCAAATCCTGCTTCCAAAAGTAGGAACATAGAAATGCTTGCTAGATCAAAAAAGATCCTTCTGGTTCCCCTGACACCATCCTAGTGGTTGTTCATTAAACTAACGGAGCTGTCAACTGATCGCAACCATCAACTCCTCAATTATTTGCAACAGACCCAGACAACGAAAATCCCAGTGTTGGCGATCCTTTGAAGCCATAGGGCCACGTAAGCATTTGACGTTTAACTACCCTCTAATGTGGCAGAACAAGCCATTCGGTATATCAAACGATGTTCAAATACTACATTGATTGTAAAGTGCTTTGGGACATGCTGTATCTAAGAAAGGCACTATATAAATGCAAGTCTTTTTTCAGTACGCATTTGAAACTTACTACAAGCACCACCTATATTTTCTCCCAATTACTGCTGACAAGCATTACATTCTGGTCACATTCCAACCGGCAGCAAATTTGGATTCTGCACCCCCGAATGCATTGCACAGGAAGTATTGTCTGATTTATTCCCACCTATGGGATTGGCAGCAGCAATTATTGTGCATCTGGCCTGAAGAGAAGTCACGATACCAGCCTTTGAGATGGAGATGCTCTGCTGCTCCATCGCCTCGTGAATACTGGTCCTGTCCTGTTCATTCATCTGAAAGTATAAAAGCAGCATTACCACACGCATTGCTCTTTCAAATGAGACGTTAAACTGATGTTCTGTCGAAGGGCCATGAGGACTCGAGACGTCAACTCTTTTCTTCTCCGCCGATGCTGCCGGGCCCGCTGAGTTTTTCCAGGTCATTCTGCTTTTATGTTAAACTAATGCTTTGTCAAAAATCTCAGTTGGATGTAAAAGATCCCACGGCACTTTCAACAGCAGGAGGTTATCACCAGTCTCCTGGCTAATACCCATCCCTCAAACCAGTATCACAAAAAACAGATAATCCGGTCATTATCACCTTGCTGTTTGTGGGAACTTCCTGCAAGTAAACTGGCTGCTTTGTTTCCTCCATTACAACAGTGATTATACTTCAAAATTACTTCATTGTCTGTAAATTGCATTGGGACATTCTATGGTTGTGAAAAGCACTATAAATATCAGTCTTTCTTCCAGTAAATTTTTGAAACTTTCTACAGGAACCAGGTTTGATTCCCCACCTTTTTTTAAAAAATTCATTTACGGGATATAAGCGTCGCTGGTTAGGCCAACATTTATTGCCCATCCCTAATTGCCCTTGAGGTGATGGTGGTGAGCTGTCTTCTTGAACCGCTGCAGTCCATGTGGTGTAGGTACACTCACAGTGCTGTTAGGGAGGGAGTTCCAGGATTTTGACTCAGCGACAGTGAAGGAACGCCGATATATTTCCAAGTCAGGATGATGAGTGCCTTGGAGGGGAACTTCCAGGTGGTGGTGTTCCCATGTGTCTGCTTCACTTGTCCTTCTAGATGGTAGTGGTCGTGGGTGTGGAAGGTGCTAACTGAGGAGTTTTGGTGAGTTTCTGCAGTGCACCTTGTAGATGGTACACACTGCTGCCACTGCACATCTATGGTAGAGTGAGTGAATGTTCGTGGAAGGTGTGCCAATCAAGTGGGCGGCTTTGTGGAGCCTGCATGGAGTTAAGCTGTTTTTAGAGCGAAGCTACTGGCCATAGCAACCCATTCATTTGCTGATGCTCTCTGGGAAAGAACAACCACAGTGTCAAGTCCATATTTCTTTTGCATGACAACTGGTAGAAGGTGCATGCTGTTTTTCTCCCCCCTCTTTATTCTCAGGATAGGCATTTATTGTCAATCCATAGTCACCTTTAAGTGGTCATATCCTGTCTTCTAGAGTGGGTTGTGTTGCAACCAAGTGGCTTGCTACACCATTTTTCTGAAGCCGTCGAGTCAACTACATTGGTGTCGGATGGGAGTTACAGGCCGTTTGGGTAAGAGCAGCACATTTTCTTTCCCAGTGGGGCACGGGGTGAACCAGTGAGCTTTGTGCAACAAGCTGGTAGCTTTGCTTATTCATTCCAGGTTTCCTTTTAAGCCGAATTCAAATTCTCAAACTGTCATGGCGGGATCATTAGTCCAGCAACAGTCACTACACTACCAAACCCACACAAGTAAGAGGAAAGGATTGGATATGGCTCAGGGGTGAACAACCCCTTCCAAAATATATTTAAAAACTTGCAAAGAATAGCAACTGGGAAAGTTCCAAACCGCAACTGGCAGCCAAGGAACTAGCTGAGCACAACTCAGCCTTTACAAGTAGTGAGGAGGGGGGAGAGCATGGGGTGGTTTGCAGGCTAAGAAAAGAGAAACTAAAATATTTCTAAGTGCGGGTTTTCTTACCTTGTCAAACTCATCTATGAGACAGACTCCTCTATCTGCTAACACCAAAGCACCAGCCTCCAAAGTCCATTCCCTGCTCACTGGGTTCCTCTGCACGTAAGCAGTTAGACCAACAGCAGAAGCACCTTGACCAGTGGTAAAGACCGCTCGACTGGAGACCTTCTCAGCATACTTCAGGAACTGTGATTTGGCCGTGCCTGGGTCACCACATAGCAGGACGTTGATGTCCCCACGGACCTTGTGCTTCCCACCTGAAGCCCCAGGCAACCAGAAAGAGAAATTTGCTTAAAATCCTCAGAAGTAGCATCAAGGAAAATCTAGTCTTCATGAAGCTAATACATTAGTTTCCACTTGTGAGAAATTCAATACAAGGGATTACAAATATAAGACACTCACTAATAAATTCAGTAGAGAGTTCAAGGGAAGCTTCTATACCCACAGTGATTAGAATGTGGAATTCGTACCATAAAGTTGAGTCAAACAGCATTGGTGAATTTAAGGGGAAGCTACATGATGGCGAAAGGAATATAAGGATTTGCTGACTGGGTTAGATGAATGATATATAGGATATATAAGAACAAATAAAAAGCAATGCTCAGGACTTAAAGGGCAAAAATAGAATGAAAAATCATTTTTGTCAGCAATGCTATCTCTTGGGAGAAAAGGGTTAAAAGGTGCAGATTAACAGATGATGCAATAGATCAAGCAGTGGTAATTAGGCGATACCACAGTTACGTCTTAGAAGATTTTGAAATGATGTGAACCTTTAAAATGAACCTTTAAAATAAACAGTGAATTCAAAAAGATTACACACTTAAGAATTTTTTAAAAATTCAATTTATAGAGCACCTTTAAATTTACAAAAACATTCAAAGGTGCAATAAATAAAAACTGGTAGAGCCAAATGAGATATAATGAGGAGTGAGCAAAAGCTTGGTCCAAGGGATGGTTCTTAAGGAGGGTCTTGAAGGGAGGGAAAAAAAAAGGAACATGGCGAAGCCGCCAATGTTAATAAGGAAGCTTAATTTCCTAATAGATAAAACCTACCTGGGTTTTTGGCTTCACCTCCAAACAGTGCCAGCGCAAGGCCCCTTTTTATGTCCTCATGACCATATATAGAAGGTGCAATGCTAGCAAAGATCTAGAAGAGAGGAACAACAGACGTTATAATCAATAGGTATAGTTATAAAATCAGTTGTAGCAGAATGTTTAGACAGTTCAATCGTTACACAGTAACACTAGAACCTCTCTGGCTAGTACACAGTGGTGTAAAATGTGCCATCTACAATGTCCCAGTGTACAACAGGAATCCACTTTACACATCACACAAACATGAAGTAAAACTTAAAAATTTCACGATCTCACACAAAATTAATTTCAAAAAGATGCAGACTTCATGAATACCACTGTTGGTACACAGACAGAACAGCCTCACGATTATGTAGATCTGAGCCACAATCAGTCTATGCATAATTTACAATACGCTGCTACAGCCCAAATTGATCCCATGTTTTAAAACAAAAGATGAAGTTTGATTGCCAGAAAGATTTTCAAATTTATGCGCAGCCCAAAATTTTCACATTTTTCAGGTGAACGACTGCTGATGTTGGGGAGGGGAGGGGAGGATGGAGATTGAATTATTTTCCCATTTCTGCTATCTGGAACAAACATTACGAATAACAGGTCTGGTTTATTAAAGACCAGGTGCAGAATATAACTTGAGTATCTTCTGATAACATGGTAACTTTAAACTCTCCACATGGTGCATGGAGCTCCTCCCCCAATGTTGGGTGGATGCTGAGTAAAGCCCAATCATGTACATTACCATGAAAAGACTACAACTTCTGGATGCAACAAATTATGCACTCCATTTTGCACACCAAGTTCTCAATGCCTTCTGGACATGGGTCCAAAGAGCA
The DNA here is from genome assembly GCF_017639515.1 of Carcharodon carcharias. Taxonomy (NCBI): domain Eukaryota; kingdom Metazoa; phylum Chordata; class Chondrichthyes; order Lamniformes; family Lamnidae; genus Carcharodon; species Carcharodon carcharias. Next base: position 10,115,660 of record NC_054473.1, read on the forward strand.
TCTGGGGATGACCTGTTTGTTTGGCTTAGTGCTGAAACACACAAAACCAGAAGATTTGCTAAGTGATCATAGTGGGAGATATTGGACCATGCTTTATTATCAGGTGAAAAAATATGCATGGGGCAGGGAGAAAGAAGAGGAAAAAAATGAAAGAATATTTCGGAAGCAGGGTCCTGCACTTAATGTTCTCTGGAAGTGTGCCTACCAGCTGCCAACTTAACAGCCAGCAATATCCAAGAGTCCTGAGGGCCCACTTGAAACAGATGCTCTGCTCTTTGAATATGCTAACCAGCTGATAGATCCTGTCTTTAAGACTCTCTGGCCAAATGTGGCATAAACAGAGCTCAGTTTTTCCTGGGTCCCAGAAAGGCCTAACCGGCACCCCTTAAAAAGATGAGACCACCAAGAAAAATTGATTTGCATTCATGAGCGGACTTCTGCTCAAATATGCCTCCAGAAAATAAACATATAAATTGCACATGTATTTGTGTATACATATGCACACACAAGCACACATACACAACCCACCCACACAAGGAGATTTATTTTGTGCTGTTCTATTTTCTGCCTAAGAACATTAGTCAACTTTGACAGCTTACTTTGCTTCTTGAGGTCTCACCATCACAACACACACTCACCCTCTCTCCAATGCGTTCATCTTTTGAAAGACCCACTATGGCCTTGATGTCTTCATCTGTAAGTTCACCAACAGCCACTTTATTGTCCTTCTTTGTGATGTGATTTGCCATGATCACTGTAGCAAAGACTGGGAACCCATTAGCAGTATTGAGGGAACCATCATAGTTATTATGATATATGCCGGTGAGCTCCTGTAAGAACAGACAGAACAAGCATACATATCAATAATCCATCAGAATAACAGCAAATTAAAACATTTAAATCATATTACTATAAAATGCAAATGATTAAGATTCATTCAGCCCATGGGTGACTGGGGTGGGCAGGGGAAAAAAAAGCTTGGTTGAGGCTATCAGTTCCAATCTTGTTGAATAGCAGATAGGCTCGAGGGGACTAGTCCTATTTGCTTATCTGGCTCAATCTTCATTTAAAAAAAAGACCTACTTTCTTCACCCCACCATTCCCCACCCCAACCCACCCACTATCCCTGTTATTTTATTCTTTCCCCATTAACAAGTGGGACTTTACTCTCTGCTACAAACACAGCCTAGAATTCTGAAGGAACATTTCAAGGTTAATACACCAATTCAGCTTCTTGATGCTTCACTAACTTTCAACACTATGCAGACAACTATTCCGTATAGTTCTATCTTTTGCTTTGTGTATATTAGTTTGAGATCAATAATGCAAGAGTAACACGTGACTGAGGTCAGTTATACTGCTGGTCTGACAGGTTTATGTGGCACTGATCGCAGCAATACTGGGTTCTCAAATTATCAGGTCCGGAGTTGGGAAATTTTTGAGAAAGTATTAAGACTATGAAGTTGACAAAGCTGAAACTACTTCATAGTCACAAATTGCACAATGCAACGGGCATATAAAGTGGCCTTCTTTTTAAAACTTGTCTGGAAAAGAAACGTGCTTTTCTTCCCTGTATGATTCCCCACGTGGACACAAAAAGGATTGAAAACTTACAATTTCGTCACCCGGTTTGCAGGTGTCCACCAGGTCTGCAAGAAGAATCGCATCCTTTGAGCGTGGTAGCCTCCCGGCTGCAACCTTGCCTGGACTTTCCTGAATGGTGATCCTTTGGTAATTCTGATACACAGTCTGAAGGGAAACAAGAGACTGATCTGTAAACAGGACATTGGTACAAAATTCAGTTCACAGCAAGCATTCATGTTCAACTGGAAGCGTGTGTCTAGGTTAGAACTGAGTGGAGCTAAACATCACCAATTTTAAAAGCACCTTTAAATGGAGAAAGATAAAACATTTAAATGCTACCCAGTCAGAAGCAAATAGGGTTTTTTTGGTTTTCCGCCATAATTTCACCATAATTAGTGATTTGATTTCTATTCATTAATTTTTCTTTTAAAAAAAAGAGATGGAGGGAACAAATACATTATGCCAGAAATGATCATCACTGTCTTCATAAGCCTCATACTGTAGGTGTGAAACTTGTAAGTTTAGGGGCCCAACAAAAATAAACAGTCATTAACTGGCATGAAGCTCAAGCGACTGTTACCCGTGTTGATTTAGAATTTATCCACCAAAGACAAAATCCACAAGGTAAACCTTTTCCAAACAACCAGGCTCGAAAATTCAAAGCAGCATACCAACAAATGAGAAACTTGAATCAATGCTATTTGGAGTTTTGAAGGACAGATGGCTGGAGGACCAAGGACACCTTGGTCGAGGGCAGTGTGATGGTCCCTTGGCTGCTAGAGCCCTGGAAATGCCATGCTGAGGAAAAGAGCTGGTGAACATTGATTCATGTAAATTGTAACCTTTGGTAATGCCCTGAAATCTGATTCAATTGTCCTCTGTAAACTGCATTTAAAGAAGTGAAAATTCAGATCAGAGATGAGGCAAAACTTCAGTCCATTAAAGCAACCAATTTATTCCACACTACTCCCATCCCTTTCATTCTTCCACTCCTGAAGATACTGAATAAACCCTTCTGGATAACAAGGATTATCCTGTTTAGTAATCCATATCTGGATTAACAAACGTGATAACATCTAGAAAACAGAAGGCTAATGGGTGACCTGATAGACATCTTTCAAATTATGAAGAGGTTTGATAAAGTGGGTGTAGAGATGTCTGTACTTGTGGGGAAGACCAAAACTAGACATCATTAACCTAAGCACCAGGGAAGATGGTGACCACATGCTTCACAAGTGCACTATGCAGAACAACTCAAATCGTGACTGTGACCATACAAGTCAGACTATTGTCTGTATACTAAACTTCTGCCTTGAGAGATCCATTCCTGGTGGCATCACAACCAGACTGCGTCAGCTGAAGCCGTTGAATGGACTGTCAACCATGACAAACAATAACTGCTTCGCCAGCTATATAAATTTTAAAAATTCAACACAAATATAGCCACTAATAAAACCAATAATGAATTCAGGAATAATTTCCTTAAATAATTACAGCACAGAAACCAGCCACCTGGCCCAACATGCCCACCCACGAGCTACCTGGCATCTCTCTTCATCTACTCCCAAAGTATCTTCTACTTATTCCTTTAACCCATCTCCCATCCAGTGTTTATCTAGCTTCCTCTTAAATGCATCTACGCTAGTTGCCTCAACTACTCCACGTGGTAGTTAAGTTCCACATTCTCACCGGCAATTTAAAAAAAAGACAAATAAAAACGGAAAATACTGGGAATAGTCGGTCAGGCACATCTTTGGAGACAGCAGCAGTTAACATTTCAGGCCAATAATCTTTTGCTTAAAAGGGTTGTTTGACGGTAAACACAAAAGGAGAAAACAGCAGCAGGTTATGCAGATAGCACTGGATGAAGTATGGTGGCAGGAGATCCATACAGATCCTGGAATTGACAGAAACAAGTACCTGCTGCCCTCCAGCAATGACAAAACATAAGGCAGTCATCCACACAAACTTCAAAGAACATTTGTTTTCAAGACAATGTGTATCAATAACCTTTCTTCCAAAGGACAATCCCAGAATGGAAACAAGCTACCAAAGGAAATAGACACAGCCCCATCACTGGAAATCTTCAAGACCCATCTATAGGTTATTTACATTTTAAAAAGTTTTCATTATCAGGACTACCATCTCAAGAGCTTATGTCTGGTTTAGCTAGCGTTACCCATATAAATATTGGCAGAACACAGGTAATAGTAAGTTGACACAACTGAAGGAGAAGAAACATTGACAGATTAGTTGGGTCAAATTACCTGTTTCTGTGTAAATTCTACCACATAATTCTAATTACTTTTTGAAAATGAGTAGTGGTTATGACCAGCTTGTCACACCACCTCTTGCTTAGCTGCCCAGCAGAATAAAATCAACCAAAGAGATGTTGCATGCAATACCAGATTGAATCTCCCAAAGGACTGAGGCAACATACCTCCTCCATGTTGATTTCAAATGGCCCCGAAGACTGACACTCAGGACAAGAACCTGGCTTCACTTCCTGGTTCTGGGACTGGAAGAATGGTCCCAAGATGAAGTTACACTTGTTACAATTGTACTTGACCATGCTGAGCTGCGGCAGGACCCCTGTAGAACTGGTGACCACTCCACTTGTCCGGATCAGCTGATTCAAGTGAAGTTGCCTGCAATAAAAAAATAAGTGAGGCTTTGAAGATAGCAGGACAATTTGATGAGGCTATTAAAACATATTGGACCCTGGGATACAGAGTAGAAAAGCAAGGACATTATTCTAAAAACTTGCATAAGTTATTGGTTAGCCCTCATCTTTCCCAGAGGCCACCAAATCTAGGGCTCTTCTCCTTGGAGCAGAGAAGCTTAAGGAGGAGTAAAGGAGTAATAGATAGTCAAAATAATGAAGGATTTTAATAATTTGGGAGAAACTGGCAGAAGAGTCACAGATTTAAAGATAATTGGCAAAAGAATCAGAAGAGCAATGGTGTGACATTTTTAATGCAATGAGTTATGATGTGGAATGTGCTGCTTGAAAGAGAGAAGATGATTCAACAGTAAGTTTTAAAAGGAAATTGGATATATAATTAGCTCTATATTGAATTCTGGGAATGAGGGGGTTGTCCAATGAGGAAGGATGGAGTAAAATTCTATGGAGTTTAGAAGAACGAGACATGATCTCACTGAAACCCCAAAATTGTGAGGATGCATGGCAGGGTAGATGCTGAAACAGGGTGTTTTCCCATCTGGGAGTTCTAGAATCAGGGGGCATAGGCTCAGGCTAAAGACCATTTTGGATTGAGATAAGGAATTTCTTCTTCATGGTTGTAAATCTTTTGAATTCTCTAATCCATTGATATGGAAATTCAGAGGAAAGCGGAGTCCAGGGATAGCTTATACTGATGATTAAATGGTGGAACAGGTTTGATGGAACAAATAGCCTATTCCTACTTCTGTTTCATATGTTAAAAGAAAAATTGGAAGAGTTTCGGGGAAGGAGCAATGTAGTGGGATTAACTGGATAGCTCGTTCATAGAACTGACATGGGCACAATGGACCAAATAGCCTCTTCTGTGCTGCATCATTCTAAAGACTTGTCACGAAACTAAAATTTTTCATAAAATTACTGTAGGCTTACGGGTGCGAGTGTGGATGATTTAATTGAATTAAGAGTCAGATAGACTGCAAGGTTGAAATTATCAGAAGAGTCAGATGTAAAAATGGTATTAGAAATGCTAATGAGTGAGCAAGAGTATAAAAGTCAGTAGATAAGGTGTGAATGAAATTGCATTTTAAGATAAGCGGGAGTTGTTTGATTTTCAAAGGGATGGGTAGGATGTTTAAAACTAAGATAAATAGGACAAAGTTATAACATTGCTTTTTCCCAAAAGTACTGGCCATATTGACATGAAAGATTTCTATATTATGGGAAAAATAATTTCTAAAGACATGTAGAACAATGAAATTTTACACATTAAAGAAAGAGAAACATATATAAAGGAGGATGGCAGGCTATGCAGGGGGTGGCCATATAAAATCTTGAAAGGTACGCCATGTAAAGCAGCCTTGGGGAAAAGCCTCTAGCCACTTTACAGAAATCTGCTGTGTCCAGTAACTAAAGATGCATTAAAAAGACTTTGGAATTCCACCGTTGAGTGAGTGTGTGGGGTAACCTGGCTGGATTGCCTATTTCAATTTAAAATAGTTGGGAGTCAGGTTAATTAGGAATTTTGGGATTTGTTATAATATCAACTGTAATCTTATGCGTGTGTTTGAATTCTTTTCTTTTGTTAATAAATGTTTTAATTTAACTTTTAAAATCACTAAAGGTGTTAGTGGACTCACTACTTCTGAATGCAATGCACAAATTTTCTCGTAATAAATACAAATTGCAAAACCATTGTGATAGCGTGGCCAAGTTTCCCTCGTGAATTTGGTCCACCTAGCACGTATTACCTGCCAAATCGTAACAGACTGATGACGACTCTGGGTTTAACACATCACGTGAAAGTCAAATTTTTGTCACTTGCAGGAAGTCCAGAGCACTCGAGTTCAAAGTTACTTAAACTTGACAACCGGTGTCAAGGTGACTGAGATACAAATATTTAATGTTAAAGTTTGTATCAAGTGAGGCAGCAGAAGGAGCTATGACTGGCCCCAGGACTCATCAGTTGGATTAAAGGGAAAAATAGAACAGGCATGATTCCAAAACACCAGACTCAGCAGCGGTGCATGCAGGTGATGAAATCACAGGCCTTAAATGTAACTCCTCCAATGGAAAAGTTCATTGAACCTGCTGGGCTCAGCTGTCAGAATAACTGCGAGCGTGGAGAACGAGCATTGTTCTCAGAGTCAGTTAAAATCATGAGAGAGGTAAAAGTGGTGCATGTAGATTCACTCTAGCACAAGGAGTGAACAATCACTGTCAGTGAGACCATCTCAGCCTGTGAAAATCACAAAGAAGAGTGGGCTATGCAGTGAATTAGCACAGCATTCCTGCAACTCTAGAACTTGGATGTGACTCCAGCCCAGACTGATGGGACCAAGCGTGTTCCTCTGCTAGTTATGAGGGGGCTGTGAGAACCAACCTAACCTATTAACCTAAGTAACTGTTGGACATAAGCCAAGCATGAGGTGCAGTGGAGCCGTAGCGACTGTTCTGAGAAAAGATTATTGTCATACTAATGAATTATGATGACGCATTTAACTAAAAATGAGGCAAAAAGTCATCTAAAATTAATGCTTTTTTCTCAATTTAATATGAGACCTAATGTACTTAATGAAGTACACAACTGAAGCTAGCAATCAAGAGACACAAAAATAAGCATCCCCGACTAAAGTGATGGCAAATAGCCCAAAAACCTTGTAAAAGAACTCAAATTGAAGCTGACTCTTTACTGAGCATTTTTTGTGGTCTTGGAAGGCGAGAAGTGAAATAATTGACATTTTTTAAACAAAGCTTTGAATAAAGTCAGTCAGAATGATTTTTAAAAATGCACAAAAAAAACTACAGCTCTTCTTCTCCTTGCCCCCCCAAAAAACTTGAAAAGTGAATACCAAATATTATTCAAACTAGAAGCCAAGAGACCACCCCAACCCCCTCAAAAAAACACAAGATTTCAACCATGGAGCATAATAGGTTGCTCTAATGAGGTGGGGTTAACTTTGACATGTGCTAATGTCATATTTGACCTAGGGAAGCTTGCTGTTGACATTTTCGTTTTTGGAATCATATCGCACAGGGAAGGCCAGTTGACCTATCATGCCTGTGACAGCTCTATGAAAGAGCTCTCCAATTAGATACTTAGTACCACATCACCATGGTATTTGTGGACAGCATATAATTAAAAATATACGTTCGAGACAGGGCTAATTAAACAAACAAGTCGCTTAAAGGCACGATATACACCTTTACTGAAAACCATCAGGCTACCGTACCTGAGTGATCGGAGTTCCTCGACCAGAGGCAGGCTGGAAATCCTGACGTGAATCTCCTTGGCAATCCGGTCATACTTCGGGTACATGGAGAGGACCACCTCTTTGGCCGCTTCGTCAAATATCTTCAACATTTCTGCCGGAGCCTCAGGCAAAAAGTAAGCCAACACGTGCTCCCTTGCAGCCAAGTCCTCATAATTAACCACAAGGCTCTCTCTGTTTTCTGCAAGCACAACAGCCACTCCATGACTACAGGCAGTATCAGCTGAAAGACTGCGTCATGCATTGGGATTGTCATTTTAGAGATTATTAAAAAGGGTATCTATATATCAATCAGCTGGGAGGATGGCAAGACAATTAAAAGATCGATTTAACAGCAAACAAAATCTATTTAACCAGAATCTCTGCAAACTACATAAAGCAGAACTCAGACTGAAACGACAGCAAAGTTCGTGATAAAAGCCTTATTATTTCTCCAGCAAAATGCGGTGAGTGGAGGACAGTTACATAACACAAATTGTGCGTGTAAGACCAATTTGTTCCTCCCTCTCTAGATAAATTGATAACATTTTTGCCTAACTTGTTTTTCATGAGCAGAGGGAAGCTGCTTCTGGGTCTTGCCACTCTCTCTCCAAACTGACCATCAACATTTGTGCCAGGGCTGATGCCAGATATTTCCCTGACACCGGTGCCTCTACTAGACTAACCTTTGCACATGTCACTAATCTTTTCCTTGAAAACATTGTGCCCATGCTCATCGACATGAGTCCTCAGGAAATTCTTGAAACGGTGGTAGATTTCCAGTCTGGGGGCTGTCATGGAGACCCACTCCCTGACTGAGTGACCCTTCATGTCCTCCAGGTTCTCAATACTCTCAATCATCTGCACAAGGGGGAAGAGGAGAGAAAAAAAACCTAGTTAGAAACTGCTATAGGCCCCATTTCAACTGTTTTACTGGTAGATCCAAAGGACAGTCAATTTTCCTTCTTACAGCTTACACCATACACGATATAACTGGGCATGAGGATAGCTCAGAGACTGGACGAAGGTAGCAATAAGCCTAGCATAAGATTTCTAGATTGGCCTTCATCCTGCTGTTGCTGCTAATTTGCGTTCTGTTATGGATCTCTGAATGAGTCAGTGACCCAATACACTGTCAGTGGATTGTTGTACAATGTATTTTCACTCAATCCATCCTACCTGCTTTAGCAGGATTCACAGGATCAATATAATTAATTCAAATTGAGTTGGTTGGACAATTAAATCTGTTTTTTGCCTGTCCTAGGAGATTAAAGGGCGGATGGGGGAGTGTATTTAATATCATGCACAGGACATCTCAGCTGAATGAGTCAGGCTGCATGGATGAGTAATTCTTTGCCTATCATTTTCCTTTGTTAGAACAGGGTCATGCTCACCTCCTCATCATCATCGACTGCCCCATCTGCTGCTCGCTCTGCCAGCCGGCGCTTTCTTGCTGGCCGCTCTTCATCCTCATCATCACTTTCTGAAACAAGAGACATCTCTTTGATGCTTTCCCTGCCTAATATCCCTCTTTCACACCCCCTCATCCCTTACACACTTTTTAATCAAGTTTCAGTGTTTAAAAAATGATTGGATTGCTCTGGAGAGCTGGCATGGACTCAATGGGCAAAATGGCCCTCCCAGACCTTCCCTAATGACACTGGTTGTAGGTTCAAAGCCCACCAAAGACTTGAACAAATAACCTAGGCTGACATTCCAGTTCAATATCGAGTGAGTGCTGCACTGTTAGAGGTGAGGTCTTTCAAATGAGCTGTTAATCCAAGACCTCACCTGCCTTCTCAGGTGGACAAAAAAGATCCCATGAAGAGCAAGGGAGCTCTCCTGCTCACCTTGTGGTCATTATCACATTGCTGTTTGTGGGAGCTTGCAGTGCGCAAATTGGCTTCATAAATATTTCATTGGTTATGAAGTTCTGAAAGGTATTATGTAAATACAAATTCTTGCTTTCATGACCTATTGCCCTTATTCATGGCACCAGGCTTAAACCAGAGCCCTTTCAAACTAATAGTTCCTATGCTCCAACTGCTCAAGAGCATGTAGATCAAGAGTTGGCCTCTTCAGTCACCAGCTACCACAGAGACAGGCCTTCCAATGACCTTCATCCGTGAAGAATCTGCCATCACTGTTCTTTTTATTTCATAGGTTCTAAACTTTGCTCACAAGCCTGTCATGTGATACTTTGTTAAATACCTTTTGGAAGGCCACATACCCCACATCAACAGCATTACCTTCATCAACCCTCTGTTACCTCATGACAAAACTCAAGCAAGTTATTTAAACACAATTTGCCCTTAACAAATGAGTTCTGGCATCCCTTACTTAATCCACATTTGTCCAAGTTTTATCCCACATTGTCATTTCTAAAATCTGCCCCACCACCAAGGTTAAGATTACAGGCTTGTTGCTGGGCTTACCCTTATACCCTTTTTTTTTAAAAACAAAAGGGTTTGACATTTGTAATTCTCCAGCCCTTTGGCACCACCCTTGTCTATAAGGAGGATTTGCAGATTATGGTCAGCGCTTCCGCAATTCCCACCCTTACTTCCCTCCGTATTCCGCTATTCCCTGCCAAAAGACTTAGACCGCAAACTAGCTTTTATACACATTCTTGCGTCAAGATAAGACTAGTACTGTCAAAATACATTCCCAATCCACAAGATCAAGAGGAAAAAAAAAAGAGAATGATAATAAATGGATAACTTAAAGAATTAACTTGCTGGGGCCAATCTTCCTACAAGGTACTTTGGGCACAGCACAAAGGACAGGCAATTACCGTACAGCAGATCTATCCTCATTCGGCCCTGGCGCAAACCCTCTGCATGGTCTCTCCTTCGCATTTCTCTTTCAGCTTCTGCTCGTTGGCTAGCAGTCATCTCCTCCAGGTCCTCATCATCATCTAGGCCTTCCCGCTCGTAGACATCCAGTTCCGGAATGGCAAGGTAGTCGCTGAAGGTGGGAACATGCAACACATTGTTTTACAATTAATGTGGGGAAACAAAGGCAATTATAAAGGTAGGCTATTCTTGAGGGACCCTTGGGGGCAGCAGTAGAGAAGAGAAAGAGACCATTTTTAGATGTGGACTTTTCACTTCTGGAACCCTGGTTCAAAGACAGAAATTTGCTTCAATATTGACGGCTGCATATGGCATGGGGATGGACAACATTAGCAAGATTAGATGTAATGCAATATCCTAGTGCAGAACTGACTCTGCTGGATAACACCAGGACAGCAATGTGGGAAATGGAGAATTCCACACTGGTGCAGTAATTGGTGATCCCCAGTTTTGACACCCAGTGTCTTGTCATAACCCCACATTTTGTGCAAAGTTTCCAATCCTCTTAACACCTTTAAAAAAGCTTGTGTAATTCCTATTTGATTATGTCTAATGTCCTTTAAAAGGATTGAAAAAAAAACAACCTTCATTATGTGCTACAATGAGGCAAAAATCTCAGCTGCCACCAGCATATGGAGCTCTTGATCACTGCTGTAGATGCACAAGGAGACAATAAATAACAATGTTCCACAATTATTATACTGAGCTACTGAAGCACAAGATTAATTTGTCCCCTTTTCATCAGCAGAGCAGCTGCCAGCCATGGCTAAAGAAAGCAGCTTCACATTTTCAAAATTAACAATTAGACAAGGCTGCAAGTGACGTCAATTAGAAGCTGGAAATTACGGTTCAAGTCCCAAAACGTAATCAGGTAGATACACATTTGTTCACAATCTCACAGGTTTCCATAAAGAGAGCAAACACCAGGTAAAATTACACTATTTGTCATGCTGCTATCATTACTGACCGTTCCAGATCATCTCCCATCAGATCCTCTCCATCCTCTTCCTCCTCCGCCAGCACATCAGTTCCCAGCAATCCTTCCGATTCATCTTCAAATGGGGGGAGATCTCTTCCCGGGCTAGAAGTTAAGGCGTCACCACGCCGAGGAGTTCGGTTGGGGCTGGTAGCCATTGTGAATGACTCGGAAGAATCCTAAATGGGGTGAGGGCAGGCAAAACATGAGAATCACATAAGGTGCCTCAAGTTAGAACTAATTAAGTCTACTAGCCCGTGCAAAATATCTTAAGTCAACAGGACAGATTGTTCACATTTGGTGCATCATAAATCATAAACTATTAGTTGCGAATGGGTTTACACATTTTCTACAAGCTAACACTCAGCCAAAGGCATCTGTGCAATTTTCACCAAATATTTGGCTTATGTAATAGGGTGCACATTTAACAGTGTAGCAAATCAACTGAGTCTGAGTTTGCAAGGCTCATGAAAAAGTGACCCTCAGATGCAATCAGAACTGTACAGGTTGAACCCTTTAATGTTACACGTTCCAATGACTGCAAGTAAGTAATTAGCCATAGTCGACAACGGGCCACTGGCTTCTCTCTCCATTAGAGAAATTCAGGGAGAGGTGGTCGCAGCCTAGTGGTATTGTCACTGACTAGTATTCCAGAGGCCCAAAGTAAAACTCTGGGGACCCGGGTTCGAATCCCACCATGGTAATTGAAATTGAATTCAATAAAATAAAACAAATGAAAATAAAATCATAAAAACCCATCTGGTTCACTAATGTCCTTTAGGGAAGGAAATCCACCATCCTTACCTGGTCTGGCCGACATGTGACCCACAGCAATGTGGTTCACTCTTAATTGCCCTTTAAACAAGGGATGGACAATAAATGCTGGCCTAGTCAGCGATGCCCATATCCCATGAATGAATAATGTGTTTGTTGACCTGGCTTGGTAAAGCTTCGATTTTAAAATTCTCAGCACCCAGTCCCCTCAGATCTCTGGGCTTCTCCAATTCTGGCCTTTTATCTATCCCTCACTCCTTTGCCCTCCTATTGATGGCTGTGCCTTCCTCTCTCTGACCCTGAGCCACAAACCTGAGGGGCACCACTCCACAATTGTGGGGCAAAGTGATGCGGCAGGCCTCAACGACTGTAGCATCTTGTCTGAATCAGAAGACTTAAGACTCAAATTCAAAATCTAGACCAACATTCCCAGTGTGATACTGAGGGAGCGCTATCAGAGGTGCAATCTTTTGGATGAGATGTCAAACCAAGGCCCTGTCTGCTCTTTCTCAGATGAATGTATTGGCATAGATTCCATCACAAAATTTTAAAGAACAGGGGAGTGCACCTTGGTGTCACTTAACCAACATTTACTAAAAACAGGTAATTAATACAAAGCTGTTTGCAGGAGCTTGCTGTGTGAAAATTGGCTGCCTCATTACCTTTTAGTACTGTTGTAATGTAAGTACTTCGAAAAACTCAGCAGGTCTGACAGCATCTGCGGAGAGGAATACAGTTAACATTCAGTCCGTATGAAGAGTCATATGGACTCAAAACGTTAACTGTATTCCTCTCCACAGATGCTGTCAGACCTGAGTTTTTCCAGGTATTTTTGTTTCGAATTTCCAGCATCCTCAGTTTCTTGCTTTTAACTAAAAGTATTTCATTGGCTGTAAAATGCTTTGGGATATCTTGAAGGTTGAATGGTGCAATAGAAATGAGAGTTCACATTTGAAGCTGTCTTCAACTTCAACAGCTTGCATAAATAAGCTTACAACCATTTTTAAAAGTTCCTTGTAAACTCCAAATTCCAATACCAATAATGGAAATAGGGCAAAAGCATTGAATGGGGATAGATGTGGGATAACACTCAAGGGGTAGAAGAAAATCTAAACACAGTCATGGTTGATCTTTGTCGCTGGGGAGAATCTGGTCAAGGCTGTCGATTTTCAAAATAAAAAGGAACACAATCCCCAAACAGAGGGGAAAAATTCCTTTGTACCAACCGATTTGGCCAAACATTAAAAATGCTTCACACAGATTCACCCAAGCAGCAGTGGAAATAACACTTAACCACAGAGCTACTCAAAATATTTAACTGTAACTGTGGGGCCTACCAACAATTTTTATTTCTATAGCATGTAGCAAAATATCTGAGCAAACCACACAAGTATTGCATATTAAGAGAAAGGAATGGGCAAAGGAAATATTAGGGGAGGTGACCAGAAACTTGATCAAAAAGGTAGATTTTGAGCAGCGTATGAAAGGAGTTGGCTTATGGAGGAAATTTCAAAGCTCAGGGTCAGACCATTCTATTAATTGTTCTCGACACCGCTTCTCTGTGAGCTAGCTCAGTGGGGTATTGCCTTAGCTCCACGTTAATCAATTGTAGCCTGACCAACGTCCATAAGACGTAGGAGCAGAAGCAGGCCATTCGGTCCATCGCGTCTGCTCCGCCATTCAATGAGATCATGAAAGCACAACCAGGGAGGGTGGGGGGGGGGGGGGGGGGGGGGGGGCGCGCGCAAAAGAGTGAGGGATAAACAAAAGGCCAGAATTGGAGGAGCCCAGAGATCTGAGGGAGGGAGGGAGGGAGGGAGGGCTAGAAGAGGGAGCGAAGCAGTGAACGCAAGAATGAGAACTTTAAAAAAAAAAAATCGAGGCTTCGCCATGCCAGGTGCCAATGCAGGTCGACAAACACAAGGGTGAAGGGCGGATGGGATTTAGTGCCAGTTAGGATACCAGGGCAAAATTTCGCTCGAGATCAATGAGTTATTCATTAGCACGGTTCCTGTCACACACACACACACACACCTTCACAATGAGCAACGCCACGGGAGCACAGCCAGCATGTTAGAGAGGGGGAGGGGGGGAGGGGAGGAGGGGGAAACAAATCAGGGGCACATCATTGCCTTTCCTCTGGAACCCAAAACATTTTTTTTTTTAAATCGTCTAAATATCCTTCTGCACCATAACAATTCAGTGATTCTATATTACGCCCGATTTAGTTTTAGTTTGGGTATTTCGACCAGGGGAAGGGGGGGTGGGGAACGATGACACGACCATGGACAGGTGATTCCCCACCGCCGACCGCCGACCGCCGACCCCCCACCGCCGACCCCCGACCCCCGGCTTCAAATCACCAATTTTTGTCAGGGTTCAGGCCCGGCTCCGTTCGGGTAGCCCGGTGTGTTGATGCAAGGCGGCGGCGGCGGCGGCGGCGGCGGCGGGGAGGGGGGGGGGGTTCATCGCCAGGCCGGCTCCTAACATCACCAGCCGGCGAGGGAGGTTGGAACCGCCGGGACACCGCAAACCCAACCACTTTTCCCTCAGATTATATTCGCCGACGCTCCCTCCCCTCACTCACTCACTCACTCACTCACTCACTCACTCACCGCCATTGTCGGTTTTTCTCTCTCTCTCTCTCTCTCCTCAGGAAGAAGTGGACGAAACTTTTCGCGCCAAACCGCCCACCTGACCCGAAAGTCGCGCCAAAAACCCGGACGTGCGCGTCACGTCATCGCGCCCTCCTGCATATTAATTAGCGGGGAATGGGACCAATTAAAAGTGGCTGAATATGAATATTAATCGGCGAGAGCGCCTGACGTCACAAACGTGCCCCGCACATTAAATTTGCTCGACGTCATCAGCGCTGCGCGAACGTTACTCAGTATGGAGCTTTGGAAGATGGGGCGTATGTATTGTAATAAAAAGAGCTGTTTGTGGCCTAGAATATGCATCAAACTATATATATTAATTATTTTTAACAAGGTATCAGTAATTCAATAACGAATAGAAAGATTAAATCAATGAATGGAACGAACAGGAACAATGACAGCTCAGATCCCACCCCCCCAGAAGCTGTGATTGGCTCTTGGCAGCGGCATTGTGGCCCTACCTCGCCGGCTGATTGGCTAGCTGACCTGTCAATTAACCTGCTATTAAGGGACGATGTCCAAATTTCAAATGAGGTTAAAAAAGAACTTACATTTATATCCATCCTTGATTTTTTTGGTACAGCCTTTGGACTCGGTGGACCATTCTATTAATTGTTCTCGACACCGCTTCTCTGTGAGCTAGCTCAGTGGGTTATTGCCTTAGCTCCACGTTAATCAATTGTAGCCTGACCAACGTCCATAAGACGTAGGATCAGAAGTAGGCCATTCGGTCCATCGCGTCTGCACCACCATTCAATGAGATCATGGCTGATCTGATAATCCTCAATTCCACTTTCCTGCCTTTTCCCCATAACCCTTGATTCCCTTTACTGATTAAAAGTATGAATCCCAGCCTTGAATATACTTAACGACCCAGCCTCTACAGCCCTCTGCAGTAAAGAATTCCACAGATTCACTACCCTCTGAGAGAAGAAATTCCTCCTCATATCTGTCTTAAATGGGTGACCCCTTACTCTGAGATTATGCCCTCTGGTCCTAGACCCTCCCACAAGGGAAAACAACCTCTCAGCATCTACCCTGTCAAGCCCCCTAAGAATCTTATATGTTCCAATAAGGTCGTTGCTCATTCTTCTAAATTCCAATGAGTACAGGCCCAAACTACTCAACCTCTCCTCATAAGAAAATCCCTCCATACCCAGGATCAAACTAATGAACCTTCTCTGGACTGCCTCCGATGCCAGCGCAACTTTCCTTAAGATAAACAGACCAAAACTGTTCACAGTATTCTAGGTGTGGTCTAACTAATGTCTTGCATAATTTCAGCAAGACTTCCCTATTTTTATTCTCCATTCCCTTTGAAATAAAGGCCAACATTCCATTGGCCTTCCCTATTACCTGCTGAACTTGTATGTTAGCTTTTTGGGATTCATCCATGAAAACCCCCATATCCCTCTGTGCTGCAGCTTTCTGCAGTCTTTCTCAATTTAAATAATATTCAGCTCCTCTTTCTTCCTGCCAAAGTGCATAACCTCACATTTTCCCACATTATATTCCATCTGCCAAGTTTTTGTCCTAGTCACCTGTCTATATCCTCTGTAGACTCTTTGTGTCATCCTCACCACTTGCCTTCCCACCTATTTTTGTGTCATCTGCAAACTTGGCAATAGTGCATTCATTTACCTCATCCAAGTCAATTATATATGTAGTGTAAATAATTGTGGCCCCAGCACTGATCCCTGTGGCACTCCACTAGTTACAAGTTGCCATCCTGAAAATGGACCCCCTGTCTTCTATTTGTTAGCCAGTCCTCTGTCCATGTTAATATACTACCCCCAACACCATGGGCTCTTAACTAATTAAGTAGCCTTATGTGTGGTACCTTATCGAACTCCTTTTGGAAATCCAAATATATTACTTCAACTGATTCCCCTTTATCTATCCTGCTTGTTACCTCCTCAAAGAATTCTAATAAATTTGTCAGGCACAATTTCCCCTTCATGAAACCATGCTGACTCTGCTTGAATAGATTATGTATTTCTAAATGCTCTGCTATTACATCCTTTATAATAGACTCCAACATTTTCCCAATGACAGATGTTAAGCTCAATTGGCCTATAGTTACCTGTTTTTTGTCTCCCTCCCTTTTTGAATAAGTTTTCCAATCCTCTGGGACTTTTCCAGAATCTAAAGATTCTTGGAAGATTACTACCAGTGCATCCACTATCTCTGTAGCTACTTCCTTTAATATCCTAGGATGCAACCCATCAGGTCCAGGGAACTTATCGACCTTTAGCCCCATCAGTTTCCCTAGTACTTTTTCTCTAGTGATAGCTATTGTTTTTATTTCCTCCCCCTTTGCACCTTGATTATTTTGTATTTTTGGAATGCTCTTAGTGTCTTGTACTGTGAAGACTGATGCAAAGTATTTATTCAATTCCTCTGCCATTTCCTGGTTCCCCATTATTATTTCCCCAGCCTCATTCTCTAAGGGGCCTATGTTCACTTTGGCCTCTCTCTTCCTTTTTATATATTTAAAGAAACTTTTACTGTCTGTCGGAGGGTAAAATAGCAAGTAATATAAAGTTTATTTTCTCCTTTTTTTTGGTCATCTTTTGTTGGTTTTTAAAAATTTTTCTCTCCTCTGGCTTACCACTAATCTTTGCCACATTGTATGTTTTTTCTTTCAATTTGATATCTATAACTTCTTGGTTAAACATGGTTAGTTTATCCTCTTCCTAGAATCCTTCTTCCTCACTCTTTGTTGTGAGTCATGAACTATTTTCTTAAGTGTCCGCCATTGCTCATCAACTGTCTTTGCTGCTAAACTGCTTTCCCAGTCCACTCCAGCCTATTCTGCCCTCATTCTTTGTAATTACCCTTATTCAAGTTGTTTCAGACTCAAGTTTCTCACTCTCAAACTGAATGCCAAATTCTACCATGTCATGGTCACTGTTTCCTAAGGGATCTTGAGATCATATATTAAACTTGCCTTGTTACACATTACCAGATCCAAAACAGCCTAATGCCTGGTTGGATCCGCAATGTTTTGTCCATGGCAATGGCTCCTCTTGCACCCAATATGTATGGAGCCTCCCAAGGATCCATCCTCAGGCCCCTCCTCACCCACATCAATATGTTGCCTCTGAAATATCATCCACAGACATGGGTCAGCATCTAAATATTCGCTGATGACACTGAGCACTATTCATCACCTTTCTGGACCCTCTGCGCTAGTTTTATGTTAGCAAACCACTTGTCCAATATCCAGTCTTGGAGGAGCTACAATTGCTTCTAACTAAACATTGAAGAATAAGGCCACTACATTCCAGCCCTCTGCCATAAGCTCTGCATCCTCGTCACCTATTCCATCCCTGTCACTGGCCATTGTGCTTGGCCGAACTAGACTGTCTGCCAGTTTGTGTCCCTGAGCTGGATTTCTGATTCAATGTACTATCCATCATAATGACTGATTACTTCCACTGTTTTTATATCACTTGCCCTTACTCCTGCCTCCGCCCATAAGCTGCAAACCTAATGAATGCCCTTGTGACTTCCAGATTCAAATGTCTCACATCCTCCACATTCTGTAAACTTGTATCAAAACATGGCTGCCTGTACCCTATCCTGCATCCACTTACCTATCACTGCAGTTCTTGCTGACCTACATTGGCTTTCAGTGTCACACCTTATATTTAAAATTCTCTTCCTTGTATTTATTCTCTTCCTTCCATTCATTATGTCCCTGTCTCTGTGTCCTCCTCCAACCCTAAAACCTCCCACCCTCCTCTGAACTCTTCATTACTCTAAACTCGTTGCCCACACACCCCTCCTCTCACCATGCTCTTGGTGGCCATACCTTCTGCCACCTAGGCCCTGAGCTCTGGATTCTACCCCCACTCTCCCCAAATTCCTCTGCCCGGTCTCCTTTAAGACCCTCCTTGATCAAACTTATGGTCACCACTTCTAATATTGCCTTTGTCAAAGTGTTGCTTTTTTATCAGATTACGCCTTTGTGAAGCATATTGAAATTTTTGACTATGATTAAGGCACCATATAAATGTAAATCCTCAAGGTGTTACAAAACACTTTAGAGACAACAGATTCATTTTGAAATGTAGGTAGTGTAAGCATAGCTAGTTTTTACTTGGAAGATCCCTCAATCAGCAATTAATAACTAACCCATTAATTTTAAGATGATTGGCAGAAGAGCCAAAAGCAACTTTCACGCAGCGAATGGGTGGGCTCTGGACAGCATTGCCTGAGAGGGTGGTGGTGGCAGAATCAAAATGCTTTTCAAAAGAGAATTGGATAAACACCTGAAGACAGAAAAAAATTGAAGGGCTATGGGTAAAGGGTGCGGGAGTGAGACTAACTCTTATAGTGAGCCAGCCCAGACGTGATGGGCTGAATGGCATCATTCAGTACAGCAACCATTCTATGATTCTATGACTCAGGCGACAGTACTACCAACTGAGCCAAACTGACACATGATCACTGACTGATGTTTTCTTAAGTTTAGTGGATGAGGAACTATGACCAAGAAGGAAGCTGGAGCTTTGCTTATGCACTCTGTTCATTTTATGGGTTGCACTTTCACTTCTGAGTCAGAAAGTTGTGAGTTCAAGTCCCACTTCAGAGACTTGAGCACATAACTCCCAGTGCAATATTGAGGGAATGCTGCACTGGTGGAGGTACCATCGTTTGGGTGAGATTTTAAACTTGAGACCCCTTCTGCCCTCTCAAGTAGGGGTAAAAGATCCCATGGCACAGTTCCAAAGAAGAGTTCTCCTTAGTGACCTGACTAATATTTATCCCGTAACCAACATCTCTAAAATGTATTATTTGATTATCATCATATGTTGTTTGCAGGCTCTTGCTGTGAGCGTCAAACTTAAAGGGACCTCGCAGTGCAACAAGCTGGCCGCACTCAGCCAACGGAGGTTAAGGGAGTCTCGGGGTAAACCTCTTTTAATCACGTCGCTTCTTCAGAGGAACAGTTGGGGGGTGGGGGGTTGTTGGGGAGGGGTGGGTGGGGACGGTGGGATGGAATTAGAAGGCTGGTTAGTCCTGGGGAGAATCAATTACCTGTCCATAGTTTTGGTCTCCTTATCTGAGGAAAGATATACTTGCCTTCAAGGAGGCGCAGCAAAGTTTCACAAGATTGATTCCTGGGCTGATGGGGCTGTCCTATCAGGAGAGAGTGACTAGAACAGGCCTACGTTGTCTGGAGTTTAGAAAAATGGGAGGTGATCTCATTGAAGTATCGAAAAATTCTTAGCTTGACAGTGCAGCTTGACAGGAAAGATGCTGAGAGACTGTTTTTCCTGGTTGGAGAGTTTAGAATTTGAGGTCATAGTCTCAGAATAAAAGGTTGGCCATTTAGGATTGAGATGCGAAATTTCTTCACTCAGTGGTTCTGAATCTTTGGAATTCTCGATACTAAAAGTCTGTGGATGTCAGCTGTTGAGTATATTGAAGATCGAGGATGACAGATGTTTTTGGCATAAATAGTATGAGGTTATATAGGATAGAGTGGGAAAATGGAGTTGATGTAGAAAATCAGCCATCATCTTAATGAATGGTGAACGGTCTCAGGGATGCTTATTTCATATGTTTTTATTGTACCTTCTTGAGTGACTGCTTGGTAAGTTTCATCAATAGACGATTAGGAGCTGACTACAGAAAAAACGTGACAGAGGATCACTGGAAGAGGAGAGAAAGAAAGAAATTAACATAGTGCAAAGGGAAAATTTGAATAAATCTTCCATAGGACCAGATTCAATTTCTTCATATCATAACCTTTGGACTATATACAAAATATATGTACCATGTAACTTTTTTAAAAATGATGCGTAGTTTTCTGAGCCAGTTTATTGGTTAATAGCAGTGAAGTGATGTATGTGTTGCTGTTTGGCAATGTTGTTGGTTATATAGGAATTTTAGTGTGTTCCTTCTGAGCTTCCATTAAAATTGGAAACCAAGTTGCAGACTTTAGTACCTGCTTGATATAGGGATGATTAGCAAAATTCTTTTTAAAATGTCCTGGAATATACCCTATGTTTATGCTTTAATATAAGATGCTGCATGTAACTTGCTTTTGAGTGGTTCTACATTAAGACAACCTACATAACAAGAATTCAAAGACTATTTTGTCCAGCTGCATGAGGGATATAGAACCCCAGCAGGGAAGTGATCATGACCTGATTGAATGGCAGAACAGACTCAAGGGGCTGAATGGCCTCCTCTTGTCCCTGTATAAAGTGCAATGTTGGTTGGAACCCACTGAATGTGCCACTTATGATCAATAAATGAATGACGATGCAAAATTACGACTGCCACAGTTTTACTTTCCTAGTTCAGCAGTAATTCTTACTCGATTACAAGATCTTGTAGATTTCCTTACAATGGAATATTTGCCTTGTACAGAAGAGGGGAGTGAAAAATGGGAAAGGCTGACATATAAATGAGAAATTGTGAGAACCATACTGAGAGAGAAAGAAAAAGTGAAACAAATAACAAGATAAACAGAATAATAATTAGAGGAGTGAAGAGGAGTGGATCATTTGTATATGGTATTATAACAGTGAAAATGCCTAACTGTTCCCATTCTTTGTGCCCATACTGTGATGGAGGTGGGGGAGGAAAATGTCACAATGTGGTTTTCATTTGATAAGAGAACTAGGAAAGAAAGACTTGCACTTCTGAAGCCCCATTCATGACCTCAGGACATCCCAAAGTACTAATTTACAGCCAATCAAGTACTTTTGAAGTGTAGTCTGTGTTTTTTGTAAAGTAGGAAATGCCACAGCCAATTTTCGGATACCGAGTTCCCACAAACAACAACGTGATAATGACCAGATAATCTTTTTCAGTGATGTTGCTTCAGGGATAAATATTGGCCCGGACATCAGGGATAGCACCCTACTCTTTTTCAAAATGGCACCATGTGACCTTTCACCTGAGCGATCAAGTCAGACAAGCCAAATGAAAGACAAATTGGTAAGGGAAGTTTCTATTCCAAGTTAATGAGCACAGAACTGCCTAACAAACAAAGGTTAACCAGCGTGTGGATTGGAGGTGAGGTGGGATTAACGGAAGGACTCATGGGGAGGTTGGTTACCTATGAATGCTGTGCATAAAATCAATCCCAGTCATTTACAGCAGTGTAGTCTCTAAGAGTGACTGATGGGAGCATTACCCAATCACCTCCATCGGTACTAATATGTCACTGTATGCTGTAAAATGGACTGTTTGCTATGGGTATTGTCACAAGTCTGCCCTGCCTCCAATTCATTGGCTGACACAGTGGTGTCAATGAATACTGAAGATTTAACAGATCTCACAAACCCAACTAATCCTTTGATGAGGATGAATTCTGATACCAGCTCTCTTTATTGATCAAAGCATGTGGCTTATGTCCTCTTCCCCACACCCCTCCCCCCTCCCTCCCACCAGCATAATAATATTCATTATAACAATCTCATCTTCCTATAACCTAAACAGAATCAATTGAGAAGTAACCCTATGTAATACCACCATTTATAATTTGCAGTTGGATGGAGCATGGCTTCAATCACGGAGAGTTTTTCACTCTTAAAGACTTTCCTATGGCAGCCAGTGCTTCAAGCATGTGTTGCGAACCTTTGGGATCCTCTAATCCAGAGGGCTGTGGACACTCAGTCGTTGAATATATTCAGGCCTGAGGTTGATAGATTTTTGTACACTTAAGGATCCAAAGGCTTTAGAGAGGGTGCAGAAATGATTTACAAGAATGGTTCCAAAGATGAGGGACTTCAGTTCAGATTGCAGAAGCTAGCATTGTTCTCCTTGGAGACGAAAAGTTTGAGAGTAGCTTTAATAGAGGTGTTGAAAATCACGAGGGACCTAGACGCAGTAGATCGAGAGAATCTGTTCCCATTGGCGGAATGGTCGAGACCTAGAGGATACTGATTTAAGGCGAGTGACAAAAAACAATCAAAGGTGACATGAGGAAAAAAATATACGTAGTGAGTGGTTAGGATCTGGAATGCAAAATTTAAGAGTGTGGTGGAGACAGATTCACTCATGGCTTTCAAAAGGGAATTGGATAAGCACCCAAAGAAAAAAAAAATATAGGGTCATGGGATAAGGTTGGGGGTGAAAAATAGCTAAATTTCTCTTGCAGAGAGCTGATATGGGCTCAAAGGGCCAAGTGGCCTCCTTCTGTGCTGTAACCATTCTCTGATTCTTTGGGATATGTGGATGGGGCAGAAAAGTGGAGATGAGGTAGAAAATCTTAAAAAATGGCAGAGCAGGTTAGAGGTGCTGTAGGGCTTACTCCAGCTTGTATATTTAATGGTTTTTTTTTACATTGAAGGCATGAGTCACCAAATGTATTATATCTCCAGTCTGAGAGACATTAGTGAGTTAACATCTCGTGTTAACATTAGTGGAAGATAGAACACAATGCTTTCCCTCTTAATACTTTGCACACAATTGTAACTGTGAACACTAGGGACGTTGGTGAACAAAGATGGAGAAGGCAAAAAAACAAACTACATTTTTTTAATTCCCCAAATTCAAATGGGGGAATCTTAAAAGCTAATTATGTTGGCGGGTGAGGCTCCTCACAGTTAAAAATTAAATGGTGTTTTTTTCCCAGAAGAAACATTGGGTGTAAGCAATATAGATGGAGACAAGGCCACAAGTGAATATTAATTTTGGTGATTTGCACTTCTGAATATTAAAACAATGCATCCAATGCCAGCACGTGACCTCATTGTTGTATCTGCTTCACTTCTCTTTCCAAGCTGCTATTTTTAAAATGTATTTCTATTTACACTGCTCATGAGTCACACAAGTTTAGTCAAACCATTAATGTATTCTGATTTTCACAGTATTGACTAAACCTTAAATTGCTGACTTGAAATGTTAACTGTGTTCCTCTCCGCAGATGCTGTCAGACCTGCTGACTTTTTCCAGCTGTTTTTGTTTTTGTTTCAGATTTCCAGCATCCGCAGTAGTTTTGCTTTTATCTTAGATTGCTGACATTGTTATACAAACATTTATGTATAGAAACAGGCCATTCGGCCCAGTTAGTCTGTGCTGGGGTTTATGCTCCACATGAGCGTCCTCCCACTGCCCTTCATCCTGCCTAGCATTGCCAACCCTCCAGGATTAGCCTGGAGTCTCCAGGAATTGAAGATCAATCTCCAGCACACTGCTGTGTGCAACTCTGGAGAAAAATCATCAGGACATTAATAATACATGTTTATTTTTGTCACCTTTGAGCATTTCTCTTTACCAGATATAAAAATGAAAATGTTGGAACGAAATGCTGTTTGGCTGACAGTCAAGCATCATCCAATTGGGTAATGAGTCTTTTTGCTTTCCAATTGGTAGAAGGCGGCAGTGTGTCACAAGAATGGACGTGTTGGCCGACTAATGGCTGGGGCGTAAGGGCAAGTCATGTGACGAAACCTCCAGGAATACATTTAATCACAGTTGGCAAGCCTAATCCTGTCCTATCTTTCTGTTAATTTTGCCCCCATTTAACTTCCCCTTAAATGCATCTATGTGATTTGATTCATCTACTCCCTGGAGTAGCAACTTCCACATTCTCACCACCCATTGGGTCTTTTGGATGAGGTATTAAATTGAAAGTATTGGAGAAGCTTGGCAGGTCTGGCAGCATCTGTGGAGAGAGAAACAGAGTTAATGACCCTTCTTCGGAACTCAAGTTCAGAAGAAAAGTCATATTAGACTTGAAACTTTAACTCTATTTCTTTCTCCACAGAAGCTACCAGACCGACTTAGTTTTTCCAGCACTTTGTTTTTATTTCAGATCTCCAGCATCCACAGTAATTTGTCCTTGTTTTAGTGTTAAACCGAGGTCCTGCCTGCTTTGTCAAGTGGGCGGGAGAGACATGATGCTACTTTGAAGGAGAACAGGGGAGTCCTCCCTGGTATCCTGGGCCAACATTGATCTCTCAACCAACTCACCAAGACATCATTTATCCAGTCATAATAACGGTTATGGGATCTTGCTGTGTGCAAATTGGCTGCGGTGTACCCTGCCTTTGTACAATGACTATACTCCAAAAAGGGTTTAATTTGCTGTCAAGCGCCTTGAGGTATCCTCAAGGCGTTATGTAAATGTACGATTTTTTTGTACATCTTGAAAAGGAACATTTTTAAGGCTATGCGTTAATGGCAGGAGGAAGCGCCGGACTAATTGAATTGCTCTTCCAACGAGCTGGTATATGCACGATGGACCGAATGGATTCCCTGTGTGCTGCATGATTCAACCAGTCATTCCACCTCCCCCCGCGACCCCTTGTCCGTTTCGTCAGGGATGTCGCTGTGCAGTTTGGAGACAGTGCCAAAAGTTTGGCCCGGGGGCGGGGGTAAGAGGGAAGTGCCCGTCCAGCAGGAAACTGCTCCTGTGCCGAGTCTATGTGGAAGGAGGCTGCAGTCAGGTGATTTGCTGACCCTGTGCAAGTCCATAAAGCAGCCCGAGATAGGGAGAAACGCAGAGATGTGTTCGATCTCGAGGTGTGGAAGAGAGCTTCGAATCCCATTCTAATCCCCCTGGAAGACATTGCAATCTGTAAGTAGCGATCAGGTTTATGCGGATTGTAGCACATTGAAATTGACACATTGTTCAGTTGCTACAGTGTGTGTCTGTTACATTGTATCCATTCTGATTGGGATCCCCTTTTACACGGAGCTATCAGATTAAGTGGATCTTCTTATTTTGACCGAGATAGTTATTTTTTTCTTAATTGCACTGTCTCCCTTTCAGTCCTGGGGTTTTTTTTAAAAGAAAAGGAAGTATCGACCTTTAGGTTGAGAAAGGGGATTTTGGCCTAGACGCTAAATTGAAAGCAAAACAGAAACCGACGCATCAAATTGAATGGCTGTCGGAGGAAGATAAATGTTAGATAACAACACAGGGGGAGAGATGCACTTGTATCGTCGTTTTTGCGTTTAACCTCGGTTAAAATGAAGGTGGATCAACCGAGGTGGGTAATGTGAGAGTGTGTAACCCAGTGATACTGATACTTTATGTGATCGTTAAAGATTGATGTCTATGCAGGGTCAGAGTATATTGTAAGACAGTACTGTATTGGTATGTTCAGCTAGGTTCAAAATCACAAGTATATTTTTAGCGATCAGAATACTGCTTTGTGCTTTAAGTAACACTCAATTGTAACTAAGGTTTTCAGCTTAGTGGAAGCTCTAACATTGATGTGTGTGTGTGTGTGTTTGCAATATACCTGCTTATCTATAGCTACACATTCAGACACAATTTGCATATATATAAATATATATATATATATAGTGCTCATTACATAGAAAAATATCGTAGGCTACTTCCCTCTCTCTCTCTCTTCAGGTACCCTGCCCTGAATGGGTGTTGGCGACCATGGACTTCTGTGTTGGTCTATGGTTATGCTTGGCAAGGTGCTGCAGTGGTTGCTGTTGCCTTCTGCAGTATAGATGACCAGGAGACTCTTCCGCTCTTACCGCCTGCCATAGGCGTACTGGAAGGACTTACAGGTTGATAATCAATCTGTTTGGCCACATTGTGGGCGCACCTTCTGTGGCCCTCAAGATCTGGGGTGGGACTTGACCCCAGAACTTCTGGCTCAGTGACAGGGATGCTACCCAATGCGCCACAAGAACTTCCTCCTAAGCTACTTCACAGAAGCATAAATTAAATACTGAACTCAGAGCTCTAGGAGGAGAAATTAGGAGGGGTGACCAAAAACGTGGCCTACAAGGGGGTTTTAAGGAGTGTCTTAAAGGAGCAGAGGGAGGTGGAGGGTTTTAGGAGGGAATTTCAGAATGGGGGGGCCTACATGGTTGAAGGCAAGGCTACATATGGTAAGACGGGTGGGTGGGATGGGAGCTTGCACAGGCATCCAGAGTCAGACAAACAGAGTTTGGGGAGAGCTTGGGCAGGTGGGTTGGAGGCTGTGGAGGGATTGAGAATTTTAGATTTAGACGTTGAGGATCTGGGAGCCAATTAAAATCAGCAAGAACAGCAATGGTGGATGAGTGAGAATTAGTCTGGGATTGGATAGAGGCATCATGGCTTTGACTGAGTTGAAATTTGTGGAGGAAGGAGAATTGAAATCGTGAAGCCTGGAGATGATCCAGGATGGTTGGGGTAGTAGAGGCAAGTGGACTAAAGGCACCTAGTGTATTAGAAGTGGAAACAGCCAGCCTTTGTCAAGGAGAAGGCATGGGGTCAGAAGCTCAGTTCAGGGTTCATGAGGATTTCACGGTTGCAATGTATGGCTCAATCTGAGCGCGTGTGGAATTTGTAGCAAGGGTATAGAGATGGTTAGCCAAAGATGTGGGCTTTGATCTTCCTAGTCTTTGGCTGAAGAAAATTGTGGCTCACTGAGACTGGAAGTCAGACAATCAGTCTGACAGTGTTCAGCAATGGTCGTTCTGGCTGACCCCATGTCTATTAATGTCATAGGCAGATATTTAGATGAGTAAGGAGGAATCTGGAGGTAAGAACTAGGGGGCAAGGAGAAAATCTACTGCCTGCTATGTTGTGGTTCTTGGTCAATCGTGTCAAAGGCTGTAGGGAATGAAAATGTGCCATATTCACAGGAAATGTGACTTGTGACTTTGGTTGGGCTGTTGCAGTGCTTTTGCAGGCATGAAATGCTACTTTGAAAATTTCAAGCACAAGAGTTGCAGGAAAAATGGATATGGATTTGGGAGATGTAATGTTTAAGGATTTTGAGGGGTGGAATGTTTGAGGAGAGAGCTTTGAAAGGGAAGGGGACAATAACTGGGTGCAATCTAGAAGGGAAGTTAGGTGGTTGGCAGGAATTGGGTCGAGGGAGCAGAGGTGCGTCTCATGGGCAGATTAGTTGGGAGAGGACAAGAGGGGAGGTAGACAGGAAATGGGAATTCAGGGCTTGGACATGGTGAGCCTGGAAGGGAGATTTGGTTTGCTGGGAAAGGGAGAAGCAGTAGAGGCAGCTGAACGGACGGTCTTGATCTTAATGGCAAAATAATCAATGAGCTCCTCAAAATTGTGGGAAGGGGAAAGGGGGCTGGCGAGAGTAATTTAAGGAGATAGTTGGTAGTGAAAAATATAAAGAGGGGTTATCTTTGCTCTCCAGGATACTTGTGGACTATTGGGCAGGTTTGGCAGTGGACAGTGAGGTCCATTAGTCCACTAATCAGGGATTCGTCCCCAATCCAACTAGATCATGGTGATGAATAACTAAGCCAGATACGCTGAGGTTTGTACTCCATAGACTTGAGCGAGCAAAGATGGGTGGACATAGAAGGGTGGAAGAACGTTAAGGTTTTTCTGGGGGCAAGGGCATCAAAGGTAGTGGTGAGGGAGTGACTGAGCAAATCAACAGCTATAGAAGCATCGTGGCAAAAGGAAAGCCAAATGCTAGGTGGTTTAGAATTAGAAAGTACAGTTGTAAGTGACTTGGTAAAGTTAGTTTTCTTGAAGTGGACATAGAAGGATGTGAGTGATTAGGGCTGCAAGGAAGTGGTTTAAGATGACCATAAAAATAAGTTGAGAGGCCGCAGAAGATGGCCAGGTCAAAGGAATGACACTGAATATGGCTTTGAGAGATAAAATGAGGATGGGTTCAAGGGAAATATAAGGCAGTGGATTCAGAGGAGAGAGTGCTAGGGGAGCTGAGATGGAGATTGAAATCAGTGAGGATGGCCTGACACTCACTGTGGAGGATGAGGGACGATGCCTTGGAAAGAAGCTGAGGGTGAAGGGGATTAGCAGACATTTGAGATTTTCAAGGAGCGGTGAGAGGGGTTGAACTTTGGTATGTGCTCAGAGGAGGAGAAAATAGCAGGCAGAGAGATCAGGGGGTGTAGTGGTAAAACCATACCGCCACAGGTAATACCATACTGCCACTGTATGGTTCAGGCATAGATGGTGAAATGCCTGTTCAGCTGCAGAAGCTTTTGGTAAGTGGCTCAGTATCACCATGTGAGCCAAATGGCTAATTGGATGGCTCTTTCAAAGGCCAAGCACAGACATGGTGGGCTGAATGGCCTGCTTCCATGCTGTATGTGTCAATGAAGTTTGTGTTTGAGGAAGAATTCTCACTCCTAATGAGAATGTAATGACTCCCCCTGGCATGCGAAAATGTACAAACACTGGATGCAGGGAGAATGGGGCACTGCTGTGATGCCCTCCGCGGGTCTTTGCCTCACCTGCCATAAGTGACCATTTGTGGTGTGATTCTGGGAAATGTCCCCAGAATTGGTGCTTACTGTGCAGGGAAGTGGTCAGCTGGAGACAACAGAACAGAACGTTTGTATGCATGGCGAGTTAACAGTGACCTTTTCATTTCTGTTTATCTTTGGTGGCATGGTAGATGCCTACAACCCTCTAATTAATTAATGGAAAGTCACGTCAGCGCCATAATTTGACAGCAGCAGACATTCAAGTTAATGCCGTGCGACTCTGTTCAATGTTACAGCTTCACTGATTAACTGCTTTCAGTTTATAATTCTTTTGAACATCATCTATTTTAATTGCTCCACCATTGGTGGCTGTGCCTTCAGTTCCCAAGCCCCAAGCTCTGGAAATCCCTCCCTATGTCTCTCCACATCTCTACCTCGCTTTCCCCTTTAAGACACACTTTGACCAAGCTTTTGGTCATCTGACCGAATATCGCCTTATGGCTTGATGTCACATTTTGTTTCATACTGCCCCAGTGAAGCACCTTGGAACGCTTTATCACATAATAGAGTGCTATATAAATATAGGTTGTTGTTATAATGCAACGTTGCTCTCAGTTTTCAGTATCACCATCTCACAGTCAAAGCTGGGTTCTGCTGATTGTGGGGAAGACAAAAACTAGGGACCATAAATATAACATTGTCATTAATAAATCTATTAGGGAATTCAGAAGACACATATTTGCCCAGAGAATAGCTAGAATGTGGAACGTGTTACCGTAGAGTTTGGTTGGGATGATTACTATAAATGCATTTAATTGAAAGCTAGATAAACAAAGGAGAAATGAATGGAAGAATACACTGATAGAGTTAGATGAAGATGCGTGGGTGGGGGAGGGTGGGGGGCCGGGGGGTGGTGGCTTGTGTGGAACATAAACATTAGCATGGATCAGTTGGGCTGAATGGCCTGTTCCTGTTTTGTACTTTCTATGTACAAGGCCAGCATTTATTGTTCATCCTGAGTTGTCCTTGAGAGGGTGGTGGTAGTCCTCCTCCTTCAACTGCTACACTCCATTCTTTGTAGCAGTTTGGTACAAGCAAATTATACTTGAGAAGCCACTTCAAAGGACAATTAGGAGCCAACCAGATCAGAGTGGGCCTGGAATCATATATGCACCAGACCAGGTAAGGGCAGGAGGATTCCTTTTATGAAAACAAAAGACTCTCTCATGCAGGCTTACTTTTCTTTGAATGCAAGTAGTAATAAACAAGTAATCTGCTAGCCCCTATGTAAAATAAATTAACCTGGAAGTTGGCAGTTCTGGAACAATATTGATAGGTACTGTTTGTATTCCAGACCCCTGTGAAAGGAATGGTTCATTAGCTTGTGTGTACAGATATGCCCCCTCCTCACCCCAATTCATGGTAATCCAATCCCTCAAAAGTTTGGGTAAATGAGGTGTGCTTGTCCTCTCGTTTCTTGCTCACTGGTTCGTGTTATTTGAATTTTATGCCCCTGGATGTTAAGAAAGCCGCAAAATCAAAGGTGGCTCACAGTGGATAAATCCGAAAAGAACAAACTTTTGTTTATATAGCACCTTTCACGACCTCAGGACACACCAAAGAAAGTGTTTTACAGCCTATTAAGTATTTTTGAAGTGTAGTCATGGTTGCAATGTTGTGAAATGCAGCAGCCAATCTGTGTACAGCAAGTTCCCAAAAACAACAATGTGATAATGACCAGATAATCTGTTTCTTTGAAGTGAATGTCAGTTGAGGGTTAAATATTGGATAAATCAATGGGGATCACTCCCCTGCTCCTCCTCTTCAGCATAGTGCTATAGGATCTTCTACGTTCATCTTGAGAGATTGGCAGGGCCTCAGTTTAACACCTTATCCAAAAGGATGGATCTGTTCCAACACCAAGATCTGCTTGAATCGGAATCCTGAGATGTATGCCAACATTATCCTTACATTATTTGCAACCATGACTGAACTTCAATAGCATTTCACTGGCCATAAAGAACATTGGGACATTGTGAGATCAAGAAAGGCTGTGTATGAATGCAAGTTCTTTCTTTGAACTTTGGGATTTCTAGTAAGGTAGGGGCCTCATGGAGAGTTATTCACTAATTATATGGGCAGTACAACATTGACTGAAGGCAATGGGATAGTTAACCACGGAACAACATGACGTTGCAAGACAGCAACTAATGTTTGGAGCAGTGTGCTGAGGGAATCTGTTGCTGTTTGCTTAGACAGTTGTGGTTAGCTGTTGAGGCAGCGCTGCAATAACTGTTGTTGCGGGATGACACACCTGACCTATAATTATGCTCCAAATCCCCTTCAAGACTAACAACAATCCTTTGACATTTTCTGTGTCAATGGTGGCTTGGAGTTTCAGGGTTTTCTTTTTAACACAAGCGAAAGATTCATGTGACCTGAGCAGGGACTTTCTCCTGAGGCATTGCTTTGCAAGTTTTAGCTTTGATGCTGGGCTTCAGTATAATGTGACAGCAGGTGTGTGAAGCCTTTTCACTGTGCCTACATCAGCTGCCAGTAAAAGCATCCAACAGTACAAATACAGATTTGTAACCAGATTCAATATCTCAGGTTGCTGCTACCACTGCTCACCGGGATGCGATCACTTGCGTTTCATTGCTCATGCTGCTCAGTTTACCATCTCTAGACACAATCCTAATCTGGAATAGTATTGCTGTCTGGGTTTAACATTCAACTATCGAGGGGTAGCTGAATCATAGGGATTAAATTATGTCTACCTGAGCCAATTATCCTGCCCCGGTTATCCCTTCAGCTGAAGACCACTCTTGATCCTCCCTCAGTGTCATGAGCAATTGACTAGTATATTAGTTAAAAGCCAGGACTTGTTGACCATAGAAGGAGCATACGCGATGCAGTTCAATGGGCAGATAATCAGCCTGGGAATCCTTCACCACCTCCCCACTATTGCCCAAGGGCAAAATATTTTGTGTCAAGTTACGATTAAAAAAAGAGCACGCTGTTCCTTTCTCCATATCTTAACTCCTGTTGTTTTCTGTCAACATTGATCATTGTAATTTGTTATGTCAACATATACCCATTCAATGTTGTTATGGTAGCTGCCACAATTTAGTTCGGAGGCTCTGGTCATTGTTGGCTCCATGGGGCAAATTTCCAAAATTCTGTCTCTTGTCATTTTGTGTATTTAAATAAAATTTTATATCTCAACTGACCATTGATGATGCCATGAACAATGTACTCGTATGAAAATTTTTACACCTTGCATTTACACACTACTGAAAGTTTAATGTATTCTGTGCTGTTATATTAGAAGTATAGGCAACACTCTAATTGGGCTTGTTTGTGGTTGGCTCTGCTGTGTGAATTGATTATTGCAATTTTACTGATGTCATGAACAACTATACATTGGCTGCATAACCTGGACTGACACTCTGGTCTGCTACACTGGCAGAGAATGATTCTTGAAGTTAATATCTCCCTAGCACTTGGTAACCCTTTCCTGGAAAATGTATTTGTCTAACTAGCTCTTTCCCTCCCTTCCATAACATCTAATCCTATCATTCGGGCCGTGCTTTCAGATACTCCCAATCTCTAGCAGTTTCTGCACAGCATCCTGCATTCCCCTGCCCCAAGCACTACTGAGATATTCTTCTATATGAAAGGAACATGTATTATTTATACAAAGCCTCATCCTGTTTCTTAAACACCTCAAAGAGCTTTACTTGCCATGAATTGCAAATGCAGCAAGATCCCATAAGTCGCATTGTTTTGATTTGCTTGTGATATTTTGAGGGAGGCATGTTGACTGGGACCCAAGAATTCTCTGCTCTTCAGATGGAGTCATCCATTCTTCTGTGTCTACCTGCACTGCGGGGACAGGTAGCCATGGGTCAAAAGGTGGTACCTCATCAGTACAGCGCCCCCCCCTAATTTATGTGCTCTAGTCCAGGAGTGGGTCTTGAACCCATTATCCTCTGATTCAGAGATGAGTACATGACCAACTGAGCCAAGTTCCCATAGGGGTGCTTTCATAAATTCAAGTTGATTTTGATTCAACATTGGGAAATGCATTGTTGGGGGGGACAAAAACCCAAGGTCCATTTATTTTACCTCCTACCATCCTGATAGACACATCATACAAAGATAATAAAGTTGTTGACTGACTGGAGCAATCAAACTTTATCAATGAATCGACAACAGACCCAGACATGAGGTGTTGAAAATCCCCAGTGGTGGAAATGTTTGGGAACCATAAATGCAAAGTTGTCCATTTCTCCCAAGCATACTGCACTTCCCATATGTTCATGATTCAACTTATGTACTGTATGTACTCCAAAATACCGGCTGAAGCTACAGTATTCTTTTTAAGCTCTTTGTTGCATTCATGTTGGATGCCACCTTCACTGTTGTTGGCATTTGACTAGGACTAAGATACCAACTCCCTTTCATAATCAGCTGGTGAATGCTTATTACTCTGCTGTTCACATGCTCACAAACTCTGGGAAACCATGTAATATGTAGGACACCTGGAATGCTCCTCAGCTTAAATACTTGTTAAGGGCATTGCCTCTAGCTGGAAAAGGTTTCCCTGGACCCACCAGATTTATGACTCCTCTTCTCCCTGCACCCCCATCCCAACCCACATCACCCTAGACCGGGACTAAGTGTACGATTGATTGCTGCTCTAGATTTGGTAACTAATTGCATACTACATATTGTAAAACACAATCTTCTGATATGCGTGATTCACAAATTCCACTAAATACCTTAACCCAAAAGGCCAGACGTTTGAGTAGGAGGGCCAAGGTGTTTGAGTGATGTGTGTGTGTTCCCATTTTTGTTTTCACAGGAATCCTTGAACTGTGTCTGTCTGAGAGATTATGGAATTTTGTTTTGTTTTGAAGCTGAAAACATACTGAAGGGAACTGTACAACAGTATTCACTGTCAATTGCCAACCACTTACTGTTTATCTTGTTGTTTACCTATGTAAGCTATTGGAGGTCATGCCAATGTGATTCATTTACATCAGTGATTACAGCACAAGATAGAACAAGGACAATGACAGAAGGAACACTTGGGAGCCTGGGAATAAAATTTTATCAATATTTAATGAAAAAGGGAAAAGGACTTGTGTTTATACAGGGCTCCTAAACACTTTACTCTTATCCTTTAAGATATGGGTGTGGCTGACAAGGCCATCATTTATTTTCACCCTGAGAAGATGGTGGTGTGCCACCTTCTTGAACTTCTACAGTCTGCATGGTGAAGGCGCTCCCATAATTCACAACCAAAAAATTATTTTCAGTGTGTTGTTAATCTTGTGTCAGCAAATTTGACAATTGCAACAGTAAGATCCACAAACAACAA